>NC_090252.1:60069663-60157163 GCF_037325665.1 Littorina saxatilis
TTCCCAGCCCAAGCAAACAAACTTGCAACACATTATAATTTGTCGTTCTGGTTTCGTTGATGGTGAGCAACCAATGGCTCAGCCTCACATTCTACCAGGTAGGTCAACTTTCACGTTATATAACATATCAGTTCGGTTTTATTTGGGTGATTTTTTGTCTTTGATTAGTTTTAAGACGGGATTTACAGCTAAACACAATCTGCTAACTTGTTCGATGATTGTTCACGTTCAAAACAGATTTAGCGTGAATAATTGAAAACTGATACACATTCTTCAGGTTCCAAATGACGCCCTGCTGAAACAAAGTAGTTTTCCTGGTTACGCCTTGAAAGGCATTAGGCTTTAGCGCACAACAATGAATGTGGAGCCAACAGGAAAATGGACAAAATGGAGAATAATGAGCGCTAGTGTGTTGAAGTGCGACGCATGCCTTGTTTAAACCAAAAATAAATAGGTTCAGACGGGCCTTGTCCTGGTTCATAAGTGGTGGGAAGGGCGTCCTTGCTATAGAGGAATCAAGGAAAATGTATCCATCATCGGTCGTCGTTGATCCGTGACGTCAGAATCAGGTGTTGGGAAAGAACCAAGCGCTGCACAGGGCTGATACAGGATATTAGTACCATTGTAATGTTCCATTTGACCAATCAGGACTGATTCTAGGTGACCCGCTAAGTTAAGCGCATAAGAACAGATACATGTATTTCACTTATCAGCTTAATTTAGTGGGCCACATAGAATCCGTCCTGAAAAAAAGGTGTCCCGATAATGTTATAGTAGTCAGGCTGGGACTCTTTGTGTTTATCAAATTGAAAATAAACGGGACAAGCTTTCATTTTGAATTAAAAATAACAGCGTGACTCATTCCAAGAAATCACAACTCTCTCTCTCTCTCTCTCTCTCTCTCTCTCTCTCTCTCTCTCTCTCTCTCTCTCTCTCTCTGTGTCTCTCTCTCTGTCTCTGTCTCTCTCTCTCTGTCTCTCTCTGTCTCTCTCTCTCTCTCTCTCTCTCTCTCTCTCTCTCTCTCTCTCTCTCTCTCTCTCAATGCATACGTGTCAGTGTCTGTACCTGGTTGTGTGTGTGTCTTAACGTCGTAATGTTACGCCTGACTGGCTCAACAACAGGGTGAATCTGAAGAGGGTAGAGTTACCTTACGCTAAACATATTCTGCTCGCGTGACTATACCACAACAAGGTGAAGCTTGCCATGCTGTGCACTTCCTTATTCACAACCCGGTGATGATGAAGTCTTTTCTACCAGTCTGCACAAAGGGGGCCAGCGAACAATTGCACGGATGTATTATCACCTGACAACATCTGACACGAAGAGCGCATACTTTCCTTACTTCAGTGTGTCAGAGAAAGAAATGTACTAGCATCTAGGGGGTCCTTAACGTCCTCACAGGAAATGTTCCTTTTAGGGACTTGAGTTGATGATACTAAGAAATCTACCCGGAAGGTATAAACGAGTATAGGCAGAATCAGTGGAAAAACAGTCCCCAGTTCAGTCTAGGTTTTCAGTTGTGGCAGGAAGGAGCAGTGTGCGTTTTGTTGTGACATTGTCACTGTCTATTACTTCAAGTTTCGTGTCTTATGTTTTGAAGTGTCAGTTTTTATTATTGGTTGTTTTTGTGCGTGTAGCATATTTCAATTAAGACACCCTTTCTACGCATTTTCTGACAAAATAAAGATACAAAGCATGTGTTAATGATTTTGTGGGAAACATACTTAAACCAAAAATTCGTTCATTGACATCTAATCAGATCGTGACATAAGGTTGATTTCAAAGCATGTGCCAAAGAACTAACAGAGTTTTTAGAGGTTACTTGGCTGTAAAATAAACTTCTTGCAATGTAAGACCTTTTGGAGAGATGAGTTGTTGCCTTTTGGATTGTTTCGTGAAATACAAGAGTGACCCTCACTAGGTGCTAGAACACACAGGAAAGGATACTTTTGACCAGACATCAACCAGCCATGAACGTGGTGACGTCCTTCTGTGTCCTGCTTGCGTGCTTCATGCCGGGTGAGTTTCATTTATAGTTTGTATTTTGTGTCGTGTGTCTGTGTCCATAGTTGTAATGTCTATCACAACGGAGTGAAGATGTGAGCAAGCAAGCAAACAAACCAAACAAAATACAGAGAGAGAGAGAGAGAGAGAGAGAGAGAGAGAGAGAGAGAGAGAGAGAGAGAGAGAGAGAGAGAGAGAGAGAGAGAGAGAGAGAGAGAGAGAGAGAGAGAGAGAGAGAGAGAGAGAGAATCAGAATCAGAATCATAATGTTTATTTGCGAAAACTCATTATGTTTATAGCAAAGGGGTGCTGGGGGGTTGGGTAATCGAACGATCCCCGAACATCAGTGTATTCACATTGGTTTCAGTCTGTTACACAAAAACAATGCATCGTGATTCGGTCCGAAGCATCCAACTTGAATGTAATCCAAGTCGGGAAATAACTTTTCCGTTTCGAACACGGTATTGTTCCATATCGATCGCGGTTTGTCACAAATACACATGGAATATGTGTGCCCTGTAGTTTAGCGACAATAGTCAGTCTGGCATGGCACGGAGGTAGCACTGTACCAGTGTAGACACGACATGAAGGTCAGTAGTGAGATGGTCGATTTCTTCTCCAAAGACGTTGCGGTCGACTTGGGGCAGACGCCGGACACACGGGGGCGTTTCCTCCTCTTATCGGAATGACGTTGTCTGTGATGTTTCGCAGTCGTATGCCAGGACGTAGTCGTCTCCCTTTGCAATCAGCGTCTTCTTTCCACCTTTTCTTTCGCACACTACTTTTGTGAGAGTGCGGTTCCTCTTTCTGTTTAACAGTTTCTCTTTAAGTCGCACGTTCTTTGAGCAGTGTGAGGCTAAGTCGTAAACATCATTTGGTTCAAACTCTCGGTCCGTTGCTGCCAGTTCAGCTATAGTGGTTTCGTCGTCTGCTGTCTGTGACGTCACATCACGACACACCCCAGGGTTGACATTCTCGCACGTGGTTGAGCTTGCAGTGTCACAGTGGGCAGGTGCGTGAGTGACACTGGTTTGCACATCCTGCACGTGCTGGGTAGAAGAAGCACGACTATTGTTGACAGGGGCCTCTACCGATGGCGTTGTGTTCTGTTCCGCTTCAGCTGCTTTGCGTTGCACGAAGCTCTTTCTTCTTGTTTCATCACGCTTTACTTGTGACCTGCTTTTCTACATGTAGTGAACTATGTTGGCTTGGTCTGATGGCGTCCCAGCAAACCTCAACACAACTGTTGTACTGTCACCTTCCCCCTGGATTTTCCAAGAAGATAGCCCAACTTCGTCAACTAAGTTGATCAGGAACTGTTCCAGGCGATGTGGCAGTCACGTTTGTGATATTTTCGGTCGGCAATAGTAGCTTAGGAGAAGATACTTATTAAATGTTGCGGAGCTCCGAAATTTGCGTCCTTCTCCGGTGGTAAGGGCAGACCACTCCGAGAGAGAGAGAGAGAGAGAGAGAGAGAGAGAGAGAGAGAGAGAGAGAGAGAGAGAGAGAGAGAGAGAGAGAGAGAGAGAGAGAGAGAGAGAGAGAGAGAGAGAGAGAGAGAGAGAGAGAACAAGAACAAGAATTGTCCAAGGCCACAGCCCTTTACAATAGTGGTTAAAATAACAGCAATAGTATCTGCACAGTTATAAATTATAGTCACGCATAAAATTCAACAAATACATTAGAGAGAGAGAGAGAGAGAGAGAGAGAGAGAGAGAGAGAGAGAGAGAGAGAGAGAGAGAGAGAGAGAGAGAGAGAGAGAGAGAGAGAGAGAGAGAGAGAGAGAGACTTAGACTTAGACTTAGAACATTTTATTGACATAAAGGGTAAACATTTTAAGCCAAGGGCCTAATCTTACAACGTGCCCTTTACATTCACACTAACACATCTGCACGCATATAAACAACATACTATAATATACAATCAGTTGCACAAACCGACCACAGAATGGTAATTATGTATTATAATTTAACACATATAGTAAGAGGTCCTTTGTATTAGAAAATTAATGACAGCCTTTTGCGTGATTCTGAGTTTGTTGACAAAATGAATGTGTTTTTGGAACAATATATGAATGATCATTCCGAGGACAACCCCCACGACAAATGAGATTTCTGTAAAATTCAGATAAGGGAATTCTGCATACGATTTTGTAAAAATAAACATAAGCAAAACATTGATAATAAATCTATGTTGCAAAATCAACTTAACGAAACAGACAAGAAATTGTCAGTTGATACAAAAAATCAGGATCTGTTAACACAAAGAGAAAATTTAAAGCACAAACTTGAAATATTCAATATTCAAGAAGCAAAGAGTGCACAAGTAAGATCTCGAGAAAGATTTATTGAACAGGGTGAGAAAAACACTCGCTACTTCTTGAATCTCGAAAAGGTAAGAGCAAACGTTAAGATAATGGACAAATTAATGGATGATTCCGGGAATATGATTACATCACAAGAAGAAATAATGAAAGAACAAAGAAAATTTTACCACGATGTATTTGGAAAAAAATATTGATTTTGACGAAAATAAAGCTGAAAGTGAAGTTGATGGATTAAATATTCCACAGTTAACACAAGAACAGAAAGTTGACATGGACCGTGAATTTACTATTGAGGAAATTGGCAGAGCATTACAGTTATTAAGGAACGGATCATCACCAGGTTTGGACGGGCTTACAGCTAGTTTCGTGAAGTTTTTTTGGCCGAGCCTAAAGACGATGGTTTTCAATTCTCTACAAACATCCTTTCAAGAGCAGTTATTTCCTTACTCCACAAAGGAAAAGATTTACCACGGGACCAATTTCGCTAACAAATACTGACTACAAAATATTTGCAAAGTGTTTAGCAATTCGCCTCGCATCTGTCATTACTGATATTATCTCAGAAGATCAAGTCGGTTTTATTAAAGGGAGAAAATCAAGCGATGTTATTCGATTGATTGATGACGTAACAGATCTTATGAATCAGAAAAATGAACCAGGCATTTTACTTGCCCTTGACTTTTCACGTGCTTTTGACTCAATTTCTAAAGATTATATGTATTGGGCATTTAGAAAATTTGGTTTCGGTGATAACTTTTTGAATTCCGTAAAAATGTTAACGAATCATACCACAAGTTGCATCAATTACATGGGATGGATCTCTGAGGAATTCGACGTATTAACCGGAATTCGTCAGGGATGTAATTTTTCACCGATGGCCTTTGTCCTTGGCCTTGAACTTTTAGCCATTAAGATACGCAGTGACCCGAATATAAAAGGATTAAAATTCCCGTCATTTCATTTAAAAACCAATTTGGAATATATTTTAAAATTGGCAATGTATGCAGACGACGTAACAATGTTCCTTAAAGATAAACACGATCTCCAACAAGTACTGTTAATAGTAAAACAGTTTTCATGTATTTCAAATTTACATCTGAATGAAAATAAAACAGAGGCTATGCGCTTCGTTCAATAATGAATTTTCTCGATTTGCTCTATAAATCCCTTAGAGCACTGGGATGTCTCAATAACTTAAATAATAATAATAATAGTAAGTACTGGTGTCACATGACTGATGTGAACCAGTTGATTGGCTAATGGCGATGCGCTAAAACTGTTAGCGCACTCTTGGAGTGCGCTAACTTTTCCACAGAGCATATTCTTCCGCCCTTTGCCTAAGCGAGACTGTGTTCTCATCCTCAGAATTAATTAATGACATGTAGCTTATATTCTCCACAATACCAAATGACCATAAATTCCCTGCTTCTCAATTAAAGCAGAAGTGGGTTTTTTCTGACAGATTGCATGTGCCTGTACCAGTGCCAGTGATCTAAAAGTAGAAGCCGCTGTGTTTCATCTCATTTTCGCCGACTTGCATAGATTCTTCTCATATGCCGTGTTAGTGGCATGTAGCTTATCATCCACATTACCAAATGATGAGTTAGTATACAATTCCCAGCGGCTAACAGAAAACACAAGTGTTATTCCGATAACGTACCAGCTAGACCAGTTTGGAAGACTGACTCGATCGACTCTGTAGCAGACTACACAGAAATACGACTACATCAGTTCAGTAAATGAATGGTTTCCGATTTATTATTTCAAGGCAAGAACAATCGTAATCGAAAACGTGTAAGGTTCAGAACGTTCTTACCATATATAAGACTTATTACCAGCCTGCGTCATGCGTGCAGTGCAGACTGCAGTGGTTCGATTGCCCAGGTAGCCTAGCAGTAGCAGACGACATTTAACCCCGCTCAGCAAATTAACTTGTTGGGCAAATGTGAACGAAACAACGATGGGGATATAATACGTGTAGGGTTCAGAGCATTCTTACCGTTCATATTTAGTACCAGACTCCCCGATGAGGGAAGATACCACACGAGAAACATGCCACATTTATTTTGAAAATGTACTTTCCGTCGACCGTGGCAGGGGGCAAAACTCTTCACAGTCAATCTGTCGAAGCTCGATGAAGGTTTCGAATCGCAAATAATTAAGAGCACAGTCCTTTCTCCGAGTTTAAATGAGGTCTGTATGAAAGATCATCACTTTTTAGCTTAACGCTACACTGGAATTTACCAATAGAAATTAAAACAAGAGTTTGCGTGTGACGAAAGCACGACACACTTGAGACAGCCCACACAAAAGTAGATCCAGTGACACAAACCTGACCACACAGTTACACATATCCAAATGCGCGTTGCAAAATGTGCGTTTTGAATCTTCTTTTTTCTCTGGCGGTACTGACAATATCGTTATTGAAACAATCCCAGTGCACTAAGGGATTTATAGAGCAAATCTCGAAAATAATTCTAAACAACGAAGTGACTGTGGTAAGATGAACAAAGTTAAAAAAACAAAGGAATACTGTACTCACCAATTGGTACATCCTTAAGTCTAGCCCCTCTGTTGGTGAAACGTTCAGCCTGCCACCCTTGTTGGCCTCCCGACGGGACTGCAACCTTCGAGACTCCCTGGTTCAATCCTCTCTTCGTTCGCCAGTTCCCCTACCACCCGGCACACACGCATGCCAGAACCCTCGTTGCTACACCTGCCCCCACATTTGCCATTCTACCACTCTGACCGGCCCCAAAAAAGATTTCAACATTAAACGCACGTTCTCTTGCACTAGCCGCAATCTCATCTATGCCATATCCTGTCTCAAATGCCCCAAAGTACTCTACATTGGTGAGACCGAAAGAACCCTCTCTACCCGCTTCACCGAACATCTGGCAGATATTCGGCATCGCCGCTGTAGGTCTGTTGCCCAACATTTCAACAGCAGCAACCGCACCTCCCTGGATGCACGTGTGAAAGGTGTCTGGCAAATGTACAGCACCTCCACAGACAGAAAACAAGTAGAGTCCGATTTTATATTATTCCTGGGCACATCCACACCTTATGGTTTGAATGCGAAAATGTGATGTACTTGTATTCCCCAAACATACTGTGGATTTACAGTACGTGTGTGTGTGTGCGTGTTTGAGTGTGAATGTGTGTTTATGTGTGATTTCATGTGTTTGGTTGTGTGTGTGTGTGTGTGTGTGTGTGTGTGTGTGTGTGTGTATGTGTGCGTGTGCGTGCGTACGTTTGTTCCCCCCCTCCCCCTTTTCTTTTTTTTATTTGTTTATTTATTTATTTATTTATTTTTTTATTTTTTATTTATTTATTTTTTTTATTTTTTTATTTATTTATTTCCTCTGTCCCCACCCCCCCCCCCCCCCTTTATGAATGTGTATCACTTTTAGTCTAGTATGCCTGTGCCCATGACATCATCCAACCACTTCTCTCCCCTTTCATTCATTTCCGTTCCTAGAGTTCCTTCCCTTTTTTGCGTGTTTCTCCTCCATTTTCTTTCAAACCTTGTTCGTTCTGTGTTGCGTCTGCTTTTTGTTGTCTTTTGTGTTCTTGTTTTTCCTGATGAAGCTTCCATAAGCGAAAATTCGTACCGTCTTGTCCCGTTCTTGTATTGGTGAGTACAGTATTCCTTTGTTTTTTAACTTCGAAAATAATTATTGAACTCAGCGCTATGCGCTTCGTTCAATAATGAATTTTCTTGATTTGCTCTATAAATCCCTTAGTGCACTGGGATGTCTCAATAACTTTAATAATAATAATAATAATAATAATAATAATAATAATAATAATAATAATAATAATAATATTAATAATAATAATAATAATAATAATAATAATTGTCAGTAAGTACTGATGTCACATGACTGTAGTGAACCAGTTGATTGGCTAATGGCGATGCGCTAAAACTGTTAGCGCACTCTTGGAGTGCGCTAACTTTTCCACAGAGCGTATTCTTCCGCCCTTTGCCTAAGCGAGACTGTGCTCTTATCCTCAGAATTAATTAATGACATGTAGCTTATATTCTCCACAATACCAAATGACCATAAATTCCCTGCTTCTAAATTAAAGTAGAAGTGTTTTGTTTTTTTCTGACAGATTGCATGTGCCTGTGCCACAGTGCTACTGATCTAAAATAGAAGCCGCTGTGTTTCATCTAATTTTCGCCGACTTGCATAGATTCTTCTCATATGCCGTGTTAGTGGCATGTAGCTTATCATCCACATTACCAAATGATGAGTTAGTATACAATTCCCAACGGCTAACAGAAAACACAAGTGTTATTCCGATAACGTACCAGCCAGACCAGTTTGGAAGACTGACTCGATCGACTCTGTCGTACGTAGCACTAGCAGACTATGTACACTGAAATACGACTGTGCATCAGTTCAGTAAATGAATGGTTTCCGAATTATTATTTCAAGGCAAGAACAATCGTAATCGAAAACGTGTAGGGTTCAGAACGTTCTTACCATATATATAAGACTTATTACCTCATGCCTGCAGACTCAGTGCAGACTGCAGTGGTTCGATTGCTCTTGCCTAGCACAGTAGCAGACGACATAAACCCCGCTCAGCAAATTAACATGTTGGGCAAATGTGAACTAAAAAACGATGGGGATATAAAACATGTAGGGTTCAGAGCATTCTTACCGTTCATATTTAGTATCAGACTCCCCGATGAGTGAAGATACAACACGAGAAATATGCCACATTTATTTTGAAAATGTGCAACCGTCGAGTCCTTCGACTTCGAGTCAATTCAAGGGGAGTCACTCCGCACAGTCAATCCGTCGAACCTCGACTGGAGGTTTCGAATCGCAAATAACGAAGAGTACAGTCCTTTCTCCGAGTTCAAATGAGGTCTCTCTGAAAGATCATCACTGTTCAGCTTAACGCTACACTGGAATTTACCAACAGAAATTAAAATGCGTGTGACGAAAGCACGACACACGTACTTGAGACACCCCACACAAAAGTAGATCTTACTGTACACTGACGACCTAACCACACAGTTATGCCTATTCAAATGCGCGTAGCAAAATGTGCGTTTGGAATCTTCTTTTTTCTATGGCGGTACTGACAATATCGTTATTGAAACAATCCCAGTGCACTAAGGGATTTATAGAGCAAATCTCGAAAATAATTATTGAACTCAGCGCTATGCGCTTCGTTCAATAATGCATTTTCTCGATTTGCTCTATAAATCCCTTAGTGCACTGGGATGTTTCAATAACTTAAATAATAATAATAATAATAATAATAATAATAATAATAATAATAATAATAATAATAATAATAATAATAATAATAATAATAATAATAATTGTAATTCAATCGAGTTTGCGTTTTAATGAAACAGATCCTGTGATTGGTCAGAATGCCCCAACTCATTAAAAATTACAAGTGACTAATTGTCGATATTCACTCGCTAAAACATCCATTAACAACCTGCTGGCGAGGCGCATTGGTACAGCCTCAACTAGTCTCGGTTAGCTTTGAGGGTCATTTTACAAATAGGAAATATGAAGTACCAGCGAAATACCGAGACCATAAGGTATGCGAAGTGATGACGTCGGATACGTGACGTATGTTGATGCATGAAATCTTTCGGACTACGTCAGTCAATTCCAAAGATCGCTTTTGTGATGAAAAGAATTTGTTTTGAGTTTGCTGTCCAGAAACTCGTCAAAAAAGAAGGGAAAATGTATGTGAAAGAAAACAAAACAGGAGGAGAGTGATACGATAGGAATACAGAGACACATTTCTTGGGACTTGACCCTTGCAGGTAGGTGGACTGAAAGTAGTGTGTGAACAGAACAGAACCAATTCTGTTTACCATCGCATGAAAGCAGGAAAGAGATCGTCGTCAGATTGCATTACAATAACATTAACACGCTTCCATTTGAAACTTCTTGGTCTTCATCGTGGATTGACGCCCTCCAAAAGTCTAATTGAAGCCCTCCGTCGCTTCGCTCCGTCGGGCTTCAATTAGCTTTTGTCGGGCGTAAATCCCCGATGAAGACCTCGAAGTTTCAAATGGAAGCATGTTAATGTGTAATTGTCAGTAAGCACTGGTGTCACATGACTGATGTGAACCAGTTGATTGGCTAATGGCGATGCGCTAAAACTGTTAGCGCACTCTTGGAGTGCGCAATCTTTTCCACAGAGCGTATTCTTCCGCCCTTTGCTTAAGCGAGAGTGTACTCTCATCCTCAGAATTAATTAATGACATGTAGCTTATATTCTCCACAATACCAATGATTAAGACCATACATTTCCTGCTTCTCAATTAAAGCAGAAGATGGTGATTTTTTGTTCTGACAGATTGCATGTGCCTGTGCCACGGTTGCCACTGATCTACAAATAGAACCCGCTGTGTCTAATTTTTCAGTTTCGACTTGCGAAGAATCCTCTCGTAATTATGCCATGTTAGTGGCATGTAGTTTATTGTCCACATTACCAAATGATGAGTTAGTATACAATTCCCAGCAGCTAACAGAAAACAAGTGTTATTCCGATAACGTAGCAGCAGAGACGGTAGCAGCTAGATCAGCACGTAGCAGACTACACTGAAATACGACTGCATCTGTTCAGTAAATGAATGTTTTCCGAATTATTATTTCAAGGCAAGAACAATCGGAATCGAAAACGTGCAGGGTTTAGAACGTTCTTACCATATATAAGACTTATTACCAGCCTGCCTCATGCGTGCAGACTCAGTGCAACGTGACGAGCAAAGTTGTTTTTGAAATGAGACTCAGTGCAGTAGCAGACGACATAAATCCCGCTCAGCAAATTAACATGTTGGGCAAATGTGACCCTCCACCACGAAATGAGTCGCATGTCACCTCGCGCGGTTCTGCGCTAGGCTTAAAATAAGTCCGGGGGGACTGTGGTAAAAGTGTGAGGGTCACCTTAGTCACAAGCTTATAACTCACAAACTTTTTGCTCTTTTCTAAAACGGTTTTTACCACTGGAAAGAGCATAAAACACTCTTTAGGAAAATGTAAAAATATGAAAATCATGCAAAGATGACATGCGACTCATTCCGTGGTGGAGGGTCACAAATGTGAACGATAAAACGATGGGGATATAATACGTGTAGGGTTCAGAGCATTCTTACCGTTCATATTTAGTACCAGACTCCCCGATGAGTGAAGATACCACACGAGAAACATGCCACATTTATTTTGAAAATGTTCTTTCCGTCGACCTTGGCAAGGGGCAAAACTCTTCACAGTCAATCTGTCGAAGCTCGATGAAGGTTTCGAATCGCAAATAATTAAGAGCACAGTCCTTTCTCCGAGTTTAAATGAGGTCTGTATGAAAGATCATCACTTTTTAGCTTAACGCTACACTGGAATTTACCAATAGAAATTAAAACAAGAGTTTGCGTGTGACGAAAGCACGACACACTTGAGACAGCCCACACAAAAGTAGATCCAGTGACAAACCTGACCATACAGTTACGCCTATCCAAATGCGCGTTGCAAAATGTGCGTTTTGAATCTTCTTTTTTCTCTGGCGGTACTGACAATATCGTTATTGAAACAATCCCAGTGCACTAAGGGATTTATAGAGCAAATCTCGAAAATAATTATTGAACTCAGCGCTATGCGCTTCGTTCAATAATGAATTTTCTCGATTTGCTCTATAAATCCCTTAGTGCACTGGGATGTCTCAATAACTTAAATAATAATAATAGTAATAATAATAAGGGTATTTATATGGCAATATATAACGCAGCAAGTATTTTCTCTCCGGCTTCAGTGATGTCGCTTGGTGTGCTCTCTGGTAGGAACAGGGTAGGCAGATTCCTCAGCTCTTGAGATATATTATAGTTGCAGAATACACTTCGCTTGCTCTTTCCAAACGCCCTTGACGTTGTGTCGCAGGCACTGATCGCATGGATGGCTGGTAAAACTTGGCATGAACTGCCAAGACTTCTCCTGGTCTCTCCGATATTCTACATCTTTGAATGCCTTGGCACTTATTCTGTGGCTTGGTTCAAGAAATATTTAACGATGGTTGTGACCTGTGTCTTTGAACTCTCCAGAGCCTGGGCAGCTATCATGCAGTGTGGATCTTCGTCAGCACGCACCGTCATGGACTACACAAGTTTACCATACAGGCATTAGAAAGTAGATAAAGGAACCGCTGCCTGTTCTCGTTGTCGGCAAGAAGCGCATCTCTTTTTGTATCTGCAGCATCATATCCGGTTAAAAGAAGACTTGAGACGATCACCTTCCCTTAACTCGACGGATATGGGCGACGTCCTCGGTAGATGGCCCGGACTTGTATCCATCAAAATCCACGGTTGCATGCTGGAATGTGTTAAATAAACTGGAAGGAATATCGTACGATTGCAGCAAATGTTGCTCATCGAGGTACCAAATCAACTTTGGCGAGGGGGGTGGGGTGCGGAAAAAAATTATTTCTCACAAAAAACCAACTTGAAACAACAACAGGATTTTTGTCAGTAAAACACACCGTATGCCACCGTATGCCAAGCTACTCACTACATTTGAGCTCAATTGACCCCAGAGTACCAGAGAAACAAGTCTAATCCGTAGACAGAGAAACAAACAGAGAAACAAACTAACTAACAAACAAACATACAGACTGAAACCCAAAAGCCGCTTTATTACATAAAGGCGGCTTACAAACATTAGAAGAAATGCAAACGCGCAAGCGCGCGGGCACGCACACACAGAGCAGAAGCGAACTAGCATCTCATCCATCTAGAATTCTTAACTGTCTCTTGTGAGAATAACAGTGGTAATATACACAAAAAAGAGAAAACAATCTAGTTCATGTATGTACATGTAGTACACACACGTTGCAGTTAACGACACCTTGTTTACTCATGTGATTATCTAACACGTTGGTAGATCATAAAGAGGGATGCAATTCGTCAACGACTATCTTAACCTCGAAAAAAAATGCATTTTGACGATTGTTGTAGCGTGTTTGCATGCAATCAAGAGTCACCTGATCCTTACCCCGTATTACCCACTGTATAAGGTGGTAAAAATAAGACAGCAACTTCAAACTATGCACTAATCGAACAGCCATTAAGTGTCCTCCGCAAATCTGCTTTTGTTTTTGACGTGCTATAATTATCTGGTTCATATTTTACAGCAGTTTAAAAACGACATAAAAACGTGTGCAACAGTAGGCACTAAATACAGAGATGCTCTGCAAATGTGTAACATTGTGTGTATGATCTGAACATGGATATTACAATGGATCTGAAATCTGTGTGAAACAGGGCTCACCAATATCGCAGCAATATGAGGACAACTTGCAAATCCATTTGTGGTGGGGTGCAGCAATTTGCGGACGTCCGTCACTATATTGCAGCGTGGTCGGCAAATAAAAAAAAACCAGAAGTGTGTTCCTGTGCTAGTTAAAATGTTCGAAAACGAGGACGGTTTGCTCAAATCTGCTGTGCTCACTACCATGTGAATTAACACAGCCATGACTAGAAGTCAGATAAAAAGAGGAAAAGTATTATCTGCCATCCCAGTCTCGACATTTTAATATTAATGCAAATGTATGGTTTCACCTTCAAATGTCAGTACAGCGTATGTGCAGCATCAAATAGTCAAAAGCAAATCTAGAGGTAGCTGTCAGTCGTCGTTTAAATACTGTGGACGCTTTGCTTTCTTGACACCACTAGTCAGTTATAAGGAGCAAATGACACATAACTGCATACCAAATGTCCAAAGGCCTTTTTGGCTCACGTAAGTAAGTGTAGCCTATGCGATGCTAAACTTTGTTTGTCTGTGCGTGTGTATGTGTGTGTGTGTGTGTGTGTGTATGTGTGTGATAGAAACTTTAACATTTGACTAAACACCGAAATACTAATTTTACCTGGTTATTATCCAAGCA
The DNA here is from genome assembly GCF_037325665.1 of Littorina saxatilis. Lineage (NCBI taxonomy): Eukaryota > Metazoa > Mollusca > Gastropoda > Littorinimorpha > Littorinidae > Littorina > Littorina saxatilis. Next base: position 60,083,912 of record NC_090252.1, read on the forward strand.
ACAGCTTCAACATATTGAAGCAATGATCAACGTTTCGTCGGCACATATGTAGTTTAAAGTGTGTATCCAAAGAAAACGGGTGGTGGGTTTTTTTTTTTTTTTTGGGGGGGGGGGTAAAAACAGGTGACTGGTTTGTGTCGTGTGTGGTATGTAGACCAGGTCAGGGGTCAAGGTTAGGTCAGATCGTGTGAAGGATTGTGGTATAGATACAGTTATCACCGAACTGCAGTTCGCCGATTCGGAGAAGACGATTTCACATTGTTCGGTTTCGTAGCTCCAGAAAAAAAGATAAAGTAGATACCAAAGGAGATTTTCTACTGGTTAATCTGCACAGCGTGTTTCCAGTGTCTGCGCGAGGAAGCGCTGTCGAAATCTGCACAGCGTGTTTCCAGTGTCAGCGCGAGGAAGCGCTGTCGAAAGCGCAGTGTCGATCTGGCCATCTGGCAGTCGTGTCCCCGTAAGTAGGCTACAGACAGACAGATCTAGATCTAGTGTCTCGCACTCTTACACCGTGTCACCTAGCTTACTGTGTGTGTGTGTGTGTGTGTGTGTGTGTGTGTGTGTGTGTGTGTGTGTGTGTGTGTGTGTGTGTGTGTGTGTGTGTGTGTGTGTGTGTGTGTGTGTATGCGTGACGGAGTGACGGAGTTTGTGTTACTGTTTGTCGATTTCTTACGTGAGCCTTGAAGGCTTCGCCTCTTGGTTTTTTTTACATTTAGTCAAGTTTTGATTAAATGTTCTAACATAGACGGGGAATCGAGACAAGGGTCGTGATGTGTGTGTGTGTGTGTGTGTGTGTGTGTATGTGTGTGTGTGTGTGTGTGTATGTGTGTGTGTGTGTGTGTGTGTGTGTGTATGGGTGTGTGTGTGTGTGTGTGTGTGTGTGTGTGTCTGTATGTCTGTGTGTATACATCGATTCAGAGAAAACTACTAAACCTATCTTCATGAAATTTAACATGAGAATTCCTGGGTATGATATCCCCAGATGTATTTATTTTTTATTTTTTATAAATGTCTTTGATGACGTCATCTCCGGAATTTTGTAAAAGTTGAGGCCACACTGCATGTCACGCCCTCATTTTTCTGTCAGATGGATTAACATTTTGGTCAAGCAATCTTCGACAAAGGCCTGACTACGGTATTGCATTTCAGCTTGAAGGCTTAAAAACTAATTAATGATTTTGGTCATTAACAATCTGAAATTTGTAGTTAAAATAATTTATTTAATAAAACGATCAAACAATAATGTCATCTTACTCTTCAGCAGTTTCTGATTCCAAAACATATACATATGTCATATTTGGATTATAAAATAGCTCTGAAAAATAAATATATGTACATTATGATACCAATTAAATGTCCGGAATCCTTTTAAAAACAAGTTCATCTTATTTCTTGTCAGTTCCTGATTCCAAAAACATATAGATATGATATATTTGAATTAAAAACCAGCTCAGAAAGTTAAAAAGAACAGAGATACAGAAAAGCGTGCTATCCTGCTCAGCGCAACCACTACCGCGCCTAGCTAGTCAATTTCACTGCCTTTGCCACGAGCGGTGGACTATCCTTGGCATTCGTTGTCATTAATCCAACAAAATAAGGGCACACATTTGTGGCCCACAAACTGCAAATGTGCCTCACAATTTTTTGGGCTTATTTTTATGGGACACATATTGGTTTTGTGGGCCACAAACTGTATTTGTGGAGCATAACATAAGGGGCACAAATTAAGCTTCATAAATGTGTGGGCTTATTTTTGTGGTCCACAAACTGGAAATGTGCCCCACAAATGTGTGGGCTTATTTGTTGGATTAATGACATCGAATGCCAAGGATAGGTGGACTGACGATGCTACGAGTATACGGTCTTGGTGAGAACAAAAAATGCAGTGCGTTCAGTGTCATTCTGTGAGTACGACAGCTTGACTAAATGTTGTATTTTCACCTTACGCAACTTGTTTAGGGCAATCCAATTGTACGTCTTCCGATATGCACATCTTATGGCACCACCCTGTACACATATGTGTATATACGCGCACGAACCGTTTGCACAGACATGCACAAAATAAATACACTTGAATGATCGAGTTACATAAGACAAATAATGAATCAAAAACAAGAAAGGTAAGTTGTTGGAACGTTTGTTATTGACAAATATATCGACCCAATGGTCTTTAAAGTGCACAGACAAACAATTAGTGACTTAGTTTGATCGAATGCTCGGCCGCTTGTTGTAAAAGTCACAAGCGAATGAATGATTGTATGACGAAATGATTGTATTATTTATATTTTCTTGAATCCAAAAATATACACATATGATTTAACATTAAGTCAGGTTTTTGACTAAATGTTTTAAAATAGACAGATAATTAAAACGAGGGTGGTGGTTTATGAATGTATGTCTGTCTGTCTGTCTGACTATGTGTGTGTGTGTGTGTGTGTGTAGAGCGATTCAGAGAAAACTACTAGAACCGATGTACATGAAACTTCACATGAGAGTTCCTTGGTATAATATCGCCAGATATCTTTTTTTTCTCTCATTTTTTAGATATATGTCTGTAATGATGTCATATCTGGTTTATAGTGAGAGTTGAGGCGGCACTGTCAAACCCCGTCGCGATATAAACGTCGTGGTTGAAAACGACGTTAAACACCAAATAAAGAAAGACTGTCAAACCTTCCGTTTTTGATCATATTAATTGACATTTTGGTCAAGCAATCTTTGACTCAGTCCGGACTTTAGTATTGCACTTCAGCTCTGAAGCTTGAAAACTAATGAATTACACAACTCAAAAGAATTCAAGGGCCAGTGTCATTTTTGACATGGTTTGAAAAATAAAGTGCAGACTGACCAAAATGTGTTTTTTTGCCAAATAAGCAACAAACAGTGTTACGCAATGTTCAAGACAATAGGGAGATTTAAAAGACAGCACGTTTCGTTTTGCAGCTCGTTTCGTTTGGTGAATGAGTCACCCCGCGAAAGGGAACGTGAAACGAGACGGCATAGGCCGCAGACAAGATTTAGATGTATTCACGTTTCGTTTCGGAATGAAAGGCCGGGCATGGCAGGATATGATCCGCTGACTGGGCATGGCATAATTTCAACTCCACGAGTCAATAAAGGATTGACATACTCGCATTGCACACACAAGAGCTTCACATTTTTCAATTCATGCACCTGCTCATCATCAATTGTATTTCACAAAAATTAGATCATTCATGTTGAATTCCAAGATTTACTCATTCGAACTCATTATTTTTTTTATCCATTTCACGCATCTCAATTTTTACAACTGGTAACAGCCTATGGCAAAGAGCTCTACTGAACCATGTAGGCAATTATACCCTGAGTATTCCCCATTCTCAGAAAACGGCCCTGTGCACACGCCTGTGCCGATTTAGAAGCCTTTCCCCAACTAGGGGTTGTTTTGTACTTGTCACGTCTGTCCTCGATCAGAATGGAAAAAAAACCCTAGGAGGTGGTCCAGAATCGGGCATACTTTGATTATTTTCAGTCCAAATAAATCACACAGACTTTGTTTATACAAAATCACATACGAAGCCAGAATAAAAATTCGATGCGATGACCTACTTCTGCTTCGCCATTTGCTTTCTCACCATGAAGTTGGATAAATGTACCAGGATCAGCACCCTTCAAAATATTTCAGTTCACAACAGTTGTCTACCTCCAATGAACACATTCTCAGCGCTGAAAGACTGTGAAAGGGTTGATGAATCTAGCAATGCATAAAATGGCCAACAAATAAAACTGTTAGTGTGCAAAAATACTCACAAAAGTTGACGAAATATTGTTCGTTTTTTGGGGGTGGAAAACGTGACTGCGTTTTGACGTTCCACGTTCCGTTTCAGTTGACCTTCACCTTTCCAGCGAGAGACCCCCGAAATGATGACGTTTACCACAACTTCAAAACGAAACGTCCCGACGTTTCGTTTTTTAAATCTCCCTAATGTGTTTCTTAAAAAGGGTTCAGATGAGCGTTTATTCAAAGTGCTACACGGGGCCACAAAAGAAACGCAAAATTTACCTGAAAATGCCAACTTTTTAAACGCGTCTAGCTAACGCAGCACACCTGCGCAGACAATGCACGTGAAAGCCGTAGCTATTAAAAGTTGTCATTAAACATGAATTTGCACTTACAGATTCAAACATGATATCTTATTCCTCGTGTTTCCCTGAATTAAAAAAAATATATAGGTATGTTATGTTAACTTTAAAAACGTACTCATAGTTAAAGGGATAGTATCCTCCAGGAAAAAGCCTTCAGATCGCTTTCAAAGCTTCACCATAAGATTCTATGTTACAAATAATGCTACCATCCACGAGGAATAACTTTACTTTGCAAATTCAACAGTTTTGATAGCTAATTAACTGTCGTAAAATAATCCAAGGAAAGATCACTCTTGTAATGGTTGGGTGATTTCCCTTTGTCCAATTTGTCACAACAATCAAAATGGCGTCTCTCGGCGATTATTTTAATCTGACAAGGTGAGTGTTTAATAGTAAACGTTATCTGACAGAAAATAATGCTTTGAATGAGACAGTCAGTATCTGTTTACAAGTTGCTCTGAGCAGGACTGCAAAGCCTGAATCGATCATGCGAGTCAAATAGCTCTGGTGCACTCCGAATCATTCGCCTTGATAGAGATCATTCGGTACTGGTAGTACTGAGTCCGATTATCTTGGACATGTTTGTTGCCTGTTGGTGATCCTTTCAAATGTCTCTGAAGTTGCACTTTTACTCCCTTACGTATATGCATTGTTAAAACTTCCATTCATGTCACTGATCGATCACTTGGAACAGTAAACGTGCGCTTTGCGTGCAAGACGGAGTTCGAAGCAGTATTTCACCTAACATGAGAGAGCTCTGAAAATCGTGTTTATTCTCAGAATAGTAACCCAAAAGAGAAGACATACTTATCCCACTGAACAGTGTCGAGGAAATCATTGTCTTGTGCATTTGTTATGTGTGTGTGTGTGTGTGTGTGTGTGTGTGTGTGTGCCTGTGTGTTTGTGTGTTCTCAGACTTGTGTATGCATGATCACTGTGTGTGTGTGTGTGCGCGCGTGTGTGTGTGTGTGTGTGTGTGTGTGTGTGTGTGTGTGTGTGTGTGTGTGTGCGCATGCAGGGGAGTATATATGTCAAACGCAAGTGAGCTTTTCTTGAAGTTGATGATGATTGAAGTTTGATACAATAACTCATTAACTCACTGTAAGGTGGATTGATGAATAGTGTATCCTTTTCATGAATTTGTCTTTATTCCAGGCTATGGAAGTTTCATGTTCAAAACAACAACAGAGCTGCCCCTGCAAGAGAAAAGGTGCGGAGGCAGGATAGGGAGAGGAATTAGCAGCCTCTATGTGTGGGCAGATGAAGAGGAAAGGACTGGTCTAAGTCCTCTCAAACTGAAATTGGTTTGCTGGGGAAGAAGGCTGATCCAAAAAACAACACCGCCCTCCAAGTCCAACCCTCCTCTAAACTCAATAATTCCAGTAAGTACCTTTTTATTCTGCAAGATTTGTTTGGTGGATGACTTTGTTGCAGGGTATATTAAATAATGACAAAAAGTGAGGTTTGCAGGTCTCAGTCGCAAATTTTATTACTGGTGCCTATTGTTTTTTGCTATTCTAGTGAATGTGTATACATATATTTATTTCCTATTTTCAGAAGATAATGACAAATAATTAAAATTCAGCTTCAGCATCCAGATTGTGTCGGGATATTTTGTGCAGTTAAATGTCACTACACACAACCTTTTAGTGTCTCATAAAGGGAAATACAAATTGGGGTGCTGTACCATGAAACCCCTCTTTAAAAACCTTCACAATTCAAGATCTCCCCTATTTTAAGACCTTGTGTTTCAGATGTTTAGGTCATAACCTCTGCAAATGTGCCTTCATTGTACGACTTCTTGCTTTTTAAGACCTTATTTTCTCAGATTTTGGGGGGTCGTAAAAGGGGGTTCCACTGTATTCTAAAATATGAATTCTTGTTTACTGTTTAAGCTACACCCATTTGCTCTTTGTAAATGAAGGATATTTTTCAGATTGATTATTTCTACCTCCATACTGATATTTATGATATATATGACACATTGGCGAGCAGATTCCATGATCATGCTAAAAATGTAGGAAGTCATAATTATGATGTTTAGGTTTTAGAATTGTGTATGCCTTGCAGTTCAAATTCATGTCTGCCTTCCTGTTTAAAAATCAAGACAATCCCTGAGACACATTTTCCAACCACATGTCACACAGCAGTTCTGCTTGAAACATCAGAATCGAATAGTATACCAAACAGGCCTTTATGCGGTTTAGCACTTGACTACTGCTGCTTCAATACCACTTGTGCAGAAACAAAATTAGAGATACAGTGGAGCCCTTCTTTTAAGATACTACAAACTCAATTAAAGATCAAAACTTGACTAAATGTAAAAAGCAATATGTGTTAGAATGGAGGTTATAAACAGAAATCTGAGAAAGTAATGTCTTAAAAGAAAAGACACATGTTTAGAAAAAAGGCAGGGGGGGGGGTGGCAAACTTAGGTTTTACTGTTCAATGCATGGGTAAACTGGGCATTCATTCCAAGTACCTAAAGATGTGTAACTGGCACTTTTGCTCATGGTAGTACTGGAACACATTTTTACACAGTGCCACTGGTCAGTGTCAGAATGCCAACAATCTGGAAAGACTATGCCTACAAGTAAATCCCCCCCCCCACCACACACACACACACCTTTTACTCACACCTGCACCCCATTACATAGATGAATAGATTACAAATACTATTCTTTTACTTTTTATTTTCACACTTTTTCTTGCATTTGGTTCATGTTTATTATTTGAAGTTTGATTCTGAATCAAGCGTCTTTTGTGATGGGTGGTTTTCTGTTTATGCCCCAGGACTTCAAGGCACTGGTGCTTGATGACAGCAGGCTCCCACTGGCCCACACACAGAGAAGAGATTGGAGATGCCCTCACCCTGGAAGAAGAAGAGGATGAGAATATCAATAAAACAAACAGATACCCAACATTCACACAGCTTACATTGTGGACATACATATTTGGCTATTTGGGTGAAGGTGTAAGAGCCGCCATACATGTGCAGTTGCTGTGTATGGGTCATAGGAATGACAATTTAGATCCAACTGGCCAGTACACTGACTTTCGTCCTAGTCGCCTGTATTGAAGGACATTGTGGTGTTATATGAAGTACATTCCGTTGGGGGTTGGTGTAACCATACTCTGTATTTAGCACCGTTCTGAATTTGTGTATGTTTTATCTCTCAAAGCACATTGTTTTTTGCTTTTTTTTAATGTACCATAAACTACCTTTTCAGCGCCCGCAGTACCTAGTTAACGCCCATGCATCCTCCACCATTTGGATCAGTGTCGTCAACATATGTTGTGTGTTTTGTGTGTGTGTGTTTTTTTTTTTTTTTTAAATGATGTGCTCAGTTCTGCACCCTGTAGTGACATTGTCATTCTAGGGAATGCTGAAAGACAACTATAATGTTTATTTAATACTCTGGTCACTGGAGTATCTGGATAGCCCTGTGAAAAGAAGATGGAGATGAGAGAGCGTCTTCGGAAGTTGAAGAGGTCTGATTTTAGTGATAAGGGAGCATGTGAAACGACCAGTGTTTGGTTACACCATTCCCTATGGATTGGATCAGTATCAATGACTGACTGACTGACTATTCACTTTGTGGTTTTTAGGATGTGTGTTCATTCACTCTCAGTGAAGTTTTTGTTGGGTTTTTAGTGTTTTTTTCTTCTGTTTAGACACTTGCATATCAGGCGAAAGATACTTACAGGGTGACTAATTGTGCACAGATACATCTCCTATTAAAATGTTCACACCAAGATACCAAATATCACCATTTCTAACGAGGAACTGATCCTGCACAGGCACAGTACCTAGTAAACGCCCCACCCCCTACTTTGGGCAAAATCTGTGCATAAAGCGGATGGACACTTAAAAGGCAGTTTACAGTACTAATATTTTTCCTCATTTTAATTTCTAGTCTCAGTATAGTTTCGTGTAGGTATTGGGATAATTGGAGTTACAGGTATATATACATATGATTTCACTTGCAATTCTTTGCATACAATAAACTCAAATGAGCAGACATAAAGGTGCACCTACAATTATTGTGACTGTTGCTGTAAAACAATTTCCTTGGTAGATGGAGGGCATTGTGGGGACCAGCTGTGTAGACCGTGGGATTAGATAGACTTGGGGGTTCTGGCTTGTAGAAAACTTCCCTGCTGCTCCGCCTTTTGGGGACGAACTTTGTGTTCAGTGATGTGTGCATAGGACTTTGCAACGTCAACCTCCACTGCAAACCATCTTTGTATTGTAGACACTATATTGTACCTGCAGAGAAAGATCACTTTTAGCTGTGCAGTGGAACCCTCATTTACAGCCCCCCCCCCCTCTTTAAGATCCTGTTTTTTTTTTGATTTTCTGTTTATAATCTCTGTAAATTTACTCCCCCTGTTTAAGACGTAGCTGATTTTCTCCGAATTTTACAAGCTCCACTGTGGTATTTCCCTCTGCAGCATTATTGTCAGTCAAAAGGGATACACAATCTGGCACAAAGAACAGCTGACATGAACAATAAAGTCTGGGGAAGGGTCCTGAAAGTATCTTGATTAATGCGTTGAATTGACAGGTCTAGTAAACCTTGTGCAGAACAAATATGTGTTGAAGAGTGCTCGTTGACATGTTGCAGCAAGCCAAGCCATAATCATACCCTGTTGAAGTAATACAAATCATGGGTGTGGGTTATATTAATTCACATCTTTTATATGATTGAAATGCAGAATTCTAAGACTTGTTTCTGAAAATGTGTACATTTGCATTTAAGATCTACATGGAATAAAACTGACACTGTTCTCGACAATTGAGTATGTTTTTGTGTGCGCATGTTGCTTAGTTTATTGATAATAATTTACTTTTGGTCAAGTTGTAACCACGAGTTTTGTAGCAAAGGTGCAATGATAAAAATAGACAGAAGATAATCAGATAATAAGACACTAGGCTGCAAATTGCTTTCAATTGTCATTGTATTTATCTTTAAAATCATCATGGTTTCCATGGCATGTATAATGCAGTGGAACCCCCCTTTTAAGACCCCGAATATAAAACTCCCTCCTTTTTATATTTAGTCAAGTTTTGACTAAATATTTTAACATCGAGGGGGGATCAAAACGAGGGTCGTGGTGTATGTGCGTGCGTGTGTGTGTGTGTGTCTGTGCGTGTGTGTAGAGCGATTCACACTAAACTACTTGGCCGATCTTTATGAAATTTGACATGAGAGTTCCTGGGTATGAAATCCCCGAACATTTTTTTCATTTTTTTGATAAATGTCTTTGATGACGTCATATCCGGCTTTTCGTGAAAGTTGAGGCGGCACTGTCACGCCCTCATTTTTCAACCAAATTGGTTGAAATTTTGGTCAAGTAATCTTCGACGAAGCCCGGGGTTCGGTATTGCATTTCAGCTTGGTGGCTTAAAAATTAATTAATGACTTTGGTCATTAAAAATCTGAACATTGTAAACAAAAATAACAATTTATTAAACGATCCAAATTTACGTTCATCTTATTCTCCATTATTTGCTGATTCCAAAAACATATAAATATGTTATATTCGGATTAAAAACAAGCTCTGAAAATTAAATATATAAAAATTATTATCAAAATTAAATTGTCCAAATCAATTTAAAAACACTTTCATCTTATTCCTTGTCGGTTCCTGATTCAAAAAACATATAGATATGATATGTTTGGATTAAAAACACGCTCAGAAAGTTAAAACAAAGAGAGGTACAGAAAAGTGTGCTATCCTTCTTAGCGCAACTACTACCCCGCTCTTCTTGTCAATTTCACTGCCTTTGCCGTGAGCGGTGGACTGACGATGCTACGAGTATACGGAAATGCTGACAAATGGCATTGCGTTCAGTTTCATTCTGTGAGTTCGACAGCTACTTGACTAAATATTGTATTTTCGCCTTACGCGACTTGTTAAAACCTTGTTTTCTCACATTTTCTGTTCATAACGTCTGTAAAATTACCCCCATTGTAAAACTCATTTCTTTTTAAGACCTGATTTTCTCAGATTGTTTGAGGTCTTAAAAGGGGGGTGCCACTGTCGTTATAATGCATCTTCAGAAATTGAAGACACATGCTGCAGTTTTGTTATAACCATGAAGAAGAAAAATACTGTTTCTAAACGTTTACAGTGTCTTATCATCTAACTACATCTTTTTAAAGACTCCATAACTTTTAATCACTCAACAATTCCTCTCTGTATGGCTGCAGTTCAAGTAAACCAGAAATGGTAAACCATTGCCACACTCAAGGAATTGGTTCCTGGCAACTTATGTCGGATGCGCAGCCTGAGAGAGACACGACAGAGATAGTTGCTCAAGATAAAAGATAAGCTTGACTTACACCAAAATTATGAACATTTAAACTCACCTTACTGATCTTTTTGTCTGAAATATGTGTAACCGAGTGCCAATTTACTTTACCCTTTTTTACCGAGCTCAAACACTCAAGCAAACGACACAAGTTATATTAACAGGTTCTTTTATTCCAAAAGATGAAAAGGGGAATGTGTGGGATAACGGGGGTTTACTTTCAAATACAAAACTTTCAATGTATTACTATAGGACTAAACAACTCAAAAAAAAACAACGCTCTCAACTCTTCACTCTAAAACTACATTCTAAAACTCTACCTCTAAAGCTACCCTTTAAAAACACACTAAATCCTTCCCCCAAACTACACTCTACTCTAAATCCTCACTCTTAACTTTAATTAAAAAAAAAAACACAATGAAACTCTAATCTAAAACAAACGAAATCTAAAAAACAACCTAAAAACAATTCTTCCAAAAAAAACAAATCTTCAAAAAGTAACTAACAAAACCTGACCAAAATCCCTCCACTAAAACTAACTGCTCCCCTCTAACGAAATCTAGTCTACGAAAACCTAACGAAACTAAAACCCAGCTAAAAAAACCCGTCTACTGAACCCAGCTAAAAAACCCGTCTACTGAACCCAGCTAAAAACCCGTCTACTGAACCCAGCTAAAAAACCCGTCTACTGAAACCAGCTAAAAACCTCCCATCTAAAAAGACCCGTCTAAAAAGAACCCCGTCGCACACTCTGCCATCCTGTAAACCACAGAATGCACGCCGTAAGCATACGTAAACAACTCAACAATTTCAACTACCACAAGCTAACTCGTTGAACAACAAAACACATCATTCCTACCAAATAACATGCCTACAATACTGTTCTCTCAAACAACAGTTTTCTAAAGCATTCAATCAAACAAAAGTCTTCCCAAACATTCCAACTCACAAAACAATCTACTTGAACATTCAAATAAATCCTTTCCCCAAGCAGCATACTATTCTTCTCACTGCTTACCCATTTACAGAAAGAAAATTGTATTAACCTACCAGCAAAAGAATTCCTCACATCCCAAAGGATTTCAGCCTGTGACAGACATGTCACACAAGGCGTCCAGAAAACACACCGCAAAAAAAATAGGTTGTCTTCACTCCAAAGTTCCAAGCAAACAGACAGTTTTAGCGGCCACATCCTGCGCGCCGGCGTCACAAGATTAATACATATTCGACTCGAGGGGTGTCGGGCACCCCCACTTTCTTTAGTTGGTGTCTAACGTCACCTTCAACTATTCAAATTTACATCGCGGCGGAGGGAAAAAGGGAGATGGAATAAAGCCACCTGTCAATTGTTTCTTGTTCACAAAAACATTAATGACAAAATTTACTCCAGAGGCTTGTACCAAAAAAGCGATTGTTTTACCTATGCAAATTTTAGAATCGGCTCTTCCGCGAGACCAATTCAATAGAAACGAAACACAGTCTCGGAAACCTTAATGGATCCCCGATAGTACAGGTTTGAATTGTCGATAGCACAGAGGTACCACGAGTTCACACGGATGCACAAAAGTGCATGTGTACCGTAACTGTCGTTCCCAAGCTCACATCCTCCCCAACTTAGATTGTCGTCTCCTGGCGACATGCCAGAATCAGAAAAATTCAAAAAAATATTTAACCTCCCAAGAACATAATATTCTCCATCCTCAAATCATTTCAAAAACTTTCACACAAAAACAACGATCAACTGACTATACAATATTTCTCTAAAATTAATAGGTTCTGAAATACAAATTTCACATAATCCTTCCAGTGCCAATAATCCTATCTCCTGTAAACATCCAACTCACACAAGTTGACAAAAAATCACAACTCATCTTTAACAGAGGCAGTTTCATGGTTCACTTTACAAAGAATTATGTTCACCACTTGCCAGATAACCAATAATGATAATCTTTACGACTTATCAAATATTTTATCTCTCTTGAGCATACATCAGAACAAAATGTTGACAATCTTTACGATTTATCAAAGCATCTGATCCCTCTTGAGCATACATCAGAACAAAATACTGACAACCTTTACGATTTATCAATGCATGTCCCCTCTTTGTATCCCAATTGTACTTGGCAACACAATCTTCTAATCAACTAACAAAATGACCACTTGCCAAGGCAATGAAAAAACTGGAAGTCCTTAAAACTCACCCAGAATATCAAACCTTTAGTCAAAAATCAGCAATAACCTAATGTCACACTCATCACAATTAAACTATTCAACAGGAGTATTCATAGAACTGAGCCCTTTTACTCCCCGTCCTGTGTACGGCTCTTTACACAGTCTGTTATTGGTTTAACCCCTTTTGAGTACATGATCTGATCACGTGGCCAGGCTTGCCACATTTCAGACAAATGGGTTTTCCATCGGATGTAAACTTATATTTGGGAGGTCGTCTTTCTGAAAGCCCGACCTTGAGTGCCTCAAGTTCCTGTTCTAACTCTTTTTGGCGACTCGCCATCTTCCTGACTTCTTCGCAACAATCTGACTTGTCATGAGTCGCGACTGTATTGGCTGTAGCGTTCTTTGGTACTGGAGTACGTATTTCTTCCCATTCCAATGCCAATTTCCTCAGTTCACTAAATGAGACCGACCCGTTCTGCATGTGCCTCCTCAAATCCAGGACCAGCGATCTGTCGTAAATCCCTTCAACAAAATGATCCACAAGCAGGTCTTCCGAGGACACAGCGCGTCTCGATTCCTCTTGTTTGGCTTTCACCGCGTTAAAGCGTGTGAATAAATCATTGGCATACGCTCGGACCGTTTCTCGACTTCCCTGTCGCCTTTCAGAAAAACAGGCCATCAGAGTTGGTAATGGGCGTTTGTCGCCGAATGCATCCACTAGGATTGCAAAAATGTCTTCGATACTGCTGTATGACTGACCACATGACTTCAGTTCAACCCTGGCTAGTCCCTCTACATGCTGAGTCACCAAGCGAATCTGTTCTTCTCTCTCGAAATCCCTCACAGCACTGCTAATCTCTTCTATGAAATCCTTAACAGAGTACCTTCCATCCTCTCTGCTATCTCCGTAGAACTTCCTGACTTTGGGGGGTTTTGAAGCAACAACTTTCGGGGTTGATCTTGCCTCTACACTTTTTCTCATGCTACACAACTCTGTAGCCATTTTCTGCAAATCCCCTGTTTCTCTTACAATCCTTCCCCTTCCCAGCCCCAACGATGTCTGTGAAAAATCAGCGGCCGAAGTGAATTCCAAACCAGATTCATCCATGTTGGTATTTTAAAAGGTTGGTATTTTAAAAGGTTGGTATTTTAAAAAGGTTGGTATTTTATCGAGTTGACCTGTGTTGGTGTTACGTTTCTTCAACCAGAAGGTTATTTGAAACTTGTCAACACGTGTGTAATACAAGTTAAACCAAGCTCTTACTGGCAACCAAGAAAAAAACCACACCACCCAGCATACATACAACACAACCAAAAGTGTTAGTAATCACATCACATCACCATGTAGCATAATCAAACATACTACACATGTCCGTCATAATATCAAATCAACACAACATAATCAAACACACTCTTCCAGGGCTGGTCCACTCCCCAACTCTGTCTCTTTGCACGGTGTGCAAACAGTCTTTCACAAACGTCCGACGAAATGTTAATCACGGAAGTCCTTCCGTGGACTAACAGAGTAAAAAGAAATGTTAATCACTGTAATCCTTTCTTCCACGGATTAACAAACTAAAAGGCAATGTTGACTACAAAGCCGCATCCGTCAACGTCACGCCCGGACTCCCTCCAACTTCTCACACGCCTGTCTCCTCCACATCAGCCCGCGTCCGGACTGCATGCCTGCCATCCTCTCCCTAGCCTACACTAATCCTATAGCCCTAACAGTAACACCCCCTACCCACCCTCGCTCCGCAGCGCCAAATGTAACCGAGTGCCAATTTACTTTACCCTTTCTTACCGAGCTCAAACACTCAAGCAAACGACACAAGTTATATTAACAGGTTCTTTTATTCCAAAAGATGAAAAGGGGAATGTGTGGGATAACGGGGGCTTACTTTCAAATACAAAACTTTCAATGTATTACTATAGGACTAAACAACTAAAAAAAAAAAACAACGCTCTCAACTCTTCACTCTAAAACTACATTCTAAAACTCTACCTCTAAAGCTACCCTTTAAAAACACACTAAATCCTTCCCCCAAACTACACTCTACTCTAAATCCTCACTCTCAACTTTAATTAAAAAAAAAACACAATGAGACTCTAATCTAAAACAAACGAAATCTAAAAAACAACCTAAAAACAATTCTTCAAAAAAACACCAAATCTACAAAAACTCTAACAAAACCTGACCAAAATCCCTCCACTAAAACTAACTGCTCCCCTCTAACGAAATCTAGTCTACGAAAACCTAACGAAACTAAAACCCAGCTAAAAAACCCGTCTACTGAACCCAGCTAAAAAACCCGTCTACTGAACCCAGCTAAAAACCCGTCTACTGAACCCAGCTAAAAAACCCGTCTACTGAACCCAGCTAAAAACCTCCCATCTAAAAAGACCCGTCTAAAAAGAACCCCGTCGCACACTCTGCCATCCTGTAAACCACGGAATGCACGCCGTAAGCATACGTAAACAACTCAACAATGTCAACTACCACAAGCTAACTTGCTGAACAACAAAACACATCATTCCTACCAAATAACATGCCTACAATACTGTTCTCTCAAACAACGGTTTTCTAAAGCATTCAATCAAACAAAAGTCTTCCCAAACATTCCAACTCACAAAACAATCTATACTGTTCAAAAAAAGAAACGCATAGCTTGTAATATTTGGTTAATTTAATTATATGGCTACAAGGATATCCACCAAACTGCAGAAAATGTTTATCTGGTCGTCGACCTTTCGTCCATTGCCACAAGTGAGCTCTGCACGTGACGCATGCGTTATCAGTGGCTACAATGTCAAAATTGCTCATTTGGCATGACCATTCGTCATGCTTCAGTGTAATCTCGTGAAACTCGGGGAATATTGAGCTCTCACCATGTCTTCCAAAACCCATAAAAGCGGATTGTTCGCCACAAAGAAATCAGACGACAATTCAGCGACGAAAGATGGCCCGATTGAGCAGAGAAGACCGCCAAATTGCATTGGGTCGTTTACAAGCAGGCCAAAGTCAAAGTGCAATCGCCAGGCACTTCCACGTGTCCCAGAGCACCATCAGTAGACTGTGGGTCAGGTTTCAAGCCACTGGCTCCGTTGCTGACTTGCCACGAGCGGGAAGACCAAGGGCGACAACTGCTGCTCACGACCGCTTCATACGGCTCCGCCACCTCCGGAATCGTTTCCTGTCGGCCTCATCTTCTGTCCAGGCTCTCCCCGGGCCACACCGATTATCGGACCAGACCGTGCGGAACCGCCTGCATGAAGCTGGTTTGAGAGCTCGCAGACCTCACATAGGAGCTGTCCTCACCCGCCGCTATCGCCAGAACCGAGTGCAGTGGGGCAACCAGCACCTTCGCTGGACCGTCCGGAATCACTGGAGACACGTGTGGTTCAGCGACGAGTCCTACTTCCTGCTCCAGCGACATGATGGTCGGAGGAGGGTCTACCGGAGAGTAAACGAACGTTACGCGCCCAACTGTGTGGATTAGGCACCCGTTCATGGTGGTGGAGGCGTCATGGTGTGGGGGGGCGATCAATACCGCTGGAAGGAGCACCCTGGTGCACGTCCAAGGGCGCATAACTGCCCAGCGATACGTGGAGGAAATTCTGCGCCCACACGCCCTTCCTCTTCTGGCTGACCAGGATGCCATATTCCAGCAGGACAACGCTCGCCCGCACACAGCACGACTCACCACCCAGTTCCTCACCGACCACCATGTCCAGGTGCTTCCCTGGCCATCCATGTCGCCAGACATGAACCCGATAGAACACCTCTGGGATGAATTGGACAGACGTGTGCGCAGGCGAGAAGAAGCGCCGGCAAATCACCGCGATCTATTGCAGGCACTTCAGGAGGAGTGGGACACCATCCCACAGCAAGATATCCGGCATCTGATCCAGTCCATGCCCAGAAGGTGCCGGGCAGTTGTTGCTGCTCAAGACAGTCACACCCCCTACTGACTTGACAGCCTCGGCACCCAATCGTATTGATTGACTGATTGATTTGAAGATGCAAATGAACTGTGTGTGCATTCAACTGTGTCCATACCAAATTTCAAACAAATAATCTAAATATTGGATTTTCTGTTAATTTTTTAGAAAAATAAAACAAATTTGGCAAGTAGCAACTATGCGTTTCTTTTTTTGAACAGTATACTTGAACATTCAAATAAATCCTTTCCCCAAGCAGCATACTATTCTTCTCACTGCTTACCCATTTACAGAAAGAAAATTGTATTAACCTACCAGCAAAAGAATTCCTCACATCCCAAAGGATTTCAGCCTGTGACAGACATGTCACACAAGGCGTCCAGAAAACACACCGCAAAAAATATAGGTTGTCTTCACTCCAAAGTTCCAAGCAAACAGAAAGTTTTAGCGGCCACATCCTGCGCGCCGGCGTCACAAGATTAATACATATTCGACTCGAGGGGTGTCGGGCACCCCCACTTTCTTTAGTTGGTGTCTAACGTCACCTTCAACTATTCAAATTTACATCGCGGCGGAGGGAAAAAGGGAGATGGAATAAAGCCACCTGTCAATTGTTTCTTGTTCACAAAAACATTAATCACAAAATTTACTCCAGAGGCTTGTACCAAAAAAGCGATCGTTTTACCTATGCAAATTTTAGAATCGGCTCTTCCGCGAGACCAATTCAATAGAAACGAAACACAGTCTCGGAAACCTTAATGGATCCCCGATAGTACAGGTTTGAATTGTCGATAGCACAGAGGAACCACGAGTTCACACGGATGCACAAACGTGCATGTGTACCGTAACTGTCGTTCCCAAGCTCACATCTGTTATGCCATTATTGCCACACATTGCAAGAATGTTTGATGTCCGGGTGCTTGGTCCCTGAAAATGTCAGAAAATTGTTATAGTAATTATAGCAACATCTAAAACCACTAAGTGTAAACCAAAGGCTGGCCAATTACATAGTTCTACATCAACATCAGTTCTGAACATGAAGCTTTGAACATGCACAGCGACACTTAAAATGGCAGTCAAAAAAGAAAGGATGAATGAAATTCTGCCACATTTAGTGTTTGCTTCAATGAACACTGAGGAAGAATGTGTTCTTCATTAAAAGTAACTCACAAAGCTTTACCAATAAACTTCAATCATAGTTCTTACTGCACAGAAAAACTCATACCACTGACAATATAAAATGTCAGTTATAAATAACATGTTCTGTTGCACAACCTCCAAAGACTGCAAAGAAACAACTGCCCATAAAGCGTTAAAATATCAGTATCACATGTGCTGACTGACCCTACTTTTTTCCATCTCAAATTTTTTTTAGGGGGATTACTCACAGACTGGCTACTCTGTCAGTCTCTGTCTCATACAGTTCATCATAGGAGCTTGTATTCAACCGCCGGTCGATCATTATTTACTTCTGCATGCTTACCCTTACTACGATGATCGACCGGCGTTTTGATACAAGCTCCTGTGCAGTGCACAGACACACACGCACCGTAGTTGCAAACACACACACTGTGTCCGTGTTCAAACAAAAACAGGAAAACTGGACACATTCGGCCGCTTGATTGATCCTTCATTCGCACTACACACCAGCAGACACACATACAACACGGCAGCAAAAATGTGTCCAGGTCTTTCCAAAGTATACACGACAACACTCGCTTTATTTAATACTTACAACTCCAGTAGCAGGATGGAGCTACGTCGCGGCACACACTGAACGGTAAAACACTCAGTTGATTCCAGCTTTCCGTCTGCTTGCTGATGATAACTTTGCATTTCGTGCGCCGAGCGTGTCTTTCTCGTGATTCTGTGTCGTTCGGAGTCAGTCAGCTGCTTTCTGAACCATATGGAGTCGATTTCTTACTGAAACTTGCGGGCTTGTCTCACTGAGCGGCTATCCCATCCGCCATTGTTTTGAGTCGTCATGCTAACGGCACGCGCTCGCGACGAAAACCAGTCTATGACGGCCAATTTAAATTTTCAAATGGTGGAGAGCAGACGTCAAAAAATGTATTTTGATTTAATTATTTAGCATACTTGTGGTGCTTTATTGAGCAAACCGGGCCAGGTGCGTCTTAATTAAGGTAGGCCTACACTAGATTCCCCAAAATCTTCAAATCGGCCGAATTCGAAAAAAAAACTTTCCAAAATGGCGGCGCGGACACTATATCTTTAAAGACAATAGGTTAAGTATGTACAATATTCGCATGCTTCGCGGAGACGAGCGTGACCCGTCTCAGTCTTCGGGTATCTGAATGTAGTCTCGGCGATAACTGTATTGTTGGTGTTTATTTTTAGCTTGATGCCAACAGATTGACGAAATGATTTTATATCAATTCAGGCGACTTTTTTTTACATTTAGTCAAGTTATGACTAAATGTTTTAACATCGAGGGGGGAATCGAGACGAGGGTCGTGGTGTATGTGTGTGTGTATGTGTGTGTGTGTGTGTGTGTGTGTGTGTGTGTGTGTGTGTGTGTGTGCGTGCGTGTAGAGCGATTCAGACCAAACTACTGGACTGATCTTTATGAAATTTGACATGCAAGTTCCTGGGTATGATATCCCCATACGATTTTTTTCATTTTTTGGATAAATGTCTTTGATGACGTCATATTTGGCTTTTCGTGAAAGTTGAGGCGGCACTGTCACGCCCTCATTTTTCAACCAAATTGGTTGAAATTTTGGTCAAGTATTGTTCGACGAAGTTCGGACTTCGGTATTGCATTTCAGCGCGGTGGCTTAAAAAATAATTAATGACTTTGGTCATTAAAAATCTGAAAATTGTAAAAAAAATAGTTCTTTTATAAAACGATCCAAATTTACGTTCATCTTATTTTCCATTATTTGCTGATTCCAAAAACATATAAATATGTTGTATTTGGATTAAAAACAAGCTCTGAAAATTAAATATATAAAAATTATTATCAAAATTAAATTGTCCAAATCAATTTAAAAACACCTTCATCTTATTCCTTGTCGGTTCCTGATTCCAAAAACATATAGATATGATATGTTTGGATTAAAAACACGCTCAGAAAGTTAAAACGAAGAGAGGTACAGAAAAGCGTGCTATCGTTCTCAGCGCAACTACTACCCCGCTCTTCTTGTCAATTTCACTGCCTTTGCCGTGAGCGGTGGACTGACGATGTTACGAGTATACGGTCTTGCTGCGTTGCATTGCGTTTAGTTTCATTCTGTGAGTTCGACAGCTACTTGACTAAATGTTGTATTTTCGCCTTACGCGACTTGTTTTATATTGTACTAGCAGTTAAGCCCGGCTTCGCCTGGGAGTAAGCGGAGCCCTGTAGCAATTTAAGACGCTCGCTATCCCATTATCATTAGCTTTACCTCCTTTATTTGGATACAAAAAAGAGTTATCTCCCTTACCTTCTAGAAATTTCCGGAACTGTCCAGTTAATGTTTCATTCTTCATTTCTTCCCCTCATAGGAGCAATAGCGAGTCTCTAATATCACTGGCATGATGTGCTTGCTACAGGTGAACAGCAGGCACTGAACTGGTCTTGCACCATATAGGCTGTATTCAATAAATGGGAGGTCCATAATCTGAAAAAGGAAACAATGAATCAAGAAACTAAAACCCAGGTGCACATCTGCGGCACCTAGGGAGTGTACGTGCACACTATCTTGTTCCTGCCTCTTGCCATCTCAGAGGTATGGCGACCACAGACACACAGACACACAGACAGACAGACACTCTCTTTTATTATATGTATAGATAGAAGATAGACAAGTTCGGCAGCGGCGGTGGTGGTCAGGTGCACATCTTCACAGTCACAGGAGTGCACATGCACGACATCGTCTTCCTGCCCCCTCCCTTCTCGGAGCTTTGGCGATCACAGACAGACAGACACACACACACACACACACACACACACACACACACACACACACACACACAGACAGACACTCTCTTTTATTTATATGTACTAGCAGTTAAGCCCGGCTTCGCCCGGGAGTAAGCGGAGCCCTGTAGCAATTTAAGACGCTCACTATCCCATTATCATTAGCTTTACCTCCTTTGTTTGGATGCAAAAAAAGAGTTATCTCCCTTACCTTCTAGAAATTTCCGGAACTGTCCAGTTAATTTTTCATTCTTCATTTCTTCCCCTCATAGGAGCAATAGCGAGTCTCTAATATCACTGGCATGATGTGCTTGCTACAGGTGAACAGTAGGCACTGAACTGGTCTTGCACCATATAGGCTGTATTCAATAAATGGGAGGTCCATAATCTGAGAAAGGAAACAATGAATCAAGAAACTAAAACCCAGGTGCACATCTGCGGCACCTAGGGAGTGTACGTGCACACTATCTTGTTCCTGCCTCTTGCCATCTCAGAGGTATGGCGACCACAGACAGACACACACACAAGTGCGTGTAATTCTTTCGAGTGTTTTTTCTGTACGAGGGCATGAGAATTCTCTTCAGTTTTGCAATCGTGCTGATACGCCGCGGCTTCGTGCTTTGATCTGAATACTCCGGAATATGACGTGAACCTGCTGAGGGATGCAGACGCGGCTTGTGCTTTGATGTGTTGTAGACGAAATGTAGCCGTTTTAGTAGACATGCCGTGATGACATCGAGATTGCTATAATTCTTTTTTTTTTTAGGGGGTAAGGAAGGGGTTGGTGTGGTGGTGATGGGTTGGTGTTGATGATGTAGGGCTAGTGGGAGTGGTAGTTGTGGAGTCGGCGGTGGTGGTGGGAATGGGGGTGGTGGTGGTGGGGGGGGGTCGGATCTGGGGATTGAAAAGGGGGGGGGGGGGGGCAAGTTTACTTTTTTTTTAGAAGAGCCAAGCCACAACTAAAAGTTTCTCTCTTCGGGGGGGGGGGGGGGGGGGGGGGGAGGCGGAGGATGATTGGAGGGCTGGCAGAAAGTTGCACTTTTTTATTTAGCACAAGTGATACAGGTCACTTCAAGCGACACACAGGCGCAGCAGCCGCACATGTAAGCATGTTTTGCTCGGTCTTTTTTAAGACCAGCTCAACCCTTCTATTAACTAAATGTATTTATTTCGTTTTATGCGACTTTTCTCATCTCTTTAGGGTGCTCAGCTCAGTATTCAGACTGTCCTCAATTCGTGTACGAAGGAGGAACGATGGTTTGCTCCTGCTTGTACGGTTCTACAAGCTCTCCTCCAGATCTGAGCGTTTCGTGGCCAGGTCACTCCACTACTGCCCAGATAAAGATAGAGAACGTTGGCCGTGCACTAAATGGGACGGATTTCATGTGCAATATGACAGCGTACGGACATACCTCTAGACTTGTGCATACACTTCAAGTTATCTGTAAGTCACGGCGTGTGTGTGTGTGTGTGTGTGTGTGTGTGTGTGTGTGTGTGTGTGTGTGTGTGTGTGTGTGTGTGTGTGCATGTGTGTGTGTGTGTGTATACATATATATATATATATCTGTGTGCGTGTGTGCGTGTGTGTGTGTGTGTGTGTGTATGTGTCCTTGTCGATTTGTGTTTCGTATAATGTTCACTATGTATTGTATATTTTGTAAGCGCCTAGGGCTATATTTAGATTAGGCGCACAAATGTTCATAATAATAATAATAATAATGTGTGTGTGTGTGTGTGTGTGTGTGTGTGTGTGTGTGTGTGTGTGTGTGTGTGTGTGTGTGTGTGTGTGTGTGTGTGTGTGTGTGTGTGTGTGTGTGTCAACACTGCATATTCTAGCAAATCTGTGTACGTTTTACTTTATAATCATAGATGGACCAGCCGATGTATTCATCACTGGACCTCGGCCAATTATCACCAACGGAACAGATCCAGTGAGCCTGACCTGCTTAGCCACAGAGGTCAACCCCACACCAAACATCACGTGGACTGGTGTCAACTGTAGCAACGGTAACCAAGGCGATGGCAAAGACACGTGCACGTTCACCCCAACGCCTGCCGACGAAGGAAAGGTGGTGACGTGCACTGCCCGGAATCCCTTAGTGAGTCCCAATGGTCAGACTGCTAGTGGAAACTTCACGCTGAGTGTCAACTGTAAGTATCAAATTATATATATATAAAACATCAGAAATTGTGAAAGAAACAACTGAAAGTCAGCAGAGACTTTCTTCCGAGATTTGTTAAAATCTCTTATATCTTATATATATATATATATATATGTATAGGTTACAACACGAGTGGTTTTTTATATGGCTTGTATTTCAGTCAAGACCCAGCGGATGAATATCATCGGGAGACACGAGCCTCTGGCGAGTGGCTCTCGATTGATATTCCCGCTGGGTCTTGACTGAAATACAAGCCATATAAAAAACCACGAGTGTTGTAACCTGTATATCCCATTCTACCATCAAACACAAAGTGTAGACTACTAGCGGCACTGTTGCGATCTGTGGAGTGTAAAACAGTGGTGCCGGGCGAGACTTGGCCCTTTTGCAACCTTAAACTGAGTGACCGTCGCTGAAAAAATAAAACGAATGAGTGCATCGATACGTACGCGGTAACACTACTTTCTGACCATTTAAAAGCTTTAAGTAAAGATTCATAAGTTGCAAGAAAGTAATGAAGTCTTATAGAAATCAATTTAGTTGAAGCGCACACTTCTTTTGTTTTGCGTTTCAGGTCGGCAGAACGTGCGAACACGGTTTGGGACCCATTTGGCTTACTCGATTCAGAATCGATTCCACTTTTTTTTTCTCGAACGTATTATTATACAATTAGGCTTATTGACAGAGAAGCAAATTTTAGGGAACAAATATGTAGGTTTAGATTTAACCATTTGCTCCCTATTTGAAATGTATCTACGTGATAAACTGTTTTGCGAGTGTGTTTGCATGGATAAACCTAAACTGGTATTGGTACGGGACCAAGTTGGTGAAGTCGCGAATTGCTGACACCAAGTCTGTCACCGCCGATTGATTGCATTTTGAAGGAATATGACTGGATTACGGAAAAATACACATATGTTAAGTTCTTGGATGCCTTCATCGCCAATGTGGACTTACTGCAGAGCCAGGCAAAAGAGTAGACTAGCTCGCAAAATACGTGAAACAGCCGATGTTTGAAGCGAAGCCCAGCCAAACCAGGTAAGGTCAAGGACGTTTCTCGGTCCCGCTACGCATGTCACCACTGTTGTTGCTTTGAGTTTGACTAACAAACTCGAAACTGTCGTTTCAAACATGAGCCAAATGTGTATTGATTGTGTGAGATTAGTCTATGTGACAGGGCTTCTATTATCTGTGCTCCCTAGCTTCTGTCAGTTCCCACACCGACACTACCAGAGGCACTGAAGACGCGCACCAAACACACATCTTGAACACACGGCCAGTAAGATGACCAAACACACTGCTGACAGACTCTCACTCTCAGTCTCACTCTCAGTCTCACTCTCTCACGCACACACCACTCGAAGAAGGTCTGATAAGATGACAGATGAGCTTTTTTTTTTTTTTTAACAGCAAAATAATTTGATACATGTTGTTGCAACACATTGTTTTGAATCTAAAGGTTTTTTGAATGCAATACAGAAGCAATTTTCACACATTTCATTGTGGCTCTGCGCCCATAAATGTACATAATTTGTATCAATAGAGTCTGACAGCTAGTGATAGTTCGCAATGAAAATAACATTAACAAATAACAATGTACTTGTGGGTAAGAAATCAACCAACTCAGCAATGCAAACTTTGCTGAAAACAGATGCACATATGATATGTCTGCTGAAAATAACAAATAGTAGCAACATGTTTGAAGCGAAGTGAACATCACCACATAAATTTATAAACTTACTATCAAAGTAGAACACGAAATAAACTGAATAAACATTGAGAAAAAGTAATAGTGCCTGAGCCATGGAAGTGGTTTCTTTGTTGTTGCATGTTCAATATTTCACAAGATGCAGAATTATTTCTTAAAATTGAGTAAAACTTACTGAAAGCAAGGCAACCGCTACTGCGAAAAAGACTGTTTGATGCACTAACTGAATCAAGTTTTAGAACTAAAGATCATGGGGATGGACATTGAATGATTGATTAAGTTTATTTGCGTCGAGGACGCTTGGCAGGGGCTGCTTGCTTAACAGTTTCACTCTGTGTGTCGGTGACTGAGAGTGAGACTGTAGCTGTGGAATTTGATTGTGGTGGGTTGACGTTAATGTTGATGGTGCAGTTGGACACAGAGCCTCCGAAAAAAGGGAATGGAAGGGTTGGCTGGTGGCTGCATGAATTTTGCATTGTGGCTGTTCTTGTGTGTTCTTGATGCATGTACGTATGTGTGCATGCTGCTTGTTGGAATGTCTGCAGTTGTTGATTGCAGGTGTGTTGATGAGGTGACTGATTGCTGTGGTGTAGATTGAGATTCAGCCAGTGCTGTGCTCATTTTTTTGTGCGTTTCTTCTGACATTTTTGAGTATGTGTTGATGGACTGCACATTCTTATGGCCAGTTAATTGCATTATTTCTGTGGGGGCAAATTGCTTGTTGACCAATGTTTGCACCATGGTTTTCCTTGCGCTGTGGTTGGTTATTCTTTTGTTTTGGGTCAGACCTGCTTTGATTGCCATATCTTTCATTAAAGTTGCCAACTTGTTGACGCCAACTCTCTGTTGTTTTAACCATGTTGTGCCTGGTTTGGGGTTGGGGACAGTTGTGGTCGCGATGTAGAAGGGGTCGTCTTCTCCTGAGTAGTCTTTTGGGTGATATTCAGCATACAGCCTGTAAGTTGCCACTGGGCATCTTGTCGGATCTTGGGGTGTTGCCCACACTGTTGGTCGTACAGCTCTGATGTTTGTGACATGTTCCCCTGTCCTGGTCTTTGTGGATCTTTCGTTGTAACTGAAACATTAGTCAGTAATTGTTTCTTCCTTTTCTACTAAACCTTTAACAATGTTGATATTTGTTTTATGTTGCATGCTGTTAGTGTTAGCATGAAAGTTCAGGGTTGCTATCAATTTTTCTCTGTGTGGTACTTTTGAATTATACGATTATTGCACTATAGTTTAATCCAGTTACCCATTATTTTGCGGCGAGTAATTGGGAGAAGTATGATTGTGAAATACCATAAAGCCAACTGCTTTTAAGGTCTTGCTATAGGTACAATCAATACTTATCATAGGCATTTATTATTTGGGAAAAATACAAGCCTGCTGTTGTGCTCTTATTTCTTAGGCATACATATCCCATATAATGTTAGCTGTGATTATGTGATCAGAATTTGTTTGGGCTTGGAAGTTTCATTCATGCTGCGCTTGTTATTTTGATCTGCATAACCAAATATCTTTCGTTGTTATAATACAAATCGTTTTACCTCAGGTACTCCTTGCCAGATGAATCTTTTCCAAGAGTGACATCTCCCCATTTCATATGATGGTGGTCGGTAACTGCCCTTAGACCAAAGTGTATGCAGTTATTCCACCACATGGTGTTCAGGAGAGATTCTGCAGTAGTTTGGCCCAGTTGGTTTCTTTCGTAGAGAGTGTTTATTTCCTCTTCTGTGAGAGCTTCAGCATTGTATTGCATGTTCCCCTTGCCTGCATTTTTTAGCGCTTTTATTTTGGCATTTAAGGTCTGTTGGGCTTGCTGGAAAGAAGGGGAACGATTGATGTCATGGGGGTACGATTTGCTTTTAAGGTGTCGGTGAATGCTTCCCCAGAAACTTCGCATCGACGTTGCTTCATAATCTGTCCCGTCAGCTTTTTTCAGTGCGATGAAGTAGTTTGAAAGAATTTCATTGAGGGAGGATGGCGTCAATTGGTGAATTTCGAGCTCTGTGTTCGGCAACTTTTCTTGAATGAAGGTTTTTAGCAGCTTAACATCATGGGCAGTTTTCTTGAGTGTGTTTTGGCTGGTGTTTTGAGCAATAAACGTCGGTATGTCTGGTATTTCTGTTTCAGCAAAGCGTTTTTTTACTTTCGGCGTTGATTTTGTGTTTTCGGGGTTGTCAGTTTCTGGAAAGTCCATGTCAAGTTCTTCGAGCACATTTTGGGGCATCAGAATGTGGTCAATGTCAGGGTTTGATGGCAGACTTGCCAGTTTTTGTACATTTATTCTGTGGATTTTGCGTCTGGTGCCGTTTGGGGTCACCACATCCAGTATAGCGAAGCCAAGTGGCCTTGAAACACTCTTAACTACCCCTTCCTCACCTCCGTTGATCTTTACTATGTCGTTCACCTTAATGGGAGACAGGATTTGTTTTGACATCTTTTTGGACGTTTCTTTGGTGCCAGATAAATAGTCGTCTGCTACGGTGCAAGGGAGGGTACTCGTTTTTGTTTTGCTTTGCAGCCATTGGCATTGTGGTAGTGTTCGACTGTTCAAACTAGTGTTATGCACGGGTTAATAAAACTGCGGATAGAACTCTTTAGCAGCAAAGCAATTAAGAGTGTATTACAATCTACCTTTAAGCATATTTCTGATTGGATTAAGGTTATGCCAGCTTAAAATCTAGTTTTTATCTGTGTGCTGTCCGGGTGCAAGGGAGACTACTCTTTTGTTATGGTTTTCATGGCAGTGTTTCGTACTGTGTGTAACAGAGTACTATGTTCTTGTAAACCGGTCTGCAGTAGACAAGGACACGGAGAAAACGTTCGAAACAGTATTGAAGGAGCACATTTTCTTTCTGTTGTGTTGCATATTCTTTTTTGGATTTATCCTATGGTAGCGACACGGATAGCAAACAGAGAATGAATAGGTTCGATCGTTCGCTAGCATCTGTGTAGGCTATCTTGTAAGTTGAATGTTCGTTTTTTTCGACCTGCATTGCTTTCATAATGAAAGAAACGTTTGTTTATTGCATCCCATACATCAGATCAGTTCCGAGTTTCATTTTTGAGTGCAACTGATATGGTTTTCTGAGCCGTGCGATACGATTTTGGAACTTCAGTCACATTGTTCGGCGCGAGGTCAAAGGTCGGGAGGAAAGTAGTTCTTGGCCCAAATCGGAATCGGCACTATCATATATTTTTTGGAGTCCATGATGTATTTATTGAGCTATAAAAATACAACATATATACCCACACTGAAGTAACAGAGACAAAGAAGGGAGGTCATGGGATATATATATATATATATATATATATATATATATATATATATATATAAATGGGAACTTAGGTCTCCCGCTCCAAAAAGGGATTTTAAGGTTCCCAGTAAATATATTGGATATTTATCAATGAAATTGTAAGTAAATCACCACAAATACATACTTTCAAGGTTGATTATTTATTGACAGAAGACTTATTTACAAAAATAAAAAAACTGCAGATATATGATTTGTCATGGTGGCCCTAAGGTTTTTTGAACATATAAGGGGGTTTGGGGTGACTAACCTTAACCCAACCTTAAGTCACCCTTTTGAAAAGGGGGATTTAAGGTCACCAGATATATATAAAAAATGTGTCCAGGCTTAAAAAGAATGTTGTAGCTTTCTGTAGGGAGTTTGGTGGCTAAAATTAATTATCATTTATCATCAGTTAGAAAAGGGGGTTTTACAGAGAAAAACCTGCCTACAAGATTGAAAGTATGAGCAGCTAATAAACAACTTAGCAAACATTGCTCTAGAATGCCCCTTTAAAGGTACAGATCGGCCCACTTTGATCTAACAGAAACTATATCAAATAATTCATTTTCATTTTTTCATTACTTTATTGGATATTTATCAATGAAATTGTAAGTAAATCACCACAAATACATACTTTCAAGGTTGATTATTTATTGACAGAAGACTTTTCATTTCATTTTCATTACTTTATTGGATATTTATCAATGAAATTGTAAGTAAATCACCACAAATACATACCAGGTTGGTCACCCCAAACCCCCTTATATGTTCAAAAAACCTTAGGGCCACCATGACAAATCATATATCTGCAGTTTTTTTATTTTTGTAAATAAGTCTTCTGTCAATAAATAATCAACCTTGAAAGTATGTATTTGTGGTGATTGCTGGGAAATTCGGGTCGCTTCCTCCCAGTGGAAAGCTAGCAGCAACGGAGTCGCGCTACCCAGGTGTCTGCGTGTTTAGGTGTATTCAGCCACCTGCACTTATGGCAGAATGATCAAGGTCTTTTACGTGCCATTGTGATGACACGGGGGTGGGACATGGCTTCCGTCTCTGGGTCTGCACATAAAGTTGACCCGTGTCCATCCCGGCCCGAATTCGAACCTGCGACCTTCCGATCACAAGTCCAGTGCTCTACGAACTGAGCTACCGGTAATTGTCCAGGTTTAAAATAATGTTAGCTTTCAGTGGTGAGCTTGGTGGCTAAAAATAATTATGTTTCACGGAAGGCAGTATCGTCCCTCCGTTGACATCAATCAACTGATGCAACATTTTGTCATATATCGTTTTGGCTAAATTAGGTGAATCTGAATTTGTTGCATAAATGATTTTATGTGAACTTGCGAACATAAACCTACCTACAAGATTGAAAGTATGAACCGTTTAGATTTTTAAAACATACCAACAAGAGAGTTTACATTTGTTGTTCACTGCACCCAAAAGAACTTCCTCTATAATGTTTGTATTCTTATTCCTAACACTGCATATTTGTAACATAATTTATGAAATTTTCTTTAACTTTCAAATTGAAACCAATGAAATCTTAACAAGGCCGAAGTGAAGAAGGAAATCATTTGTTATAGGTGAAGAGATATATATGCAGTAATCTACGCCCTTTTAGACGGTCATCCATCCGCATCTTAGCCCCCTCGCTGCTTAACTTGGGTGTTATAACGGGAACAGATCCATGAGACCATCAATAGCCTGGTAATGCTGAAAAAAGTCTTTATTCCAGACAAGAAAAAAAACCGACTGGTATATGATTATGAAACGCATCATTGACAGAATTATGATTGAACTCAACAGTATGTGTTTTTGGACAACCTAATACAGAATAGCCGACTTGCACAATACCCCGCTTCAATAGCTCTCGAGTGTGAAAGAGAAGGAAAGTTCACTTCGCTGCGGGCAAACGTTTTGCTCTCACAAGCACTGGTGTTTTCTGGCTTGTGTGAAATAAATGTTTTTAAAAAAAACTTGATTGCCTTTTCTTTTTGCACGGGCTATGCTTGGGTGCTTTGAACGAACTTTCGAATTATTCTCGCGGCTATCATTGCTGCAGCACACTTTTCACATTGAAAATTCACAATTTTATGAAAATTATGAATTGTCAAGGCGAAGTGTCTGCAAACTCTCACTGAGCTATCCGGACATGCCCCCATTTTGCGGCAGATCTCGCAAGGCCATGAAAGTTACGGCAGATTAATCGCGCGATTTGGCGGTGCAGGCCGATAGTGCAAGTCGCCTATTGTCATAAAAGGGAAAAGGGGGCTTTAAAGCAACAATCGGATGACTTAGATACACGATAAAGTGCTGTTCACATGGAAGACTTGCAACCAACTTGTGACCAACTTTCAAGCGATTTTAGTCGGCGGCAAGTCAAATCAAAATCTCTGCCCATGTGAACAGCACAACCTCGCAAACTAGGGATGACTCGGTCCTGTCGGGATAATATTCAGTACGTTTAAACCCGACGGGATGAAACTTATCATGGATCACCTTTAGACACCCTATTACAATTTACATGTATTGAGAAAATATGGTAATTATTGTTGTTGTTTTATTTTTCTGTCATTTGTGTGGTAGCACTGTTAATGTCACTGGAATTTCAAATGCAAGCATTAATTGTTTGTTTGTTTGCTTAACGCCCAGCCGACCACGAAGGGCCATATCAGGGCGGTGCTGCTTTGACATATAACGTGCGCCACACACAAGACAGAAGTCGCAGCACAGGCTTCATGTCTCACCCAGTCACATTATTCTGACACCGGACCAACCAGTCCTAGCACTAACCCCATAATGCCAGACGCCAGGCGGAGCAGCCACTAGATTGCCAATTTTAAAGTCTTAGGTATGACCCGGCCGGGGTTTGAACCCACGACTTCCCGATCACGGGGCGGACGCCTTACCACTAGGCTAACCGTGCTGGTCAAGCATTAATAAATTTACAGTAACAAAACTAACATGCAACACAATCTATGTTCGCAGTCAGAAACATGCAACACAATCTATGTTCACAGTCAGAAACATGCAACACAATCTATGTTCACAGTCAGAAACATGCAACAAAGTTGTACAAATATTTATCATTTTATTGACACTCAAGGAAACTTTAGAATGTTCATTTAAAGAACTCAAACAATTGTAACTGTAGCTTAAAGAAATTAACAATAACTAAAAACACTAAATTGGAACTAAGGTAACATTACAATGTCCATCTAAAGAACTCACTTGTAACCTTTAAGGTAAACAGGAATAACATGGGATGTCCCGCTTGTCCTAACATGGGATGTACTGGTCGTCCTAATGTGGGATGTGTCGAACAACCTTATGTGGGATATCCCGGTTGTTTTAACGTGGGGTGTACCAGTCATCCTAATGTGGGATATCCCAGTTGTTTTAACGCGGGATGTACCAGTCATTAATGTGATAGATGTATTGGTCACCCTAACGTGGGACATGTACTGGTCAGCCTAACTTGGGGCATGTTGTCGCCATCCTAAAATGGGAGATGTACCAGTTGTCCTGATATGTACCGGTCATCCTATTTCATTTATACATTGCTTTAATTCCAGTCCATGGGTCTTCTCAGGACTAAGGACTGGGATTTTATCCTGTGACCTGCATCACAAGATTTTCGCAATCATAGTTGACGGAACTGTGCCACGCTCCTCTACTTTCTTTATTTGGTGTTTAACGTCGTTTTCAACCACGAAGGTTATATCGCAACGAGGTAAAGGGGGGAGATGGGATAGGGGAAAGGGGGGGGATGGGATAGAGCCACTTGTTAAGTGTTTCTTGTTCACAAAAGCACTAATCAAAAAATTGCTCCAGGGGCTTGCAACGTAGTACAATATATGACCTTACTGGGAGAATGCAAGTTTCCAGTACAAAGGACTAAACATTTCTTACATACTCATGATACTGCTTGACTAAAATCTTTACAAACATTGACTATATTCTATACAAGAACCACTTAACAAGGGTAATAAGTGAAGAATTTTATGGGTGAGAAAAGGAAAGTAAAAGGACTTTGGGGAGGCAGAAATAGAGAAGAAACAAGAAAAAGATCCTAATTAGGTTCACGGCATCGAGAGTGATGCGACCTTCTCTCAGAAATTAGTAGAGAAGGCTCCCCCATCCACCACCCGGGGGACGCGCCTCTACGCCAATTAGGGGGCGCCACGCTCCTCTACGAATGAGCTACATTCCGCCCAACCAACTGGACAAAACCCGTTGGATGGACCGAACCCGGGTCCACAACGGGAAACAAACACATCTGCAGCCCCAGACAATTTTAAGTGGGCAAAACCAGTTCACAACAGGAAACGAGCACATGTGCAGCCCCAGACAATACCCCAGAAATGCAATTGTAAGATTGTATGGAGAGTTTGAAGGGTGAAAAGAATAAAGGTGAAGAGAAATAGTAAAAGATAAGAGAAAGTGATGTTTTACTCGCGACTCTTACGACAAGCACAACACCCTAATGTGGTAAGATGTACCGGTCCTCCAAACGTGCGGAAATGTACCAGTCATCATTATTGCATTGCAGAGAAATGCAATTATTTTCAAAATGCTTCAAATTCAATACACAACAACAATAAATGCATGAGTGTTCGCGGTAAGTAAGTGTGCCTATTCTTCAATAATTTCCGCATGCATTTCTTGTTTTGGAAATTAGTACCAAGGCAAAACATGAGCATCAAACGACATTCCAAATTTGAGCGATATTTTACCAAGGATGCATTGCGTACGTTGCTTTTCCAGTCATCTGTAAGCGTTTGTAATGCATCTTTGGTAAAATTTGGAATGTCATTTTATGCGCATGTTTTGCCTTGTCTGTTGTCACTAATTTCTAAAATAAAAAATGCATGCATAAAGAATAGGCACACTTACTAAGTTACTTACTCAAGTTACTGCGTACACTCATGCATACATTTATTTCAGTTATGTATTGAAGAATTTTGAAAATAATTACATTTCTTTGCAATGCAATAATTCTAAACCTGGATTTCCTTATGCTAATGCTTCATTGTAGTCAAGCGAAGTGTTTTCATGTGCTTACAAACAAGTTTAGACCACCAAGGGTAAACAGCCCTTTAATAATAATAATAATAATAATAATGATAATTCTTCTTCTGCGTTCATGGGCTGAAACTCCCACGTTTACTCGTGTTTTTTGCACGAGTGGATTTTTAAGTGTATGACCGTTTTTACCCTGCCATTCAGGCAGCCATACGCCGCTTTCGGAGGAAGCAGGCTGGGTATTTTTGTGTTTCTATAACCCACCGAACACTGACATGGATTACAGGATCTTTTCCGTGCGCACTTGGTCTTGTGCTTGCGTGAACACATGAAGGGGGATAAGACACTGGCAGGTCTGCACATAAGTTGACCTGGGAGATCGAAAAAATCTCCACCCTTAACCCACCAGGTGGCAGCGCCTGGGATTCAAACCCATGACCTCTCGCTTTGGAGGCCGGCGTCTTACCACTAGGCCATTGCACCCGTCAATAACAATAATAACAAGAAGAGCAAACGCTCGATCGAGTCACTTTCGCAGTTCTGAATATTATATGAGGCATCAGATGGACAGGAAGAAATTGCTATTCACAACACAATGAGTCACGTTCTCATAAAATTTGAGCCCGGTCACTTTTATAGTTTCCGAGAAAAGCCCAACGTTAAGTTGTGTGTTGCCGAACAGAAAAGGCTAGTTATCTCCCTTGTTTTTCTGATAACGTTCGTAAAAGGCTACAGATGTAAATACTTTGATGTAAAGAATAATCCTACAAAGTTTCAATCACATCCGATGAACTTTGTCAAAGATATAAAATGTCTAATTTTTCCTTTGACGCTGACCTGTGACCTTGAAAAAGGTCAAAGGTCAACGAAACCATCGTTAAAGTGTAGAGGTCATTGGAGGTCACGACTAAACAAAATATGAGCCCGATCGCTTTGATAGTTTCCGAGAAAAGTCCAACGTTAAGGTGGTGTCTACGGACGGCCGGCCGGACGGACGGCCGGCCGGACAGACTAACACTGACCGATTACATAGAGTCACATTTTCTCAAGTGACTCAAAAATAATAATAATAAAGTACTTTCGGAAAGCCTCAAGCGTATTACATTAATTGGCATACACATTGTTGATACAGGTATTAAAAACATACAAATTAAGAAGTAAGTAAATGAATTGATAAACGAAGTGAGGAACAATAAGTTAATAACCCAAACGATTTTGCACAGAAATACATATATACACAAAAGCAAGCAATATTAAGACATACGGCGTATAAAAGACGATATATAAAATCAATACTGTGAGGAAATCTAAACAAGATAATAAATAGTAGTTTTTGACATTCATAAAAAAGCATGCTATTCATACCTGTCAAGTCCTACGCATTCTGCGTAATTCTTACGGTTTTTCGGTGTTTTTTGGGTCCTACGTCGTATACCTCAAACCATACGCATTTTCAGCATTTTTTTTTTTATTGATTTTTAAAAAAAAAAATTTATTTATTTTTTTTATTTTTTTTTTGCTGGCATGGACTGCCGTTCATTCATTTCTGAGGAGGAGCTTGCACCAGCAACACAACAGAAGTTCTGGCATGATGTGCGCCAGTTCTACGTGGCCTGTGTGAGGAAAATGTTGAATAAATTTCCATTTGGCAGTGAAACCCTGCAACACCTTTAAGTGCTGGATCACAGTCTGGGAGCTGACACACTGACTGCCTTCTTGCAGGTCAAAATTAACTCTGATGCATGCTGCCATGATTTTAAGGTGACTGGCAGCATGATTGACAAAGCAAAGATTTGCACAGATTTCTTTCTTTCTTTGGTGTTTAACGTCGTTTTCAACCACGAAGGTTATATCGCGACGGGGAAAGGGGGGAGATGGGATAGAGCCACTTGTTAAGTGTTTCTTGTTCACAAAAGCACTAATAAACAAGAAGAGCAAACGCTCGATCGAGTCACTTTCGCAGTTCTGAATATTATATGAGGCATCAGATGGACAGGAAGAAATTGCTATTCACAACACAATGAGTCACGTTCACATAAAATTTGAGCCCGGTCACTTTTATAGTTTCCGAGAAAAGCCCAACGTTAAGTTGTGTGTTGCCGAACAGAAAAGGCTAGTTATCTCCCTTGTTTTTCTGATAACGTTCGTAAAAGGCTACAGATGTAAATACTTTGATGTAAAGAATAATCCTACAAAGTTTCAATCACATCCGATGAACTTTGTCAAAGATATAAAATGTCTAATTTTTCCTTTGACGCTGACCTGTGACCTTGAAAAAGGTCAAAGGTCAACGAAACCATCGTTAAAGTGTAGAGGTCATTGGAGGTCACGACTAAACAAAATATGAGCCCGATCGCTTTGATAGTTTCCGAGAAAAGTCCAACGTTAAGGTGGTGTCTACGGCCGGCCGGACAGACTAACACTGACCGATTACATAGAGTCACATTTTCTCAAGTGACTCAAAAAGTCAATAATGAAAATAAGAAACACATACAGACAGTTTGAGCTATCAGTAAACTGCCGTGGGATGTTTGTTTGTTTGTTTGTTCGTTCTTGGGCTGAAACTCCCACGGCTTTTTATTTACGTGTATGACCGTTTTTACCCCGCCATTTAGGCAGCCATACGCCGCTTTCGGAGGAAGCATGCTGGGTATTTTCGTGTTTCTATAACCCACCGAACTCTGACATGGATTACAGGATCTTTTTCGTGCGCACATGGTCTTGTGCTTGCGTGTACACACGGGGGTGTTCGGACACCGAGGAGAGTCTGCACACAAAGTTGACTCTGAGAAATAAATCTCTCGCCGAACGTGGGGACGAACTCACGCTGACAGCGGCCAACTGGATACAAATCCAGCGCGCTACCGACTGAGCTACATCCCCGCCCCACTGCCGTGGGATAACATAGGATAGCCTAGCCCCATCTTTGAGAAAATTGATAGCAATCACGAGCCGTCACTTACGCAAATTACGCTATTTATGCACTTGGTATTCGGTCCTGGAACTGGTACTACAAGAAATATATCACAGTCGGATATCCGATCGGATATCACTTCTATTCAGTAATCCAAAATCAATTCTGGTCAGTCCAATTGTTGACATGAGCTAAAGCAGGGCAACAATTTTCCGCTCAACACAGGCACAGTACAAACAGATTATTTATACACAAAAAGTCATACTGTATCATGCAGGGCCGGACTAGGCTAAGAGGAGGGGGGGGAGGGGAGGGGGGGTTGCCAGTGGTGGTCTAGGGGGAACATCCCCTTGGCAGGGTCAAGGGGCAGAGCCCCTTGTGGGGGTGAGGGGGCAAAGCCCCCTGAAGCTGATGGGTAGGTCATATTCTGAGATAGGAAAATGGTCGCTCCTTGCATGAAACGGCATAAAATAAACAATAATAAAAAATGTTTTAAATAAGTGAGGTACATGATTAGGCTGGGGGGGGGAGTTGCGCAACCCCCATAACCCCCCCCCCCCCCCCGGTAGTCTGGCCCTGCCATGCATGTGAAACCTGGCAATGTTATTTGTCTTTGAAAAAAATACCTTCATTTGAAGAGGACACCTTTCCTTTTGTAGGGAGTGGTTGTACAAGTGGCAAAATTGAGTACACCGTAGATACAGAGTCTGCGTCAGAGTTTTCCGTGTCTGGTCGGTATGAGGCATCCTGTCAAACAATTTAAATACAAACCGGCATGAAAATCCCACAAATGTATTATAATTTTGGTTTCTTTCAATACTTACCCTGTGGGTATTACATAGAGCTTAAACAATGACCACGAGTTGATTACTGGAAAATAAACCACGAGTGGGTGTTTGCAGCCGCTTGGTAATTCACGAGTGTGCGGAGCACACGAGTGAATTACCAAGCGGCTGCAAATACCCACGAGTGGTTTATTTTCCAGTAATCAACGAGTTGTCATTGTTTAAGCTATTTATACAACGACCAACACGGGTCGAACATGCAGTCATGCAGACGACATTTTGTAGGCAATTTCATTTCAGCCTAATCACTCAGAGTGTCAAATGCGCGTCATTCAAATAGTCCCTATTCTTTTACTTTATTCTTAGTCTCCGACTTGTCGGCATTATACTTGTCTCGTCTAAATATCGGACCCCATTGCAACGATTAAAACACAATAGCGTTTATATAGCTATTCTGACATTACATTCTGTGTTAAAATCATGTTTTTGTCAGCAGCAAGGACCAGAATGGTCCATGTCGTTGATTGCAGACGACGGTTCCCTTTCCGCATGAAGCCACGGAAATAACCGAACATTGAAAAACCCACGGACAAGTATTACGGAGAAAACTCGGGATAACCGGATGTTTAGCATTACGTCAATATGCTAGGAATCCTATGACGTCATGACGTATACTTGCCTACGTAGATTGTATACATGTTCGAAAGTCTGACTGTTGTGAATTCGCGTGGTGAAGACTGCGGTAAATCTGTAGATGAAAAGAGAACAAGGATTGTCTCAGAAGAAACGACTAAATGTTTCAGACCGGTAACTTCATTTCAACATTGCACTATATAATGGACGTTCTATGTGACAGGAGAGTTTGCTGATTTTGTGTTAAACATTGGAGAGATCGTCTGCTAGAATCAGAGATAGGTCGCTTCAGATTGCAGCTTCTGGAAATTTGCAAGGTTTGTTGCCTGTTAAAGAACTGGATTTTACACGTAATGTATGTCATGTACAGTAAGCAACAACAAAAACACACACAAAGCAAATGGCATTGTCTGTCGACTAGGCATACACGTCAGCCATTGTTGTTACAGTTTTGAGTCAACATTGTACGTATTCTTCCGCAACAGGGTCCAATCGTCTGGGTTTCAAATGTTCTAAAAATAAATTCTAGTGTTGATTATTTTTTAGCCCTCTTTATTCTTACTTCGAATAATCCACGTGTGATTTTTGGGTTTAATCAAAGTAGTTCGTTCTAATTTCTCACTTGTCTAAAAATAATCAACTAGATTTAATCCACCCCTCGGTTGCATTGCAGGAGTTGTATAAATATGCATTATCCTAATATGATGCCATAATTGCTAGCACGAAAAATATGATAAACATTTATGTCTAAACCAATATTTATCCTGCCAGATAAATCTATACCTAAAGGTACATCTTTTTATTGGCTTATTGGAATCCTCACGTTGGAAAATGTCTGCGACCATTTTTGTTATGTCTCAAAAGTATTTATAAGCGCTATACGATCCAACAATCTTCCGATCGTGTACGTCGGAAGTGACCTTTAAACTTTTAAATCGAAATTCGCCTGACCGTCGGCTCGACCACAGGCAAGGCAGGCGTTAGCTTTGGGGATTGGTTTGGTATACAGAGAGAGCCTCTCTCTCAGTGCTGGGCCAGTCGCTATTATAGAATACTGATGGGCCGGTCGATGCAACGTGGTGTGCGTTGAGCTGTGATTGTCGCGGAGGGTATGAATGACACCGTTTTCATTATCTGTACGATAGCTACCTATTGCCTAAAATTTGAAATACAGGCTTAGTTATTTACTTAGAAGTGTGCATTTTTCTTGGGCTGATAGTGTGGTTGTGCACAAGCTGTTTGGTCTACAGTTGGGGGTAGAACGCCAGTTTCTAAATATGTGATGGTCTCCCCGACTGCATAGCATACAGAGTGCTCACCAATGCAGTTTCAGTGCCAGTAGGGGGTTCGCTGT
This sequence comes from Littorina saxatilis, assembly GCF_037325665.1. NCBI lineage: Eukaryota > Metazoa > Mollusca > Gastropoda > Littorinimorpha > Littorinidae > Littorina > Littorina saxatilis. The sequence goes on from NC_090252.1 coordinate 60,122,275, forward strand.
TACTATACGATCATTCTGTGAACTACACAAGTTATGAACATGTGCTGTTTGGCCAAGAAGTGGCGTATTTAGTACATATGGGCGTGAATACTGGGTTTTCTTTCTAGTGCAGTAGTGGTGGAATGCTAGCTTCCTGGAGATTAAAACTTGGGTGGAATATAGTTAGGAAGGAAGGTTGGGATTCAGATCGGCTAAAAATAAACATGGCAAAAATTGCTCTGGACTGGCCCTTTAATCAACAGTTGTATATTATTGATTTCGGGGATATAACAGTTACAAAACTACATATTCAGGTTCGGATTTCAAATCCCCATTGATCTCCTCTCCGTATTCCAATGAAAAAATCAAAACAAAACAATCAACCCCATACGATTCCACGCACACAGATGCACCCATTTTCACATTCCCCTCACAGCGCGGGTATTGTCTATTTTATTCTATGCACAAATAAGCGATGCTTTGAGTAAAACCAACGTTTGGATTGACCATTGCATTATCTTATCAGTGTTTATGTAGTGCCCATATCACACCATATCCCATTACGCGTAATAGGCAAGTATGTCACACGCTTTCCTTCTCTGCCACTACTAAAGCAAACGTGTGCAAGATTGTTACATGCTTTGGAGCATGTGCAAGAACGGATTCAAACTCGAAATCGTCCCCCCAAAAGCCCCAAAATGCACACACAACTTTTATTTCTCCTGCTGTTATCGTTTCTTCTCTTTACAAATTCTTCAACGCTGAGAATACTGAGAACGGCATCCCAGACGACAGTACTGTTTCCATACGCGAATTTAGCTGCCCTTGGAAAGTGGCTCGCTCAGGAGGCCTGTTAGTCTGAAACTGGAAGGACAGAGTTCTGAACATAGATGACAAAGACCCCGAAAAGAACAACATTTCGCGGATGCAGACACAGAAAGACGTCACGAAGAATGCGATGCTTCAAAAGATACAGACTGTGACGATGACTGTGACGTCGTTCACATATACCGAGACGTCATTCATAGTTGTTCGTTCACTTCCGTCAAAAAGTAGATCTCTCCACAATGGCTGCTCCTGTGTTTAGGTTTGTCAAGCTTGAGTACGCAAAACGTGTTTGTTCTCTCCTCTGTTGAAGCTGTGACATAAATGCTATTCCGACTTGGTCGTGTGACAGAGTTTTCTTCCACACTCGATTAGCTGATGTCTAACTCAGCCTGACGGCTTCGTTAGACAATCAACGTAATCTCGTGTGGAAGAAAACGTGTCACACGACCAAGTCTGAATAGCAGGTAATGTGATATGGGCACGACATATATATTTTAGTTTCTACACTCACACTGCTCTCAGATGCTGAATGGTTTGATTGGTCAGACTCGATAGATTCACACTCAGTAGGAAATCCTGAGAAAAAAAATCAACAAATTGTTTTAGCAGCAGCATTTCATCCACAGGGGTGCTGGTGACTAAGACCTTCCAAATCTGAAATCCACAAGATATTATTTTTTTTGCGCACCTAAATCGGAAGACTAAATAGTCAAGCATGAAAACACACAAGAAAGCTATAGGAAATTGACGGAAAAAAAAATTGATGAGCGGGGTGGGTGGGGGTGCAATCTATGATCCGATTCGTGGCCCCAGGGTGATGACGCTGTTGAAAGCGCCACATTTCAGTGGCAGTGGAGTGGAGCAACGCTTGCCGCGTCTTTCGTGGGATGTCTAGCAGACGACATCGCCAGCTATACTTTCTCGGTAATGAGAAATCAAAATCTTTAGAGTTAATTCCTGAATCGGACCTGATCAAATCGGAAATTATTTTTAAGCAAACATCCCAAATCAGAAATCCGTTTTGAATCAGACAACTAGCACCCCTGCATCCAACAGCATAGCAACAATTCCCAAGTATCATACAAATTAACACACAAGTGCACAAGACATACGGTACTTTACCCACTTTTGTTTTTTTTACAACTGCCGATAACGCATGATTCTGCGTAATTGACGCACTGAAATCACGCCGATATTTTCACTCACTGCGTCAACTGCGCAGGTTTTGACCCCTGTGAAGAAGCTTCCGTGCACAGCAGACACTATTTCCGAACGTCACCACTGAGGTGCGTTTCCGAATGCAAAGTCACAAGTATACAACGCTAGCAAAATCGCGTGACGTTCACTACTACTGTGTAGCGAAATAACTAACTTTGCAAGCCAAGTTTTCCTTGCCTTCAGTCGCTAGTTTACACACGTTAAACTTTGAGAAAAATCCTAGATAAAATGTGACTCCCTAAAATTCCAAAATGACTTCCAGATTTTTGGACAGGGGGTCATCATGACTCTTTGTTTTGAATCCTACAGGAAGCTCTGATGTGGGCAAAACAGGACCCCTGTCCACTTGGTTTGACGCCAAATCAGACTCTTGGCCATATATGTTGATCGTTAAAACTATGTACAGAACATGTGGATTCATGGGCTGAGACTAGCAGTGATTCTACATCATATTTCAGATCAAAGTCAAATAGCAAAGAAGGTGTGCAGCAAAATCGACTGAAAAACACCAGGTATCCACTTGGTTTCCAAACAATATGCCGAGATGACATCACTCGCCTTTCTTTGTTTGTATCGGTGGCTGCGGACCCTCGTCTTCTTCACAAGGTGATTCAGCATCAGCATCACTACCGTCTTGTTCACATTCGACTGTTTGTCCTGGTAGAGCAAAAGGAAAGAAGAAAATTTTACACATTATTTAGGATGGGAATTGGAAAAAGTGAAAAAGGCGGAAATTCACCTTTATGATCCCCCCCCCCAAAGTGTATGTTTCTGGTAACGTGACTAAAAAATATAGGGTAGGTAGGTCGGGAATCTTTTTTTTTTAAATATCTTTTTAACTTATTTTGTCAAAAAACAGGATTTTTTTCCTTCGAAAAACCATTTTTTTCTTGTTTTGTTTTAAATGCAAACAAAGTCGAGTCGGCAGGGAAAATAGGTAGGGTCGGGTGACCAGAAACATACAACTTTTTTTTTTTTTGGGGGGGGGGGGGGCGCGCTTAAGGGTGATTTGCGGGTCAATTCCCATCCCTGATATTTCTGAACATCCCTCTGTTCTGTCCTTATGGTGCGCCAAATTGCTGACCACAAATTTCATAACCCATATTAGACTGAAAATCTGAGGCCTGATCTAGGAACGCTGAAGAAGAAGAAGAAGCTATAACCAGGGGTGTGGTTTGGTGTCAGATATCGGTCCTAGACCGGAATTTTTCCTAATTGTCCGAAAAATTGTAATCCAGTCAAATGTCCGTCCATTTACATGATAAGCCGGTCCATGACCGCTCAGTTTGCTATAAAATCGGTCAGACCTAAAACCGTTTATTAAACAAGATGGCAAATAAACTTACAAGCTAACATATATATAGAAAACGATCGCTCGTATTCGTCCTCATGGTCCAATTGAGATTATGTAAACATGGCCTCCATTGAATCCCTGATTAAAAAAAGAAACATCAAAGAACTCTGGAATGTTTTGGGAGTAGGGGTAGGATTTTGGTAGATGAACAGGGAAGTGAGCAATACGAGGCCACCGATCTGTTGGCGTCAGAATCTCAACCATCGGTATCGGGTTTGGGAGAAGAATCAACCCAAAAAACAAGCGAAAGAGGTTCTTCAGTCGGAACACAGCATCAGTCTGTCTTAGTCTGCCTCAGTTATCAATGCAACAGCTCAACCTACAGTCCCAGGAAGTAGGACAATCTTCAATTAACATTTTGTTTTCTCAAAAACAATTATGTAGTGTCACCATATTGGTTTGTTCTTATTTTTATTGTCAGTTCAATACTAGTCAGAAGCTGATTGAAGGTTAGCTGTGTTTGTGTGCTTTCTCATTTGATAAGAGAGAGAAAGAGAGAGAGTTTTTGTAACATTAAATGTCCTTAAAATATATGGAAACGGTCAAATGACCGGAAAAAGTTTTGTTGATCAGGACGATTTGTCCGACCATCAAATTTTCTAGCTACACCTCCGTATAACTCTACTTAACTGCACCAAAATCCACTGCACTGAAAAACGCCAGGTTTCATGTTTTAAAGAGGCGACTCCTGGTATAAAAGGAGCCAAGCTCCGCCTCGTTCAGTATGTTTGGGGAGAATGAGCTCGTCACTTCAGAAAGAAAAATCAAAAATTATGCCAGAAAGCAGTAGTTTTTCGACACGAAATGTGTTCGAGTTTTATATAAAGTAGTGACGAACACAATAGCACACAAACTTGGATAGAACACAAGGCACATGCATGCAAATGGGGGGGGGAGAGAGAGAGAGAGAGAGAGAGAGAGAGAGAGAGAGAGAGAGAGAGAGAGAGAGAGAGAGAGAGAGAGAGAGAGAGAGAGAACGAACGAATGGCACACACACTGTGTGAGAATAAAACACAGAAAGGGGGTGGTGGGGGGGGGGGGGGGGTGGTTGGAGAAACCCCGAGTAACAAGAAAAATTCCGAAGCAGCTTGTACTCTCTTATCTTCGAACAAACTCAGCTAGATACCAAACGGTCAGTGTGCGGTGTAACTGGAATGTTTCTAGTTCAGATACGTCAGCTCCTACACATCTCATAGCAAACGCCGCTCTTCGATTTACGGTGTTGACAACAGAATTGCCAACAGGAACCTGGGGGGAAGAAGAGAAAGTTTGCTGCCTATCACAGTGTTGATTGACACAATGGAAAGCAAAGGTGCTTGCTAGACCCTTTCTACTTTATACAGTTGCACAGCATGAAAGCAAAAGCTATACACACTAAATTTGCTGAAATGTTGTCACCTAGAATTTTTATGTCAACTATTCTGTTCCCTGCTGGAGATTCCACAGTCAAATTTGCATCATCAGTTTCCTCACTCTCTTCACACTCACTGTCTGATTTATCTTCTTCCTCATTACCAGACTCCTCACTACTACAATCAAAGATCAGTTTGTACAAGGCAGGGTTCTCTAGTTTTTGTTCCGATCGAGTGGTACAATCTGCTGATTCACTTGTAGTTGTACCAAAACTTGAACTTTCAGCACTTACAGTTTCGTCACTCGATGCTATACTTTCGCTGTTTTGATTCGTCTGCTTCTTCGTGTGCTTATTTCCACAAAATTTGCGTTTCTTGGGCTTTGAAGGCCCATACTTTTTATCCCCGGGCATAGTCTTTACCAAAACAAACTGCAATACCCTAAAATACACTCAACACAGCTGCACACAATGTATCTTGAAAGTAAAATGAAAACAGCATGTCGCGTGTAAACAGTCGGCCATTTTGAATGGCAGATAGGGAGGTGCCCATTGTTTCAGGTTTTCAAGGGAGTAATCCTTGTTATTAGGTACAGAAGGAGAGTGACTGAATGTTATTTTTTTACTGTTTTGGGTCGCCATTTTGGGTGTTGTCAGCACCACACCCACCCAACTAAAAGGCCATTATCTCAAACAATGATTTGTTTATGCAAAATACAATTGCAGCACATAAAAGATGAATAATGTCTGAATAAAATGAGCCATAACAAAGGTATGTATCTGAAAAATGATGTTTTGGCAAAATTCTGGGCGACCCTAAAATACAATTTATTTACCAAAGAACATACATTTTACCATTAACAGTGATTATTTGATTATCATATTGTTATAGCAAGCGCCAATGGCGTCAACTGAAGTGCAGGTGCACTCACATGACAGCTAAAATTGACATCGCACGTCTCTCTGTGGTGTGGTATACCATGTCACGGAAGCCACTTGTGAGCCTCTCAACATAATTTATGTGATTTTCAAGCCATTGTATTCGCTCCAACGAAAGTCGGTATCTATGTCAGTATGTGCAGCAAAAATTTGGTAACAGACATTTAGAAAGGTGAGGATTCCGATAAGCAGAAGAACTAGGCAACAATTTTGACTGAAGGTCCCCTTTAACTGCATGGGTACGAAACTTTGTATGCAAGCTCTCTGTGTAAAATCACTAATAAATCAACCAATTTACATTAATGAGTCACAGTTGCAATAGGAGTAACCACACAAAGCACTTGACACTGGTTGACACTGAAACAGTCTAACTGATGACAGAAAATATCTCTTTTATCCCCCCCCCCCCCCCCCCCTATATATTGTCAAACTGCAGACTCAAACACAGAATGAAACCGAGAAAGCAAAACATGTTTAGAAAATGACATTTTAAGGCTGTAAATCACTAAATCAGTAAATGTCTCGAATCGACTGGGTAAATATTTTGTGTCCTAGCAACTTTTGATTTTGGGGGTATGCATGTCTAATTATATCTAATCATGTCACGACTCACATTGTGGTTTTATCGTGTTAGGCAAATGTTTCATATATTTTCTAAAAGAGTAAGTTTCAAACTTTGCAAAAACATAAGGTATGTAAGGTTATCTTGTGTTGTTGATTTTTAATATTTTTTTCAAAATGGCTCTAAATCGCGCGTTGGCAGGGAACACAGGGGAAATTTAGCTGCGCAGCGAATGAGTTAATTATACCTGGTAGCAATTGCAAAAGGCGTTCATGTTTAGAATTAGATACCTGTAGGCTCATGCTCAGGTCTTCTGAAAAGGGACGCCATGACCATGCGATGTCCGTAAGTGTAGTGTGGAAAGTACACATTGCCCGTGTCATTTTTTTCCCCCATCTGCACAAATACAAAACGCTTAAATAAGTTCCATTTTCAGTAAACCTTAAACAAAATCCCTTGGGCCCATCCATTTATTTTGTTGGCTAGCTCTGGTTGATGAGTGATCCGGGCAGAAAGATAAATACATATATTGAATAAGTTGGCCAGTCGTTAACATGCAGTTTGAAAATTATGATGCTGTTACAGTTAGTGTTAGGATTTCCACAGACCACAGTGCCATTGGATATTTGAGTCACCTAATTCTTCATACCTGTCATCGGGGATACCTAGCGTGGAACCAGTGGCCACATGTCTCACATTATACGCCCTTATCATCCCAAGTACGTAACTGTGACATCACAGTCCCCACACGGTGACGGTTAGTGCGTATCAGAAGGGTCACCTGACGAGGACAAAAGCGGGGCCTGGTTCTGGTGCATAGGAGTTCAAAAGTAACAGGATGAACAGATACAGTTTCACTTCCACAGATCTTTTCCTTTCAAAAAGATTAAAAAAAATACTACATCTTCTAGCATAGCTGCAGCTGGCAAGTGCATTGGTCACAAGGCTAAGTCGTGTGTTGGTGCTTCGGAAGACCATTTTCCTCGCAAAACCAGTAAGGTGCAAGCTATTGACACTATCCAGGCGAGTGGCCTCTGAAACTACTAGTAGACTATGACCCAGTAAAGTGGTGACTACGAACAGGACGGTAATGCAAGCCATTGCTCTTTCACTCAGCAGCGTCAATCACCAAATCAGACTCATAGTCAATCAGAACAAAAGCGGGGACCAGCATACTCACAGAGTCGCTCTAATTGCCTCTACATTTGGTATCCAGAACTGTCTTAACTCTTATATTGGGACAGGTATTGGTAATACGCTGAAGATAATTATGGTGTGATACTTTGACTCGAACAAGCCCGTTGTGGCTGTCTTCTTCGACGCAACAGCATTGGGTTTGTCTCGTCAAAGTATCGAAATACGATCATGATAATCAGTGACGAGAGATGATGCATGCGTGTCTTCCAAGCCCTGAGACTTTCGCTGTGAACGTGGGATCTTTTTCGTGCGCATGTGTGCACACGTGGGTGTTCGGACACGACCCGATGTTGATTTCAGTTTCGCTTCTGACAGTCACACTCACAGTACAGTATAACTATAATTTATAAATATATAAGTTTTATTTACGTTTTTATTTCTTCTTCGTTTCCTTAAATTTAACAAGTAACAATTAACAAGCTGTTTAACGTTCTGTTGTTGTTAATAAATATATATAGATATTAAAATCTCGAAGTCCATACATGATGTCACAGAAAAACCAGCCACAAAGTGCAAAAGAAAAGTTCGAAACGACGAAAGAGCTCGCGCTCGCGATCTCGCAGCTGAGCTAGTTTCAATTTCTCCACTCAAAAGCTGACACCTCAGACGAGTCTGTTATCCGAAATACCAAGCACAAGTTTCGATGTAGAATTACTAAATGATACTATTTGTCAACAAAATATATGCACTAGTGTCAGAAAAATGGTTTAATATGTTCAAAAGTTTCGAGTCGAGTTCCCGATTTCTGGAAACACGTGCGCATGCAAGTTCGCTACTCAGTACTTGCTGTAACTTCAAGTAAATCTTTGTAACCCTATGTAATGTTATTACCATTCTTCCCAGCAAAGCACACAATTGACAACAAGTCAAATAGTAGTACAAGAAAGAAATAATACTTGATAAATAAGTTAGATAAAGAACAAATCAAAGAAAGCAAAAATGACTTACCGCATGTCTGAATGAGTTGGACGCCATTTTCCCGGTTGCAGGGGCACAGCAAAATCAAGCCGTATATATCTTCGAAATTTTTAATCTTGCACCGAATGAGGACTCAAACAGATTTGTTTTGGATTAGTTCTTTAGATTGTAGGTTAAGAAGCTTAACCCTGATTTTTTTTAAAATATGACTCAATTGTTTTTGAGATTTGGAATAAAAAGGTGTGGGATCCATAAATTCCCTTTTTTACATAATGTACATATTGACTACAAACTTCAATTTACATTAAATCTCAAACGGCAGATATTTTTAATCCTAGTAAAGGGAGACAGTACACTTTATGATGTCTTGCTTATAGTAACGCAATGATTACCTCCCTTCTCCCTTCTCCCGCTTTCAAATTCGTATTTACCTTAGGTCCCCCGATCTCCGGGAGACGTATGCTCAAAATGTTATAAAAAGGGGGGGTCCGGGCTCCCGATGGGGGACTTATACCCCCTGTAAGTATACTATATATATATATATATATACGCCGGGAAGAAGTAGAGAGAGACAGAGAGAAACGGAGAGAGAGAGAGAGAGAGAGAGAGAGAGAGAGAGAGAGAGAGAGAGAGAGAGAGAGAGAGAGAGACAGAGACAGAGACAGAGAGAGAAAAAACAAACAGGAAGACAGACAGCCATACACTAATAAATACAGGATCATTTTCACTGCTAAATGCAACGTTTTACTGTAACACTTCCAGTTTGGGATATCACCAGTTGAATGTAACTAATAGTTGTATAGGCCTCTCTGGACATAGATTTCGAAAATATAGCCAGCCGGTATACTTCCAGAGTTGGAGTAAACTCTTCAACAGTACTGTAGGTAACAGAAACAAATAGCCTTAGAATATCACATAGCCTTTTGCTGTCTGTATGCGGTCACTTCAGAGCACAACGTTATTCTCAATCTGCCAAAAACGACATGTGTATCAACGGAGAGGGAAAAAAAGTTAAAAGATTAACAAAACATCAGAAACAAGAAATTCCTCCGATAGGAAAAACACCCCTGTCAAAGGGCCCGTCAAAGGGAAATAACCTTCTCAGTTGGTGGCAGTGAGAATGGTTATTTCCCTTTGACCAACGGGGGTGTGCCTCTATAAGTCCTTGTATAATTTTAATCCGCCAATAACTCCCTAACCGTGTGTTTGACTGGTCCCAATTTTTGTAAGGACCGTCTCAGGAATGTATAGAACCTGTTCACCAAGTTTGGTGACGATCGGTCCGTTCATTCTTGAGATCTACTTGCGAACACAAACACACAAACAAATACCCAAACAAATACCCAAACAAATACCCAAACAAACACATCGAGCGAAACCTATACACACCCCTATACCGGGGGTGTAAAGAGCACTTGCTCCCATGTATCTGTTGACCACCAGGCGCCTTCACGTCACATTAGCAGGTTTACCCTATAGTGTATTTAGCGGCGATAACAGGTATAGGGGTGTGTATAGGTTTCACTCGATGTGTTTGTTTGTGTTCGCAAGTAGATCTCAAGACTGAACGGACCGATCGTCACCAAACTTGGTGAACAGGTTCTATACATTCCTGAGACGGTCCTTACAAAAATTGGGACCAGTCAAACACACGGTTAGGGAGTTATTGGTGGATTTTGGGTTTTTTGGGAGATCAACTACGGCATAACTCTTCCTTATCTTCTCCATGTTTTCAGCGTTTACCTCCCTTCCTTCGTATGGTGCAATATATTCCCTTCGGATATTCCCGGCGTTCTGTTACTATTTTTAGAAGGTCACCGCAGTGTCCAGAACGTAAATTGGACCCGTAAATTATCCTCACTGTAAAAGTGCAAAGGTCGAATCAATTTATAGCCACGCGAAAAATACACTCTCATCTATCTCTATATATTTATACAATAGATATAGATATATATATATATACGGCTTCTCTGTGTGTGTGTGTTTGAGTGTGTCTGTAGAAAACACCTGTGTATTGCACAGTTCTGTTTGTGATGTGGTACCTAGGGCGTCGTCGACAAGTATGGGACTCGACATGATATGATCAAGAATGGCATTATGGCCCCTGAATCATGTTCGTGCTGTTCCCATTCCACGGGTCTGGAAGGGACCGAAGCTTGACGGGTCCATGGTTCGAAGCCGGCGTACAGTGCGCCACTCAAGCCGGGTATTCGGCTCTACTTGCTACCCGGCGAAGCGGCAGATACACCCCGGACAAAATCTGGTCGATGAGATATTTCAATACCTGCTCTCAGCGCGCAGCGCAAACCAATTTTTTTTTTTCGGGATCTTTTGTTTTTATGTATGCGGTCAGTAGGTGTTACAGAAAGAGTTATATTGATTTGTCTTTTTCTCCGCCTGTCTCTTTGTCCACTCAATCAACTTATTTTAACCACACTTGTTAGCAGTGCCTTCTCAGTTGGTGGCAGTGAGAATGGTAAGGACGGGGGTGTTTTTCCTACCTCGGAGGAATTTCTTGTTTTACAACATAAAGCCCATTCAAAATGTATAGAAGTCGTATATCTTCATTTATACTTCAATGTTGAGTACTTCTCTGTTGAGCACAGAATAAGGTAGAGCAATAAAACTAAACATGGGTGAACGTTTTATCAGAACCGCGAGGCTTCAAACGCAAAGGAAATTGTTCAAATTCATTGGGCGCTGTGGCCTAGTGGATAAGACGCCTACCTCCTATGCGGAAGGTCGCGGGTTCGAATCCCAGCCGCGCCTGGTGGGTTAGGGGTGGCGAGTTTTCTGATCTCCCAAGTCAACGTCTGTGCATACCTGTTAGTGCCTTATCCCCCTCCGTGTGTACACGCAAGCACAAGACCAAGTGCTCACGGAAAAAAATCATGTACTCCATGAATCGGTGGAATCTAGAAACACGAACATATACAGCATGCTTCCCCCCGAAAGCGGCGTATAGCTTCCTGAATGACAGGGTAAAAAAACTGCCATCCACGTAAACACAACCGTTAGAGCTTTAGCTGATGAGCGAAGAAGAAGAATATTTTGTGAAAACAAGTGTGGTTTTTTTTTCTAAGCGAGGTATTCTTTGCTCAAGCAAACACGTCTTAACCATTTACTGTTGAAGGGAAATACACACATTTGCGCCTTGTTCTCAACTGGTATAACCATGATACAGTCTGATCACATCTTAATTAATAGTAAACATGACATATCTATATATTTTGGAATTCAGGAGGAGATGAAGAATACAATGCAGTCATTTGTTAATCTGCTTTTTAAAGGTTGATTTAAATGAACACTTTAATTAGCAAACTCATCAACTATTTTTTAAGCTTCCAAGATGAAACACAATCCCGTAGTTTGGACGTCGTTGAAGGTTGCTTGACCACAATTTAAATCAATTTGGTTGTAAAATGAGGGCGTGACAGTGCAGCCTTAACTTTCACAAAAAGCCGGATATGACAACATTAACATTATTCATAGAAAAAATAAAAGAGATGACTGGGGATATCATACCCAGGACCTTTGATGTCAAGTTTCATGAAGATCGGTCCAGTACTTTTCTCGCAACAGTTCTACACGCACGTACGCACGCACACACACACACACACACACACACACACACACACACACACACACACACGCACGCACGCACACACACACGCACACACGCACCTACGCACGCACGCACGCACGCACCCACGCACGCACGCACGCACACACACACACACACACACACACACACACATACATACACACACACACACATACATACACCACTACCCTCGTCTCGATTCCCAGTCTATGTTAACAAATTTAGTCAAAACTTAAATAAATGTAAAAACAGCAAATAAGATCTTTAGAATCGAATTTATTTCTGAACCTGTACAAGAGGCAGTAAAAGCAATGGTTCAATTGTTAAACTATTGATGGGGAAAATAAACCCGCTTGCCGAACAAAATTAATGGGCAATTAGCTGATGCGTCTTGAGTGTTCATCCATAACTGGCATATCATGATTACACTGCATGGAATATGTTAGACACCGGGATTTCATAACGTGAGCAAATGCAATAAACTTAAAAAAATGTGACTGTAAAAACTTTCGACTTGTCCTTTTTATGCAAAGGGAGTCAAACATGAATGATATTTTATTTTTTTTTAAATAACTGCTATTAAAAACACATGCTATGTCGACGCGAACACCAGCAAAAGCATGTCGGAAATATCGTTGTAATTGGAAGCTGTGGTCACATTGGGGACGCCAAGTCATACATAATTATATTATCTTGTATATTTACGTTGCGCGTCTCATTCTATGAATCACATAATGTGTCAACCAGTGCAGGATGGAAACAAAGTGTAATACCATGACATTACTGACATTGATTTCCTTTTTAACAATGTCTGCTTGTTTGCTTGTGTCTACAGTTAACGCGCTGACGTTGACTGCATGCAAAGACGGTCAGATAGACATAGTGCACGGCACGCAGGCATCCATCAACTGCACTGGACTATTTGCCCAACACAACTACACCTGGTCCATCACCACGCCCTCCACAGGAGCAGAGATGACCATAGGGACATGCGAGTTGTGTCCCAATTCCATATGTCTAGCTTGTGATGTTCCTGACAGTGACTACACTATCACACAAGGTCCTGCAGATGTGTCCACTGTAAGTTTTGTTGCTAACGAAGCAGATCACCACAACACAACCATAAGGTGCGCCTTATCTGACAGTCCGCCCGGGGAAACCTGCACAATCCACGTCACTGAAGGTAACTTTCTTTTAACGAGGTCTATTTTCCAATGCAGTTTTATATGTGTTACCATTGCTTAAAGTATCCAGTGTATTTGTGTATGTTGCAAATGCTTCGATATTTCATATAAAAGTGTCATGAATTCTAAACAAGTTCAAAGATGGTTTGCACATCATGAGACATGATGGTATTTAGGTGTGTATGCTCTGCTAATTGCTGGGGTTGAACTAAAGTTCATATCCACACGTGCTTGCTCTCTGTCTGTTAAAAGTGTGTGTGTGTGTGTGTGTGTGTGTGTGTGTGTGTGTGTGTCTGTGCGTGTGTGTGTGTGTGTGTGTGTGTTAGTGTGTGTATTTGTGTGTGTGTATGTGTGTTTGTGCGTGGGTGTCTGTGTCTGTGTGTATGTGTGTGTGTGTGTGTGTGTGTGTGTGTGTGTGTGTGTGTGTGTGTGTGTGTGTGGAGGGGTTGTGGATACTTTGTGAACAGAAAACATCCGGATGTTTTACTTACACTTGTGGAAAGCACATGTCAGCATAGCTTTGATATTTATATTATTCAAAACCCTGTTTGAAAGTCAAAAGAACAACCGGTGTCCAGGAATAAAACTGTTAAAAGTACAAATATACATACTTATCAGCACCTGTGTCGTGCATTTATTTTGTTTACTAAGGCGTATTTATTTCCTCTTACATCTCACAACAAAATGCAATTGCGACGTCAATACTGATAAAAAGTGAATTAGCACCAATCATTCAAATGTAGTTGTTTTTTCTCACAATAGCTGTTCTTCTTGCTTATTTTTTCTTTGTACGTGTTTTTTTTAAAAACATTTGTAAAAAGTCAACTTTCATCAAGTAATTGTTTGCTTATCGAGCGGTAATGTAAGTATAGCAAATGTGTGTATCACGCTCTATTTTGATTGACGGTACATAACAGCCTAATGATAATTAGCAAACGTTATTTGTTTCCTCCATACAGCAGGTGCATGCGCATCTTGCTACCGGTATTGATTGTTCTGTTTCTGGCACACTTTCTGAAAAACCATAGTGACGTATGTATCATTTAAAAGAACACAATTACATTTTGTGACAAAATAGTCGGATTTGTAAAATAGCAACAGGCTTGCTAGTTCAGTGCGAAGTAGGAGTTGAACTATGCACATGTATGACACTTTTAAACTCATAATTTGCTTCCATTATCCCTTACAATTTGCTCATGTATTCATCCTCGGAGTCAGCGACACGGGTACTTGTAATTAATATCTCTAAAGTCGTCGACTTAAATTTGGTTTCAAAGCTGTACATGTTGTATTATTGTCCGTCCATGTTATTTAGTTCTGTTCATTACAAAGTCAGAGGTATGTGTCGATGATAGGCGAGGGAGATTTTTGCCTGACATACATCACCCCAGCCACGCGACAGTACCTGCTATTCAGACTTGGTCGTGTGACAGACGTTTTCTTCCACACGAGATTACGTTGATTGTCTAACGAAGCCGTCAGGCCGAGAGAGAGAGAGAGAGAGAGAGAGAGAGAGAGAGAGAGAGAGAGAGAGAGACACAGAGAGGGACAGAGAGAGGGACAGAGAGAGAGAGAGAGAGAGAGAGAGAGAGAGAGAGAGAGAGAGAGAGAGAGAGAGAGTCTGGAGTCTGGAGTCTGGATGGTTTATTGATTGGGCCTTGGGCCCATTTCAATTCGGGGTGTACACATTTTCATCATTCATGCATCATGAAAAATAATCATTGTAATATTAATCATAATAAAATAAATCATCATCATCGTAATGACAGTCGACATGACGACTGTGGAAACAGGCATTTACAACAGCAAAACGTTTGGAAAAGGACAGTAAGCATCAGCACAAAATCCAGTCTCTGTCGCACTTCACTCATGTCTCTCTGTCCTCTTTCCGTCCATCCATCCATCCATCCATCCATCCATCCAGCCAGCCAGCCGGCCATCCATCCATCCTTCTATCCATCTTGTGTCCCTCTGACCTCCATCCATCTAATCAACCGTCTGACTGTCCAACCATTCATCCGTCATCCATCTATTCATCACTCCATCTATCCCTTCACATGCCCTTTCACACGCAAATCTGCAAGCAGTTATATGCATAATCGTTGCATCTCTGATACATAGCCGCATTAACGTTTTCAAAAAAGACAAAACTTTATTACTGTTTTTTAAGCAATCGACAGAAAGCAGCAAACATAGCATACACATAAAACAAGATCGTGCAATATTTCATATTCACTGTCCCCACTCACTGCGTATTTTAAACGCGTTCATGATGAAGGTTGCAAGTCTAAGTAATATTGATCTGTTTGGTGTCGCTAGAAGTAGCGCCAGTTTAAAGCTTGATGGGCGGTTGTAATATTTTGCAGGTATGTAGTACTCGCGAATACCAGCATATTTTGGACATTTCAAAACAAAGTGAATTTCATCTTCGGTCTCGTTTGCGCAGAATGGACACAAGTAATCTTCAGCAGTTGACGACCGAGTGTGTCGTAATCGATGCACTTTGAGTGGCGAGACACCAAGTCTTAACCTAATCAGGCAGTTTCTTGCTTTGACGTGCTTCAGGTCATTTAAGTATGAAGACATAGATAAGGCTGACTTGAAAGTGCTATAGAAAAGGAATCGTTCTTTACTTTGAACTGTTTCTATCCACTCTTGCTTGTATAATGTGACTAGTCTGTTCTTGAATTCCGTTATGAACGCATTTTCATTTCCAACGCCGTGTTGAATCCAAACTTGGTCAAAGCCGTATTTGTACAGCACATAGCAAACTGATGACGCCCATGTTCTTTTATTTTGTTCGTGTAAATAAAGCAGCATTTTATAAGCTTTTTGTGGCAATCGATGAGTAGGCATTTTCAGGATGCGCAACCAAAATCGTATGGACTTAACAAACGTGTTGACAAATAACGGGTGTCTGCCAGTTTCTCCATACACAAGTGTGTTTGGTGTTTTCATGCTTGTGTTCAGAAACCTCTTAAGGGCAAACAGATGCACCTTTTCGATAGGTGAATGGTCTGCATCAAGGCCCCAGACTTCTGCCGCATAATTGAGCATGGGCTGGATCTGGGAGTCAAATAGTTTATAGAATATGTTTGGTGATCTTTCTCCTAGAGTCCACAGTACCTTAAAAATACCAATCACACCCTTTCTTGCACGCAGCGCTAAATCGTTCAGCGTGTGAGAAAATGTCAACCTTGTTGAAAAGTAAATTCCTAAGTATTTATACATGTTCACAGTTTCCATTTCGATATTGCCATACATCCATTTTTCAATCGCTGCAATGTGACCACCATTTCTGAAGATAACTATGTTAGATTTTTCTAAATTAACAGTCAAGCCAAGATTACAAGCAGTTTGGTACAGCACGTTTATCTGGTTCTGTAACCCACACACAGTGTCGGAAATCAAAATAACGTCATCTGCGAACATGAGAATCAATATCTCAATAAAATCTGGGATAAGTTGTATACCGTGTCGTCCTTTTCGCTTGATTTCGTCCGCCAATTCGTTAATGAAAAGTGAGAACAAAATTGGACTATTTATTTCTCCCTGCTTCAGGCCTCTCGGACACATGAAAAGGTCAGTGACCTCTGCTCCTGCCCTAACTTTTGCTCTAACAACGTTGTACATACTAAGTATGGCTTGGTACATTTTACCTTTTATTCCTTTGCTTTGCAACACCTTCCACAGCTTTGTACGGTCTACTGAGTCGAAGGCCTTCTTGAAGTCAATAAAAGCAACGTATAGTTTTTTGTGTGACAGTAACTGTCTTTGTACCATAGCAAATAGAGTAAAAATATGATCGGTCGTACTGTACTTTTTACGAAAGCCAGCTTGACTTTCATTTAATAGGTTGTTGGATTCTACCCAACTTGTTAGTCTTTTGTTTATGATAAAGCTGTATAGTTTGCTGCAAATATTAAGTAATGATATGCCAGAGAGAGAGAGAGAGAGAAAGAGAGAGAGAGAGATATATATATGTACTCTAAACCTACCGACAGCCATGCCTACCTGTGCCAAAACTCGTGTCACCCAGCTCACGTAAAAAGAAATTTGTCATACTCACAATTTCTGAGACTCAGAAGACTCTGCTCAGAAGAGGAGCAATTTCAACAAAGGTGCGATGAGATGGAGAGACAGTTTTTTGCCAGGGGGTACAGCAAAAAGACTGTTAAAGATGGCAGGAGGAAAGCTACAGCTAAAATCGAAAGGAGACTCTTTCATATCGCAAAAAAAACTCCCACAAACAGAGTCCCTTTCGTCATCAATCATAACCCACTCAACCCTCCCCTCGGCCAGTGGTTGCATGGTTTGCAGGAAAGCTTGATCAGCGAGAGTGAACACATGAAAAACGTTCTGCCTGAAACGCCCATTTGTGGGGAGAGAAACTGTAAGAGCATACGCAATATCCTAATGCCGACAGTTCTTCCTCCTAAACACGACAACAACCCTGGGTGTTTCAGGTGTGAGCGTAAAAAATGTGTCATCTGTGAAAAACACTTGATTGAGTCCACCACATTCAATTCATGTAAAACAGGTGAAACTTTCACTCTCAGAGAACACTTCTCTTGTGACACCAAAAACATTATCTATCTCATTTCGTGAAAAAAATGCCACAGTGCCCAGTACGTGGGGCAGACTCAAATCAGTCTCTGAGAAAGGTTCTATCTCCACCGCTCACACATTGGGAAGAACACAGGTACTCTTCTCACAGTGCACTTCAACCAGCCCGACCATTCTCTCGGTGATATGGAGTGCATTGTGATCGAAAGAGTCTTTTGTTCGACCCGGGATGAGAGGTGGAAAAGAGAGTCTTTCTGGATTGCAAAATTAAAAACTTTGGTGCCGAGTGGACTCAATTCTGATCAGTAAACACTCTATTACAGCTTTCGTTTAGACCATGCAATGTGTGTGTGTGAGTGTGTGTGTGTGTGTGTGTGTGTGTGTGTGTGTGTGTATGTGTGTGTGTGTGTGAATTAGAGAGAGAGAGAGAGAGAGAGAGAGAGAGAGAGAGAGAGAGAGAGAGAGAGAGAGAGAGAGAGAGAGAGAGAGAGAGAGAGAGAGAGAGAGAGAGAGAGAGAGAGAGAGAGAGAGAGAGAGAGAGAGAGAGAGAGAGAGTAAACATTTGTCGTCGAAGAATGTTTTGTCGGAATGTTATCAAAAGTTCATGAGCATGAAGATGTCTAAATCTTAGTGTATCTTCTCTATTGATCTTCGAATTCATATAGTTGATATACATATTGTTTATGTATTCTGTCCGAAGGGTTAAGTGTTGTATCTTTATGCAAACCTTTGGCATAAACAAATGTGTTAAAGTAATTACGCATTTAATTGAAGAGACATCAGAATGATACATTTGCCTGTTCACGGCACGAATAAGTATCCATTTTGTTCGAACTTTAAAATTACGTCATCAGCGACGAATACGTCACTACAAGATACGTATACCTTTGACGTAATAACTTTGGAATTCGCACGTGTACATTTGTTTTGATTACAATCAAAACGAAAGTAGATCTAAGCTTGAATGTAAATTTTATTTTTGAAATATTTGCTTTGTGATTCGTAACTAAAATAACCATGGTATTGTGTTGCTTAGTAATTGATGCATGAATTGGCGTCTCGCAGAATTACACGCCCCTGAGGAAGGCCTGGCAACAGGTCGAAAATTTGGGCTGCCACTTGACATTCTTTGTTTGGCTTTTCTTTTCCTTGATTTTGTTATATATATATAAATATATAAAACATCAGAAATTGTGAAAGAAACAATTAAAAGTCAGCAGAGACTTTCTTCCGAGATTTGTGATGTTTTATATATTTATATATATATATATAACATCAGAAATAGTGAAAGAAACATTTAAAAGTCAGCAGAGACTTTCTTCCGAGATTTGTTAAAATCTCCAAATAAACTACAATCAGTACGTAACATATCTGTCCTATCAACCCATTGATATGAACGATCTACACCCCGATCTCCCAACAAACCTCCTCACTATCTTCAGACGCCTCCGTGCCGGCGGCTGCCGCTTCCATATCTTTAACAAGTCCTGCCATTGTGGAGAACCCTATTCATTTCAACACATTTTCGCTCCATGCGCTACAAATAGAATTACCTTTAAAACCTTATATGACCATATGCAGCTCCATGGTCTGAGTCCCCAGGATTATTTGTGCAGTAGCAGTTCTCTAGGCTGGTCACACAGCTTGCTGCTGTGCCGACTGGTCAGGGACTCGGACATGGGGCTGTGGGTATAACTAAGCCCAGATTATCACATCAGCGTGTTTCAGTTTGAGGTCGAGTGGCTCCCGCCATCCCTCCTGATTCCAGCGACTACCTTCTAGACAACATATCCTCACCCAAGGCCCATTGGTCGCCAAACTGTACATATTGTTTTTATTACCACGGCCTTCGTGGCTTACATCTTAATCCTTTTATTTGTAAAAAGTTTTGAGATTTATTGTTCGTGTTCCTCTTACTTGCTCATCTATTTGGTTTTATTGGTGATCCTGAAAGGTTCCACTTTTTAACTCGATTTGAAATAAAATAAAAATAATATTACAAGCCCGTTATTCAAGATATAGAATACAGACTTATAATTCTTACCAAGAAACATCTTAACTACTTTTCATTTTAACAAATTCCACAGAGCATTATCAACTCAACCCCACCCCCTGCCCTCCTCTCCTTATTTTTTGTTTCTTTCTTTCCTCTTTTTGAAAGCGGACAAACACCCAAGTCCTTAATGGCTCAAAACCGTAGGACTTTTAATATTAATTTTAACCAATGGGAAGAAGGATAACTTCCTCATTGGGCATGCTTAGAAATGAGAATGGCTAAATACGAGTTATTCCCCTTTGCTACATGCTGACCAGGCTGTCTCCTGCTTTGTCATGACTAGTACAGTCGATCTTTCTCATGCTGTGACTTGCTTTATTTTCACATTTTCGGTATTTAAAACAGCAAACACACACACACACACACACACACATACACTGAAGAAGTTTCCATTCTGATTCGGTTATTTTATTTGGTGCTATATGTTTGCTTCACATTTTTTCTTCTTTTACATCGCTTTAGGTATCCCAATTCGCTAATCACATCCATAATGCATGCATGGCTCATTCGAAAGAGGGCAACTGAACAACTGATGCCCAATAGCAATAAATACTGAACAACTGAACAATAAATAGCAATAAATGATGACAGTGCCAAGTTTTTAAGTACAAAGTGAAATCATGTGACTGGACAAAGGCACAATTACAAAATACAAATACAAAAATCGAGGCCCATTTTAAATTAAGTTCTCAGCTCATGGGGAAGCATAAGGTGACCCTAGAAACCGAAATTAGGAGACCTCCCGCCCCCAGGGCAGACTAGAAAAAAAGGGGGGGGGGCTAATTTGTGAAAAAGTATAAAAGGAATTAAAAACTGTTTACATGTATTTAGTTAATACCCCAAAAATTGTACAATGTCAGACCCTAAAGAAAGTTTGTTAGTCATTGCTTAGGCAAATCAAAGCAAAATAGTCTGTTTACGGTATCCCGACCAACCCTATTTTTCCCCCGCCAACCCTAGACTTTTTTTTTGGCATTTGGAGAAAAAGAAAAAGAAAAAGAAAAAAAAATCAATTTTGTTCCTGTTTTTTTGCAAAATAATTTAAAAAGATGGTTATAAAAAAAAAAAAAATAAGAAAAGCCGACCTACCGACCCTCTTTTTGTGTGCCTATGTTACTGTAAACAGACTAAAAGGTACATCACAAACAACACACCAGGGATGCTACTCCCCCCTTAAAAATAGCCAGGAGTCATAGGTGTGACGTTTGAATCTTTTAGCTAAATAAAACCATAGGCAATTGATCGGAAATATCAGGAAAAATCTTAACAAGTTTATTATTTGTTTGCTTGGACCAATCCTCTTGCCGAAGAGTTTTACAGTAAAAATTGATTTTACGTCAAAAATATCACAGGAATATCGAATGGTGAGGTAAGGCTGGGATAGCCAAGTTCAAGAATAACGGAAGGTGACTGTTGAATCTTTTTGAAAATGTATAAAAATATAGATGGTAGGCAATTCAAAATTAAAAAACTTACTCTCGGAGCATGGACTTAATGAGTCAAAAATTAAAGAAGGCTCTATGAGCCGAAGTACATGTTTTGTCTATTGTCTTTTTTTATTTTGAATTCCCTACCATCTATATTTTGATACAATTTTGGACCCTCTTTGTACGGAGAGAGTTGGCAATTGTTAATCACATTCTCTCATCTCATTGACTCTCCTTCGGCTCCTTGGTAACATGCGTTCCCGTCTCTGCCAGGATTGGACAGAGCAGCAGATAACCGGTAAATATGTAACAGGCATAAATGGCAAAATAGCTCGCCTCGCCTGATAATATATGCGACAACTGTTCTATTACAAAGTCTTTCTTGGGAGGCTTGGCTAATTTACTCGCTCGTTTTACACGGGGTTCCATCGTTTTCTTTTCTAATCGGAAAACCTTGCTCCTCAGTTTGTTGACCTTCTGCCGAAGTTCCGCTTCACGAGGGGATGGGGAAGATGACGACTTTGATGCTTTACATCCTTTGTCCTCCAGGATCGCCTGAATGTCATCTAAAAAAGAAAACACACACACAAAACACACATAAAATAACATAACCATAACAAGTTACAACCTGGAAGAAATTAAAACACGTGTAATTAAGTCACAAAATGAAAATAAACAATAGCGTAGGAAGGCAGGCCAGAAATGAAGTGTATTAGCAACTATGGATACGATGTGGAACAATGATGGAATTGACCTTGTTTGGTACTGAATGGGTGAGGCCATTAGAACTGTACCCACGGAATACACGCTATATAAGCTTTATATTGATTGATTGATTGATTGATTGATTAGGACAACAGTACCAGGTAAACTCCTCACACACCATGCCTCTTTCTTTCTTTCTTTCTTTATTTGGTGTTTAACGTCGTTTTTAACCACGAAGCTCATATCGCGACGGGGAAAGGGGGGGGGGGGGAGATGGGAATAGAGCCACTTAATTGTTTCTTGTTACACCATGCCTCTAACAGGATATGTTTCCCATCTTTACGTGTGGGAACTACAGGTACAATTTCATCCATCCATGCATCCGCCCTATACAGCTTCTTCTTCTTCTTCTTCTGCGTTCGTGGGCTGAAACTCCCACGTGCACTCATTTTTTTTGCACAAGTGGAATTTTACGTGTATGACCGTTTTTACCCCACCATTTAGGCAGCCATACGCCGCTTTCGGAGGAAGCATGCGGGGTATTTTTGTGTTTCTAAAACCCACCGAACTCTGACATGGATTACAGGATCTTTTTCGTGCGTACTTGGTCTTGTGCTTGCGTGTACACATGAAGGGGCATAAGTCACTAGCAGGTCTGCACATAAGTTGACCTGGGAGATCGGAAACATCTCCACACTTAACCCACCAGGCGGCCGCGACCGGGATTCGAACCCTCGACCTTCCGAGTTAATAGACCGACGTCTTACCACCCCGCCACAGCGCCCGTCACCCTATACAGCATTTATCAACTATGTAATGGATGGGTTTAAACATTTTTTGATGTCAGGGTGTTCTTCATGGTTAAAAATCTCTTACCTGTTTGAACAATTTGTTCATCAGGCGACATGTCGGTGCTGGCTTCATTTGTAGCTACCCTTTGCGATGGTGGCTTCCTCCCACTAGCAACCTGCAAATGCACAGCTCTTTAACTGACAAACTCACAACCAACACCCAGTCACAATGAAACAATTCTCCCAATGTCATGGCATTGGTCTTAGGCCACACACAAAAATTTATGTTTCTGGTAAGGCAAAACAAAAAATAATCTGTTTACGGTATCCGGACCGACCCTATTTTTTTCCCACCGGCCCTAGACTTTTGGGGGGCATTAAAACATAAAATTAAAATATTCAGATGGCTAAAATACAAAAATAAAAAGCCGAACTACCGACGCTATTTTTGGGGGGCCTATGTTACCTTAAACAGACTTTTTTTGTGGCCTAACATGACTGAAGGTGGAGATTTTTTTTCTAAACTTTTTTTTTTTTAACCATCTTTTTAACTTATTTTTTTGAAAAACAGGAAAACAATTGATTTTTGAATACCCCTTTTATTTTTGAAAATGCAAAAAAAAAGTCTAGGGTCGTCGGGAAAACATAGGTAGGGTCAGGTGACCAGAAACATACAACTTTTTTGTTGTTGACGCCGACCCTATACTTTTTTTGCCATTTGGGGCTGTTTTTGGGCAAAATAAGTTCATCATATCATCATAATCAAGACGTCGATCCAAAATAAGTAACATTTTTTTTGGTTGGCCTTATCATTTTTTTTGCGCTAATTGCAAACAGGCATTATTTGATGGGAACAATGCTGTTTTTTCAATTCTTACATCAGCCTCAAACTTGTCTTTACTCAACCTGCATTTAATAGTGTGCTTCTTTGGTTTGCAAAAACCTAAAACCAATAAATAAATAACCTTCGGTGGTGGATTGGGCACTGCAAACAATGTCGGGACAGCATTCCACACAAGTGATCCCCTCTCTGCAGGATTGTTTTACTGGTTGGCCTCAAAGTCAAAGTGATCAGTACAAAGCTTGAGACCTTGAACATCAGCTGGCTGCAGCTTTTCAAAGTCCTCTCGCCTTGTGAATTGCATCCATATTCTGCACCTAGTTTGACAATAAAAACAACAATGTTATTGTTAAACTAAGCAAAAAGGAAAGACAAAAAAAGCTAAATCAGATCTTCAGTCTAAATCTAACGCTCTGCCTGAACGCAAAACGGATGAGTGATGTACCTTTGTACTGTAGTTTTCCCGTAAGCAAGGTTTGATAAAGGATTCGGCAAATATGCCCACGGGTAGTTTGTCATCAAGTGTAAACTGTTGTTTTGTACTGACTGCTGACTCACACTCACAGTCGTAAGTACTCGCTGACGCTGTAAGTCTACTGAGTGAGTTGACTCGAGCCATTGCATTCTCATTCTGAAGAAGGTAAACCTGATGAAATAATCACTGCACAACCCACCTTTTTTCTTCTTTAGGGAACTTGTGGAAAGTTTTCCCGAAGCAGCTCTGTTTGTAACGGGCGTTCTTGCAACAAAAAGCCGAGCACAATTTACCACCACACGCGATCGGTACCTATGCGATCCGCCATTTTGTTTTCGCCGCCAGCATGTGACTAGGGACGATAACCCACAAACACTTTTTCGCATTTTCTTCGCAAGTTCCACGTCTTCCTTATGTACAGTGTTTGAAATCTCTTAGCAGAGATAGAGAGAGAAATCAGTATCCCTTCACAGACAGCCTATTGGGAGCATCAGACCCTCCTCAAGGGGGACCGAGATTAACAGAGCAAAGTCCCTTTGTGGGGGACGTATCGCAAGGTAATCTAGTCCTTAGGAGGACCATTGTATGTGTACCTAGACCAGACACGTGTTTCGACACAATTGTGTCTCATCAGTGGTCAGGTGGTACTGATGGCGAGAGTTGTCAACCCATGGTATCCAACTAAGAAGCAAACCATTATCTTACTAGATTACCTTGCGATACGTCCCCCACAAAGGGACTTTCCTCTGTAAATCTCGGTCCCCCTTGAGGAGGGTCTGATGCTCCCAATAGGCTGTCTGTGAAGGGATACTTATTTCTCTCTCTATCTCTGCTAAGAGATTTTAACAAATCTCGGAAGAAAGTCTCTGCTGACTTTCAATTGTTTCTTTCACAATTTCTGATGTTTTATATATATATATATATATATATATATATATATATATATATATATATAGTTTGCCTTGTGTATGGAAAGGGGTTTGTGTGAGTAAGTGAGATTCTGAATTTCAACGACTGTCCATGTAAATCTTATTCTTACTTTCAGACTACAAGTTACCACAGTGTGACGGCGGACAGCTGGACATGTCCGAAGTCGAGCCATGGACAACGGTTATATGTGAGGGTCTGAGACAACAACATAGCATGAACTGGACAATCACAGATCTCAATGGAAATATATCACAGATAGCATTCTGTGATTCAAAGAAAATCTGCACTACAGACAGTAGTGACGTCATAGTGTCCAGGGAAAATCAGTACAGCAACCTGACCTTTGTGGGAGGCGTGAGGGAGAAGGCTAACCTGCACCTGATTTGTATCAAGCGAGATGGTGGCTCGCAGGCCTCTTGTCGGATTCGGACGTTTTGTAAGTTGGACATCTCTGATACATTGTATTTGTTATTGTTTTATTTTATTGTTATTTTCAGAGGGTGGGTGTGGGTGCATGTGAGTGGTTAGAGTCCTCTGTATTCGTGTTTTTATGTTCATTTCTGATTCATTTAAGTAACTCCCAAATTGAAAACAATTATGACCATACTATAAGTCATTGAGTTGATAGACTGTTTTCGTCTGTTTGTGTACCATTTAACTTATCAGTAAAGTTAATTGAGAGACAAGAACAACATAGGTTTAAGTCGCTCTTGTGCGGACATATCATTTTTATGTCGAGGTAGGGAGTGATCTAGATTACTAGTTCAAAGTGTCCTCCTCCATCATGTCCCAGTTCTACAGGGCTGCTGTAGAGAGTCTCCTTACCTTTTCTATCACGGTTTGGTACAGCAGCTCCTGCCAGTTTGAGAAAGAACAACTGGAGAAGGTCGTTAGGGCTGCCAGCATTATCATTGGCAGAGATCTCCCCTCTATAGACTCCCTTCACATCCTGCGCATGATGAGGAAATGTAGGTCCATCATGCAGGATCCCACACACCCGGCTGGTCATCTCTTCCAGCCTCTGCTCTCGGGGCGCAGGCTCAGAACCCTCAGATGCCGTACGGCAAGACTCAGAAACAGTTTCTACCCCCAGGCTGTCCTGGCTTTTAATAACCGGTAAATGAACTCTACAGATTGTGACACGTTGTAGGATGTTCTAGGAGTATGCTTTTAGTAGCTGACATTACATACTGTGATCTATAGAGTGGGTTTTAGGTTTTAGTATGGTGACCCCACTGTGACGCGATGAAGCCAGACTATGTTTTAGCAGCTGGTTATATTACCGGAATACACATCTAGTATGTTAGTAGTTTTAGTCGTTTTTTTAACCATTGTGATGTGTTGGAAGAGTTTATTTTTATGTGCTGTTTTAGAGGTACATTTTATCAGTATGGAACATGTTCAGTTCTTACAGCAGTTGATAGTGGAGGGGGGGGGCCCTATCTTATTCTGCGTACTTTTATTGTGGGACGGCGGGAGGAGGGGAGGGGGGGGGGGAGGGATGTATGTTACCAGTGCGGGAACAGGGGTTGGAGAGGGGGGGGGGAGTGGTGGGGGGGGGGGGGTCCTAGGGGTTCCGATAGCTCTTAGAGTTTCATAGTTTTCACCATGTCTGTATAGTGTACGTATTAGTTACTGTGATACCAAATTGTCTTACCCATGTATGTATGATGCTATGCGCCAGTGATGTATGAATGCTATTTATTTTTGTTTTTATCACACAGCAAGCTGCTTTCCTCGTGTAGTTTTGATGTTCATTCATGTATTGTACACTTGGCAATAAATTATCTATCTATCTATCTAATGTTGTTGTGAGCAAAGAAATAAAGGGAAAAGTCAGTGCGTGTTTGTTAGAACGCCATTGTGATGTTATTGTTTACCGTTCATGTTGTTTTATGTGTGTCTTTCACTCACGCTCATTGCAGACTCAGGAGAAGTAGTTCAATTTCAACATTGTATGCTGGAATCTCCATTCTTTCCTGAATCTTTGAAATTCAGTGCTGATGTATGGTTTCCCGTTGTCACTGACACGTTTTTTCTGGGACTCCCTGCTCCCCGAAGAGTTGACTGAGGGCGGAGATGATGCCTGTGTTTGTTGTTGCGGCGTACGAACGGCATTTTTTAATAGTAGTCGCAAACGACAATGTAGTCGCTACCATCCATCGTCATGATGTCAGTGCCGACTGTATGCCAAGGTCGTTCTGGAATCTCATGCTGCAACAGTTCTTCATGGGGTTGACTTTTCTGATGTTTCAGGCATGTTTTGCAGGTTTTCACGAAGGTTTCAATGTCGTGACTTAGACCATGCCAGTATACGCACGTTTTGGCTCTCATACGACATTTCTATATTCCCTGGTGACCAGAATAAATTGTCTATAGAATGTACTGCTTCATGGACGCTGGAATCATGACTCTGTCTCCTTTGAGAACGATGTCATCCTCAACGGTGAGTTCTTCCTTGAGCGACCAGTACTGTCTGAGGTTCTTGGGTAGGTATTTTGGTTTCTCTGGCCATTCTTTGATGATGGTGTTTTTGAGTGCCGTCATGTGCGGATCTCTGCACGTCTCATCTTCCAGCTGCTGTAGTCTATCTGCTGAAAACTGAACGGCGAAGACTGACTTCTCAATGTCGATCTAAGGTCCTGTGGTAGGATGGAGTCTGGATAGCATGTCTGTTAGGACCACTTCTTTGCCTGGGCAGTAGACAATGATTATGTCATACTTCTGCAATCAAAGCATCATTCTTTGGAGTCTGGGAGGTGTGCTCGCTAGGCTCTTCTTCTGAATCTGCTCCAAGGGTTTGTGATCTAATTGCACAGTGAAGTGCTTCCCGAACACGTAGGTGTTGAAACGTTCACATCCGAACACGACTGCGAGTAGCTCACGCTCGATGTTCGCATACCGTTTATCAATCTCTGTGAGCGCTTTGCTGGCGAATGCAATCGGCTTGTCGTCCTGGATCAGGGTTGCTCCTAATCCTTGCTGTGATGCATCGACTTGGATGACAGCTGGTTTGGTGATGTCAAAATACGTCAGCGCTGTGTCTTCACATATCATGTCCTTGACCTTCTGAAAGGCTTTCTGGTGAGAGCTGTTCCAGTCCCACTGCACATCTTTCTTAGTGAGTGCTCTCAAAGCTGCCGTGTGATCTGCCAGCCTTGGGATGAAGGAAGACATGTATTGCACCATGCCGAGGAACTGTTGTAGCTCGGAGAGGTTATTTGGTGATGGTAGGTTCTTGATCTCTGTTGTCTTCTCAGGATCCGGGTGTATATCGTCAGCGTCGTAGATCATGCCGAAGAACTTGACCTGTTTGCGCTTGTTGTAGCACTTGTCCTCGTTGAAGATTAGACCCATATTTTTTGCCACTTCCATCAGTTGACGGAGATTGCGATCGTGCTCGTCCTCGTCTTTGCCATAGACAACGACGTCATCTGTGATGCCAAGGGTTCCCGGACACTGGCTGAGGATCTGGTCCATGTGGGTTTGGAATATGTCCTGGCTTACGTTCAAGCCCAAAGGTAGTCGAACGAAAAGAAATCTTCCGCAAGGGCTGTTGAACGTAGTGAGACGACTGTATTCTTCGTCGAGCTTGACTGACCAGTAGCCATGTCGGGCATCCAACTTGCTGAAAAGTTTGGCTCCGCTGAATCGATTTGTGATCTCTTCAAGTGTTGGCGTCTTGTGATGCGTTCTTTTGATGCTTTTGTTGAGGTCTTTGGGATCGAGGAATATTCTTATACCACCACTGGATTTGCTGCTAAAGGCCAATGAGTTCACCCAGCCTCTTCTGCATCTTTTCGAGCTCCGCTTTGATTTCTGATAGTAGTCTGTTGGATGGGGGGTACTTGCGTGAAGGTTGAATGACTGGTTGTGCATTTTCTGTCAGCGTTCAAATCTGTCAGGGTAGAGACGCTTGAGTTCGTTCGCATCCTGTATTGGAATTGGGTCAGCTTTCACTGGTGTCGATTGAATCGGACAGTGAAGTGTGACTAGTTAAAGTCGTGTACGTCCCGGTAGGCCTAGGATGGCTGGTCCTTCAGCATCTGTTATGTAGAACTCTTCAGTGTGCCACGTTGATTCTCCGTACTTGCAGGGTAGAGTAACAGATCCGAACTGATTGATGACGCTGCCGTTGTAAGCAATCAGTTTGGTTCTTCTTTGTTGTGTAGATCCTGGTTTCGGGTAACCACCTTCATCCAGCTGTTGTGGATATATGCGTCGACATATTCTCAGTGGCATGATGTTGCCTTGCACCCCTGTGTCGACTTTCACCGTGAGTGTTGCATGTTTGGTTTTGCTGAGCTTGATAGACATATTGGCGTAAATGTAATAATATGTGCGCTCGTCGCTGCTGCCGACTGTAGATAAGTTGATTGGTTCGAAGGTGATGTTATACTCGTCGTAGTCTGTGTCGTCTTCGTCTTCGGCGTTGCCGAAGTCGTGACGGCGACGGCGATGAGGTGTGCCGGAGCGTCTTCTCTGCCAGAAGCCTCCTTGTTGGTTTCCTCCTCCTCGTTGAGGCGAGTGTTGGCTGCCGTGGCTGTTCGTCTTGCTACTGCGACAATACTTCTTCCAGTGGTTTATCTTGCCACATGCACCACACTTCGTGTTGAACGCTGGGCATTGTCTTGGTGCGTGCTTAGTGACACAGTTAACACATGCTTTGGTGTTTATGATTCTAGAGTTGACTGCATCAACTGTGACTGGTTTGCTCAGGCTGCTCATTTTCTCCATCTGGGTGATACTTGCTTCATGTGAGCGACATAGATCATGTGCCTGTTTCAGCGTCAGTGTGTCATCTTTCCGCAGGAGTTTTCTCTTCACTTCCTTGTACTTGATGCCAGCGATAATCTGTTCGATCAGTCTTTCATTTCTTGCTGCATCAGAAGAAAATTTGCACTTGAACACTTTGGTTTTGCACCGTGTGACAAAATCATCTCAGTAGTATTATGGCAAAACTGTTGAAGTTCAAGGCGATGAATTCTGAAGTTGTCTTAAGGTTCACTTTTAGCAAATTTGTCCCAAATGTTCTTTGGATCCTTGAGTTGTTCAACTGATAGCCCCCAAGTGTTGGAAAGTCCCATACCTTCAGTTCCTGACCACAGAAAAATGTGGCTGTATTGTCTCTCCACTTTCGTTTGCTCTGCAGTGAATCTTTACTCACACATATCTGCTTGAATTCTGCTAACGCTGTAGCCCTGTCTGGATTTTACCAATCCATATGGTATGGGACCGCGTTCTGCCATGATCAAGCTTGCTTGACACGTGGAATGTGCTAGAAGCTTGACACGTGGTTTGTGCTGCTGCCTAAAACTACGCTCTGACGATGTCAGGGGTTTGGGAGCACATATTCACTACCACCGCTGCCATCATGTGATGTTATTGTTTACTGTTCATTTTGTTGTATGTGTGTTTTTCACTCACGCTCATTGCAGACTCAGGAGAAGTAGTTCAATTTCAACATTATATTGGGGTATCCATTTTGCAGGAAGTACAGCAATAAATGAAAGGGAAGATACTCTCAGTAAGCACAATATAACAGTATCCGCTATAGCTCAGAGGTACTGGGTTCCTGGTGTTTCACAGGTACCATGGATATCATTACAGCCATGTATGCTGGTATTTTATATTCTTTCGCTTGGGACCTTCCCAACAAGCGGCCGAAACATTCGATCAAGCTAAGTTCCTGTCACTAACTGTTTTTGTATGCGCACTTTAAAGACCGTTGGGTCGATATATTTGTGAATGTAACGTATTGTTTTGTCAATAACAAACGTTCCAACAACCTACCTTTTTAGGGTTTTTTGTATTCTGAATATTGAAACGTTGACAGTCTCTTTGTTTTTGGATGTGGTATTTTATTGACAAATGTGTTCACGTATGTGTGAATCACCTTTGTGTCTTGATGTCTGTCTTGCACTCAAAATGTAACGTACGTCACAGATCCAGCGGAGACATACATCACCATTGTCCGTGATCACAGCAGCTTCACGTTTGCAGGAGGTGCCAACATTAACAAGGTGTATGCTTCTGACAACAACATCACATGTCAGTGGTATCACTCACTGGACAACAAGGTAAGTACATGTGCAGTATAATGAGGTTTGAACCTCATTGCTATGTGCATCCAGTTACCTGGTATACGACTAACTGAAGCCATTGTTGATTAGAGTTATGTCGTTGCTGACTAGTTGGTATTCAAATTTTACAGCAAGGCAAAGGCTTCCTTCATGTAGACCGTTTTTGTTGTTACCACTTGAATGCCTTAGGACGGGTATACCCGTCATGCGCTTGTTCAGCCGCAGCGCCTTAGGACGGGTAAACCCGTCTTCTCCGTTCCGGGATTTTCCAGAAATGCTACGTCACTGCCGACACACAAATAGCAGCCAATGGCTTGGTAGGATGCCTCATTCTCATGATTAAACATAAATGGTGACGCGGTTTTGCGTCTGAAGGCTATGTTCGGCCTGGGCGACAGGGTAGGGGAGAGAAATCTCGACTCGTCAAAATGGCTAACGGTGACAGTCGACCGGGCCCTAGTAGGAAAAAACAAAGCCGGACTGACGCTACAGGCGGTGCAAATGATTATGGATACTGACAGGGGAAGGGGGAGATCTTCTTTCGGACGATTCGTTGGAAACAGGTAGATGATAGTGATTATAATCCTTTCTTGGGGCAAGCAAAACAGCCACCTGTGTTTGATCCACAGGCACCGGAAGATGCGCCGGACTGATTTTTCAAAAGTTCATATTTAAACATCATTATAAGCCAAACTAATTATTATGTCCATGATTAGACACTAAAAGCAGATTCTTGGTTCAATTTTCCTTAAACATAACATAGGTTTTACTTACCCACCTACTGCCAGTTTGGAGCTAGATTTGTGTGTGAATGATTGCATCCCGAACTCCAATATTCCCTGGCAGTCAGGAATGCACATACGCAAGTTTTAATTGGCAGCGAAAGGGAGAATATAAAGAACTATTGTTCCTTTGTGTAAACACATTATTATTTGCACTGCCAATTCATTGTGTTGCTTACAGAACATTGCCATATCGGTTGAAGTGACATAACAAAATAACAGCCACTCATTACAGAAGTTTTATCGATGCACTAGAGCACTGCATGCGCTGATTTACTTCTGTAGATCGTTTGAGTAATCCAGGATCAATGTCTTAGGGCTGGGATTGTTCACCTGCATTTCCGCTCACAGACGAGTCGGTCTTTGTTGTTTGACTAACCATGTAAACTGTGTCCTGTGTTCAGCCAGGTGACCAGCTGTCGTCAAGTCTCAATCTGTGGACATTCACAGACACGGACGGACTGGAGTACCAGCGAGGTGAATGTGACATGACGCTGTCATTAAACAACTCGGAGATGACTCACTACTTTTTCGTGTCGATACAACCCAGCAATGAAATTTATCAGTTTGCTGGAGCTTTTACCATTGGTAAGTCATACCTTACCTGTCATTAGTGTGCAACTGTGCAAGTTATTTATAAACTTACATGCGTTTTTTTATTAAGTCAAGCTTTGACTAAACAAAATTATGACAGACTAGGTATCGAGACTAGGGCGGTGGTGTACGTATACATGTATGTGCATGCATGTGTGTGAAGAGCGGTTCCCGGAAAACTACTGGGCAGATCCTCATGAGCTTTGCATATGAAGTGTTGTAGATCATATCCCAACTTATTGTTTTGTTATTGTGTTTTGATTAATGTCTTGTCATGGCGTCATATCCGTTGTTTAATCGGCGGCACTGTGACAACTTCATTTTTCAAACCAATTCGATTCAAATTTGGTCAATCATTATTTGACTTATGCAGACTATAGGCTTGAATTTCAGCATGGGAGCTTAGCAATTGTTTAATGATTTTATTTATTTGGAAAAAACAAATTAAACTGAAAATAACAGTGATAACTGATATATTTACATCTTTTTTGGCAAACACGTTTTATTTCATCAGACAAAGTTGTCATACATCATATGAAACCATCAACTGAGTCCAAGGCTTTGTGAGAGCAAGTTTATAGACTAGCAAAGTTAGTAACTCACTGATTTTGTAACTGTTACCCAGTATCCCGGACGAGCACAGTTATATGACTGAACTCTGCGTGCCGTGCTGCGTAGTGAAAGAATATTCAGAATCAGA
This sequence comes from Littorina saxatilis, assembly GCF_037325665.1. Classification (NCBI taxonomy): domain Eukaryota; kingdom Metazoa; phylum Mollusca; class Gastropoda; order Littorinimorpha; family Littorinidae; genus Littorina; species Littorina saxatilis. The sequence goes on from NC_090252.1 coordinate 60,155,359, forward strand.
CAGCCATTTTCTCTGAAGGCAGTACAGCCCTAGATAGTATTAAGAACAGGCTTAAACTTTCATTAAAAAGAAGTTTGGTAAAAAATGCAAATACATAAAACAGAGAAAAAACACACCATTACAAGCAGATACCCACATTCTAGAGAAAAAAACACGGTATGTTTACAGCCATAATGAACACATAACTTCATAACAAATGAGCAAAAAGTGTCATGCTGAAAAAAACGTTCACTTGATTTGAAACGCAAGTATCTAAAACTGAGTGACAGCTGCTCACTGCAGAAATCATGAGAATGAAGAATGAGACTATTAGTATTCCTCGCAAGGAACCCTGAAACTGTAGTCTCTTTCTTGCTTACCTTGGTATGTTGGGAATTGATTAGGTCATGTCAGAATCAGGTCATCTTCACGATCAGACTGGCAAGCATGTTGTGAAACTCTGGACATGCACACAGTCTCGGCCGGATACTCCAACTGAGAGAAAAAAAACCATCAAACTGATCAAATGTAAAACAACAGTATTGTATTTAATCAATCTAACAAGAAAATCAAAACGGTCATTTTGTCAAAAAAAATTACAGCTCAAAGTCGTAGTACTAGTGTCGTAAATGTTACTGTCACTAAATCAAAACCAAAATAAGTAGTAGTAATACTATTTGGTGGACATTTCTGGGCTTGCTTTGCCCCGAACCAGAAGTTGTATTTCTGTTCCAAGTCTCTTTCTTGCTTACCTTGTATGTCGTTATTTCATGTCCCAATCAGGAAGCAGGTCATCTTCACAATAAGACTGGTTGCATGTTGCAAAACTCTGGACATGAAGTGATATACAGCTCTGTGAATAAGTATAGGACGCATGCAGTTTCTGCTGTGGGCCTGTGGCATTATGGGTTACCGAGATACGCAAGTCCATTGGTCCAACTGGTAAACAATACACAACTGACCAAATGTAAAATGAAACACAGCAGGGATGAATATAGAAATCGAGCAGTAACATTGGAGCTAGTGATATCGGATAGTAAGATCAAGGCAATTCATACAATAAATAGTTACCATGAACTGAGCCCGACATGACTAATTACTAAATTAGGACGTGTACACCTTTCAATTTTATTGCACACATCCAGTCATAACTTCCAAATTTGATGTTAATGTCATACCCGACCGAAGAAAAGTAAAACAAGTCGCGTAAGGCGAAAATACAACATTTAGTCAAGTAGCTGTCGAACTCACAGAATGAAACTGAACGCAATGCAACGCAGCAATACTCGTAGCATCGTCAGTCCACCGATCATGGCAAAGGCAGTGAAATTGACAAGAAGAGCGGGGTAGTAGTTGCGCTGAGAAGGATAGCACGCTTTTCTGTACCTCTCTTGGTTTTAACTTTCTGAGCGTGTTTTTAATCCAAACATATCATATCTATATGTTTTTGGAATCAGGAACCGACAAGGAATAAGATGAAAGTGTTTTTAAATTGATTTCGTAAATTTAATTTTGATCATAATTTTTATATTTTTAATTTTCAAAGCTTGTTTTTAATCCAAATATAACATATTTATATGTTTGAGGAATCAGAAAATGATGGAGAATAAGATGAACGTTAATTTGGATCGTTTTATAAAATATTTTTTTTTTTTACAATTTTCAGATTTTTAATGACCAAAGTCATAATTAATTTTTAAGCCACCAAGTTGAAATGCAATACCGAAGTCCGCGCTTCGTCGGAGATTACTTGACCAACATTTCAACCAATTTGGTTGAAAAATGAGAGCGTGACAGTGCCGCCTCAACTTTCACGAAAAGCCGGA
>NC_090252.1:60162163-60187163 GCF_037325665.1 Littorina saxatilis
TTTCTACAACTGTTCAGCAGAGAGAGAAAACTATTCGAACTATTACGCCATTGTGTGTTCTATTTCTCTGATCAGTATAGAGTCAGAGACTGTAAAGTACACATTCTCTGGTAGAGTTACGCCGGGTTTGTATACGCTGGTACGCTTGTTTGTGCACATTTCTGCATGTCAAAAGGTACGCCAATTCTTCACTGGTGGATTTCAAATTGCATTTTGATTCTGAAAGCATCAGGTAACGGAGAATGCGTTGTTCAGTCCAAAGCGCAAAAAAGTAAAAATCGACAAATATCGAACTACGCCAACATTACGTGACGACGACGATTTGTGATGTGTTTGAAAGGTTTGCACAGGTACCCGGAGGAGGCATGTTTCTGCCATGATGGCGTCATGTTGGCAAACAATTACACGACATTTCCAATTCAATGCAATGTCATTGTGATATCAATAGCGCAACAGACATTACCATTAAATTGATTCAAACCACAGAAATGAACAGACTATTACATCAATTTACCATTCAACCAAACAATAAATCAGACAATGGGTGTCATGCTAAATTGGTATCGAACAATGTACACATAACCACGCAGCCTTGTTTACGCACGTGTGTGTGTGTGCGGGGAGAGGGGGGAGGGTTTTTATTGTTAGTTAATTATGCATATTTCGGTACGCGTGTTTGTGCGTGCAAGTGCAAGTGTGTTTGATTAAATATAATTTGTCTTTGTCTATATGTGACCCTCCACCACGAAATGAGTCGCATGTCACCTCACGCGGTTCTGCGCTAGGCATAATATAAGTCCACGGGGTGTCTAGTAACAGTGTGAGGGTCACCATAGTCACCGGCTTATAACTCGAAAAGTGTTCACACTTTTCTAAAACGGTTTTCACCACTGGATGGAGAATAAAAAAAACTCTTTAAGAAAATGTAAACATATGAAAATCATGAAAAGGTGACATGCGACTCATTCCGTAGTGGAGGGTCACATATGTACGTTCGCACGTACTTAAGATATATAAAGAGAAACAGAGTAACGGAGACAAATATGAGAGATACAAAGCAAGAGAGAAACTGAGGCAAAGAGAGAAAGACACAGGAAGAGAGAGATATAGGGAGAGAGAGAGAGAGAGAGAGAGAGAGAGAGAGAGAGAGAGAGAGAGAGAGAGAGAGAGAGAGAGAGAGAGAGAGAGAGAGAGACACACACACACACACACACACACATACACACACACGCACACACACACACTCACACATACACACACATACACACGCATAGACTGATAAAGGTGGGATTACTGCTGTATTATGTACATGCAGTTGAAAACGCTGCACTCCACTCACTTGATGACTTCGTTTTTGCAAATTGTACAGAGACACCCTGCCATCCAAAGTGGACCAAACCGCTGTATCAACTCGGAGTGTGTTGGTTGATGCAGCTCAGGGCGACGCCTTTGATCTGAAGGTAATACACTACTCTTAAGGATGACTGGGAGGAGACGTTTCGTGATGGCAAATGTTTTTTTTTTATGCGAATGTTTGGTCATTGAATACAATAATAAGACGGCGATAACTTCTTCAAATCAGTTAGAAAAGCGTTCATAACTGCTGATTGTGCGGATTGTCTAGTAAATCATCATAGATCGGTCCACACTTGTGAATAGGGGTAAACACATACGTATATACCAGAAGCAACAGTGTGGCTGCTTGTTGTTCTAAGCCAAACTATCTGGTTAATCTATTTGACTGACACCGATAACACCCAGAGAGAGAGGGGGTGGGTGGATAATTCCTAAAGAGTTTTACCAGGCTCATCATACGTTTTCAGTAAAAGAAGAGGGAACGAATCTCAGCTGAATACAGCTCTTTCTTCTGCTTTTTGGTACATGTTTCAAACAGTTTGAACATATGTGTTGCGTTGTTTTGGTGTTAATACGACAAAGCAGCAGACATCGGCCTCGAATTGTAAAACACGTTTGAAGATTGAGGTGCCTTATTTCTTACTTTGCAAAGTAATTTAATACACGAAATATTTTGTGAAAAAGTTGTTCTTAATTGTCCGCCATGAAGTGTTCGTATTTTGTTGGCAATAGGCAAAAATTAACAAGGGCCATAACTTCTTTTTACTTGAATGAATTGCCATTTAAAACAAACATTTCTAAAGATCAGACTAAACAAAAATGCCTGTGGAGCATTTGAAAAAAACAGTTTGTTATACCGCGGGGGTTAAATTCAAGGGTCTGCCAAACCCGGCAAATGCAAAAGGCAGCCCAGAGATCCCAAATATGCGTGTGTACTTGGCTAGATTGGATGTTTTCTTAACCAGGGCAAACTCACAATCTTGGGCAAATAAATATGATGTGTTCAGTATTAAGTATACCCACCAATGCAACCACTTTAACACGCCCTAATCCTTAGTGCTTTATCTCTTCATCCCCAGACTATTGATGCAGTCCTGAAGAAAGCAGAGGTTCTGATCAAACTCATCAAAACATGCACGCGGGGCTACACCTACACAGGCACTGAGTGTGGTAAAGATGTGTATATTACAGACCTGGGAACCAATACGATTTCACCTTATTGTGTACGCCTGATTGTCTAGTATACGAGTAGTACGGTTAGTGGAAACAAATTCGACGAGAACAATTCCTAGACTGCTTTTCTTCACAAACGCATCCCAAAGCCAATCCAGTATTTTGGCACATGACTACACTTTTTGTCAGTAAACATTGACACAAGCATTTGTTTTAAACGTGTTGGTAAATTCAATTAACGATGCGACGGGCGCGTGTGAAACATGTTTGAATAATGGATCTTCAAAATTAATGCTATGTAGAGTACGCTCATTTTGTTTTTAAATACACCAAGTTTGATTGAGAATAATCCAAGTGCAAAACAGGGGTTCCCAGGTCTTATATAAATATTATTTTGACCATTCACATATGTACCTGTGCTTACTTTTAATGGTTTATTAATTCAACTGAAGAGGCGTTGTTTCACGTTAACCCATACTATAGCACCAGTGTAAAATAATATGATAATGTTATGCTGTCATCTTCTTGAGTCTAGCATGCCAAAAACACAAAATTAAAACTTTGTTTAATAAAATATTGTGTTAGAGAGTACAAACTATCAGACAATCGGAAACCATTGCCACGGTAACGTAAGCAAAACTGCGGATCTCGTTTCTTGAGTTAGGCACTTTTTCTTTATGATACAGGAAGACTTGTTTTGTGAATGTGAAAGTATGCAAAAGCTATTTGTGGGTTGTTACGCAGTTTTGCTGATTGAAAATGTTGCTGTCAGCTCTTTATCTCACGTTTATTCAGCTGTCACCGCTCGAGATAGGCAGTTTGCAACTTATAACTAAAATGAGATAGGCAGAGTGTTCAGAAACCAAATACAGTTTTTTGCGTTTTTCTCAAAACATAAAAAAATGACATAGGCAATTATCTTATGAGCGTGACGATGTATAGCGTAAAATTATTTCATATGTAATCGTCTAAAATGCGTCCTGGGCTGGGAAAATGCGTACGACACGAATCGAAGTAATGCAATATACCTTGTGAAGGCAATCAAGGAGGATACGGAGGAGTTTGCCTTTGGCTTCCTTTATATATATCCTTTGTATATTTATATATTGATAAATAGTGGATGTGAAACCACGAATTGTGAAAGTTCTTCGATTACAAATAAAGTGTAACTCTTGGTATTATTTCCTGTGGAATTTTTGAATCGTAGAATATTTAAAGCAGTCAGTGCCGATCGATATGTTTGTGTATCAACAGTAAAGCAGGACGAACTTTCTCCCATCTCCACCGTTGTCCTTGGTGCAAGCATTGGAGGAGTGTTTGGTTTTCTGGTGGTGCTGATTCTCGTCGTTCTTGTCGTCGTAATTTACAGGTTAGGCTCTAGAACTACACACATATACCCACCCCCGTTTGATCGCATTGCCAAATCAGATTCACCGCCATGCTTTTTGTCTAACTTATTTCAGTATCTCACTTTGTTCTGCATAATTATTTTGGTGTCTATATTGATTTTAGTCTGTTTGTTTCACTGTTTAAAAAAAAATCATTTTGATGTCTGTGTTTCGCGAACATTCCAGTATTATCAGCATTGTCTCTTCACTCTGAGAAGACAATTCAATGGTAACTTCCATTTTAACGTTCATTACAAATGTACTTTGCAACCATGCTTTCCTGAATCAAGTCTTATTCAAGAGTGCCCTGATTCTTCATCTTTTTCTTGCGCAATTACTTTAAGACTGTAGTTGATTCAAACAAACAGGTTCTCGATATGTTTACTTAATAAGAAACGAATGCTACACGAATACAGCAACAAAAACAACATAATAATGGGATACACTGAAACCTCACTACGAACGAGAACCAAGTTCGTAGTTGTAGCATTCGTCGTGTTTATTTCATAACTATTGTTGCAGACGTCTAGGCTGGCAACATGCAGGCAGACAAGCAAGACACGATGACGAGCATGACTACAGCGCCCTGGCCATTGCTGGACAGAGTACAGCTTCCGGGCACAGTGGTCGCCAGGGTCCAATGCAACTCAGTCCCCTGGGATTTGAACTTGACAACTCCAGTTTTGGGTATGGCATGTCAATCATGTTCTGAGTTACTGTGACGTCTTAATCACTCTTGCATTTTCACATCTTGCATCTCATTGTGTCATATTTCTTTTTGTTTTGATTTGTTACATTTAGTCAAGTTTTGACTAAATGTTTTAACGTAGAGGGGGGAATCGAGACGAGGGTCGTGGTGCATGTGTGTCTGTGTGTCTGTGTGTGTGTGTAGAGCGATTCAGACTAAACTACTGGACCGATCTTTATGAAATTTGACATGAGAGTTCCTGGGTATGAAATCCCCATTCTTTTTTTCATTTTTTTGATAAATGTCTTTGATGACGTCATATCCGGCTTTTCGTGAAAGTTGAGGCGGCACTGTCACGCCCTCATTTTTCAACCAAATTGGTTGAAATTTTGGTCAAGTAATCTTCGACGAAGCCCGGACTTCGGTATTGCATTTCAGCTTGGTGGCTTAAAAATTAATTAATGACTTTGGTCATTAAAAATCTGAAAATTGTAAAAAAAAATAAAAATTTATAAAACGATCCAAATTTACGTTTATCTTATTCTCCATCATTTGCTGATTCCAAAAACATATAAATATGTTATATTCGGATTAAAAACAAGCTCTGAAAATTAAATATATAAAAATTATTATCAAAATTAAATTGTCCAAATCAATTTAAAAACACTTTCATCTTATTCCTTGTCAGTTCCTGATTCCAAAAACATATAGATATGATATGTTTGGATTAAAAACACGCTCAGAAAGTTAAAACAAAGAGAGGTACAGAAAAGCGTGCTATCCTTCTTAGCGCAACTACTACCCCGCTCTTCTTGTCAATTTCACTGCCTTTGCCATGAGCGGTGGACTGACGATGCTACGAGTATACGGTCTTGCTGAAAAATGGCATTGCGTTCAGTTTCATTCTGTGAGTTCGACAGCTACTTGACTAAATATTGTATTTTCGCCTTACGCGACTTGTTGTTACATTTAGTCAAGTTTTGACTAAATGTTTTAACGTAGAGGGGGAATCGAGACGAGGGTCGTGGTGTATGTGTGTCTGTGTGTGTGTGTGTGGAGCGATTCAGACTAAACCACTGGACCGATCTTTTTGAAATGTGACATGAGAGTTCCTGGGTATGATATCCTCACACGTTTTTTTCATTTTTTTGATAAATGTCTTTGATGACGTCATATCCGACTTTTCGGGAAAGTTGAGGCGGCACTGTCACGCCCTCATTTGTCAACCAAATTGGTTGAAATTTTGGTCAAGTAATCTTCGACAAAGCCCGGACTTCGGTATTGCATTTCAGCTTGATGGCTTAATAATTAATTAATGACTTTGGTCATTAAAAATCTGAAAATTGTAAAAAAAAATTTTTTTTATAAAACGATCCAAATTTACGTTCATCTTATTCCCCATCATTTTCCGATTCCAAAAACATATACATATGTTATATTTGGATTAAAAACAAGCTCTGAAAATTAACAATATAAAAATTATTATCAAAATTAAATTGTCCAAATCAATTTAAAAACACTTTCATCTTATTCCTTGTCGGTTCATGATTCCAAAAAACATATAGATATGATATGTTTGGATTAAAAACACGCTCAGAAAGTTAAAACGAAGAGTGGTACAGAAAAGCGTGCTTTCCTTCTCAGCGCAAGTACGGTACTACCCCGCTCTTCTTGTCAATTTCACTGCCTTTGCCGTGCGCGGTGGACTGACGATGCTACGAGTATATGGTCTTGCTGCGTTGCCTTGCGTTCAGTTTCATTCTGTGAGTTCGACAGCTACTTGACTAAATGCTGTATTTTCGCCTTACGCGACTTGTTTAACATTGCGTTGTCTGTTCTTGGCCTGTGTTGTCTAGCTTGTTGTCTTACATGGTTTCGACTTGGGGGGTTTTCAGCACCTCTGCATTGTCTCTTCGTTATTATAGTGACCTGGCTTGTGTATCTTGGTCTTCTTGTGGTTGCTTGGTAGCCTATCTCGTTCCATGAATGCGCCTCTTTGTGGGTATCATTGTTACATACTACAATGGGTACAATGAATCAATAGTTAAGTGGTTCTGATGCCGCTGAAGTTACATGTTCCACCACATCACAGCTTCTTATGTTCAATCATAATTTTCACAAAATATGTGTTCACTTGCATGTTCATTACTACATTGTCCCATCATTTGGTAATGTGGGTTGTTTTCTCCCAATTGAAAGCTAAAATGCAGCAACATAATTACGCTACATAGGTGTGCGCGTGGTAAGGTTGAATCCGCTACTTTCACCCTACCCTGTATTACACAGTTTATAAAAAGGTAACAAAAAAAACCGATTAAATAATATGCACTACGTACAGCCAGTAAAATATCCTCCACGAATCTGTCTTTCTATTTGTAATACCTTATCTTGTTCAAATTTTACGACAATTTGAAAATGACGAAAAAACCCTTGCAACAGTGGGCGCGAATGAATTGCGTTTCTTTCGCCAACAGCACAAGCCAGCACACTGTACAGCTGACACAGATAACGTGACATATTGTTGGCTCATGGCATTGTGTCATATTGTTGGTTTTTTTAGAAGCTTTTTCAAGGCAACACAGGTTTGAATATGGAGCCTTGCATTAGAACAGTACTTCTGTTGTGGTACCTGTATTTATTTCCACAGTAATACAAGGGAAACAACTCAGTCGATACCTGTAATCACTGTGTGTCCTTTCTTTCCAGCAAGCAACACGAAAGACCTGTCAGCGACTATGACGTCATCGGCATGGAAAATCCAAACATTGCCAGCTTACTGACTAAAACATGTTCTGCTGATGAAGACCCGTGCAACCCCTATGATGAGTGTGATGACTACGATGGAGCAGGGCACGGAGACGGCAAAGTGCAGAATTCACCACCAAAAAAGGCTTCAAACAGAAACGGGGATGGTTCAGACTATCTGACGCCTTCCATGCCACGCGAGAGCACTGACGCAGAAAATCCGCCAGACTATCTCACACTCTGTTCCCCTCAAGATATGTCTGATGACGTGAACTATTCAGACTATTTGACCCCACAGCCGAAGCTTGAGAAATCTGATGATCCGAACTATTCAGACTGACTGACCCCTAACCCGAGACTTGAGATAACTGATGACGGGAACCATTCGGGCTATCAGCATGTCTGAGACAATTGAGAATTTGGATGAACTGAATCTTTCGGGGGTTATGTTGACCTTTAGCTTTTGTAAATTCAAGGACGTTTTTTCGGTTACTGCAATCTTAGCCTCTGTATTTGTAATCAGGAAATACATTCAAGGAAGAATGTTTGAAGGTGGTCCAGGGGGCAGCATAGCCCCTGGTGGGAGTATTGCCCCCCAAAATTGAGGCATGTTTGCCATGTAAATATGAATTTAGCCCACGCTGGTGAAATATAAATTGCGCATGTCATGAAAAAACACTATTGTGTTCCTCTCACCTGGGTTAAACTATAAAGCATGTTGGTGGAATTTCTTTTACTTTTGAGTAAATCCGCGAAATTGGGGATATTTGGATTGCCTGTGTAATTGTAAGCATCATTATGTTCTGTAATTGTTTGGTACAGGGTGACTTCCCAAATTTCAACCTACAAACATTAACTTGTGCATGTGTTGACCGAATATGTGGTTTGCATTAACGTTGGCTTGAGCATGATCAGTCCAAACAAAGGCAAGTGTATGTGTCAAATGGTCTGAGTTTTGTGTACTTTCAAAAAATGAATTCAGGAATGGACTCAACAGTAGGAGGTTTGGTATTCAGCGGTAGACATACTTACGTGATTTCAACACTATATGTTTTTTTCCCTTTTGGATGTTATGACTGCGCTTGTTTACACAAACACCCCGTTCCCACTGCAGATAATCGTTGGCCAAAATATTGCAGTAACAGCTAGGTCCATGGCAATCCCAGACAGCAAAGCATTCAATTTCAGAGAGGTGATTTGCAACACATTTTGGAGAAACGGTATTAGTCGGATCATGTGACTTGCAGACAGAAATTAAGCTTCCTGGAATGGCTGTGAACCGAAGTTCTCGTGCACAAACTATGAAGAGATTCGCCAAACGTAATTGACTAGAACAATAACCCCCTTCATTGTAAAGTTACACTTGCACAATGGCATGAACAAATCATCAATGACATTAACGCATTCCGTAATGGAAAATGTCCCGATCCTGCCTGTCATTGTTGTATTCAAGTCACTGATTGTTTAGCGTTGGATATGGTATACCAAATAAACCCAACATTTACTACGTGACTAACTTTTTTTTTTCTCCAATGTTTAAAATCATACCTAGTTTTGCTCCCACCAAGACTGCAGATCTTGGCAAACGCGTGACGTAACAATTCGATTTGATGGCGTTACCCGTCCACGTTCCCGTACACCTGCTGAAAAGTACCACATCTACATCTTGCTATTAGCTCCAACAGACTGCCCTTGTAGTCAACTCGTAGAGTCAAGTTCTGGACGGCATCCTAAGATGTTTAACCTTCGCCGGTGGTCGTGGGTCCGTGTGGATCCAGAAGGGTGTTTAATTGCAAATATCTCTTAAACTAAATGGAATTGTTTAATGAGCTTTCAAGAATGCCCCATGAACAGCTCCTGCCAGACAATTGGTGCTAGTGCTTCATACGGTCCACGACTTGGCTGAAATACCCAGCGATCCATGACTGGTCTCAGCTGGACCAGATCACCAACAGCAAGGACACTGACACCACCAAACGGCTTGCTGCAACCCATCACTTGTTGCAGACGCTGACTGACAAAACCCAACATGTTGGCACCAACCATGGAAATTTCATCAATGATCACCAATCACAATTCTGCAAGAGTTGACCGAAGTGTGTTCAAGCGACTGGCGTCAAGTTTCACGTAATCACTGAGACTCTCGTTTGCAGTGAGGCAGAAGGATGTGTGTAGTGTCACACCTCTGATGTTATAGGCAGCCTTGCCTGTTGGAGCGGCAAGAAGTACCGGAAGGCAATCCGGATTGTCTCCAGGGCGACTGCTTAGGTAACGGACAAGGGCGTGGTAAATAGCCAGAATACAGCGACTCTTCCCCACACCTGAACCTCAGTAGTAGCATTGGTCTCAAACTTGCTGCTGACTTCGAACACTGTTTTTTTCATCTGTTCAAATCCCTCATGGTATGTCCCACACCCACCAATGATGTCCTTGTCCTCGTTTCGCCATGGGATGTACAACATCAGCTTCTCTCTGTAGTGGTTTTCTGAGTCAGACTCCAGAGAAAAGCGAACACAGCGCAGAACTTTTGGTTTTCTCCGGTGGTACAAGACTTTGCCATCAGGAAGTTTGTACAGGTGACCAGAAGAGGAGTCATTGTTCCGGTTGTTGTCGGTTGCATCCTCCTCATATTCACCTTCAGGGAGGAAATCCTGTTCAGTCTCCTTTGTCTTACCTGTTCTGCTGCTTGATCCTGCCTTTCTCACGTCGTACGAAGTAGCAAAGTCTGCAAGACAGATGTTTTCCAACTCCTTTGGTCTTTCAGAGTACTTGTCGATCAGGCTTGTGAGAGTCACATCTGTGTCCACATCTTTCATTGCTTCAAGCATGGTGGAATTCTTGAGCAGACCAACTCGCTGGCAGGGGGGTGATGTGTTGACAAAAATCACGTCCCTTGTGCACCGGGACAAAGGCAGCTGCATCAGGAGGTAGACAGCTTCCTGGGCAGACACTTCGCAGTGGTTCAAAAACTTGTTCGCAATGTGTCTGACTTTTTGTTTGACACTTTGGTTGCCACGTTTTGCCTCATCATCAGCGTGTTTTAGAAGATCGCTCATGCCACGCAGGCTCTTGCTAATGTATGTCACAATGTACATTCCACAGGCATGCTCATCCAGGACAAATTGCACATCTGTGCTGGCCATCCACACCTGAGCGAGAATATCATTTCTGCTTGAAAATAGTTGAATTGTAATGTTCGGCATCTTGTGAATCCAAAATAACAAATATATGTCGACCATGTTATCTCTTAAAATCAACTTATAATTAACGTAAAATGATCGTATGTTTGCATATATGCTTGCATCTTACCTTTATCTATATATATATATATTGGCATGAACGTTCACAGCATTTAACAGAAAACCAATACAACGTCTTTTATCAGGTTTTGTTTGCTTTATGTGATGACACGCATACACAACAATGTCTTTGTCATTGTCCTACGTAATTTCGATATGCTGCTCCGTGTAGCTGTATGACACGTGACGACTTAACTCCACAAGATTGAGCAATCTTGGGATCACACGCAAACATACACCTCACTCACTAACGCACACTCAAGAAAGTTTACAAGTGGAGACAGACATCACTATGTATAAAAAGACTAAAGGAACCACATGTAACTTATAATCTTTATATAATAAACACAAATTTATGCACGAAACATCCACACATTTAACGTGTACACTCTACAAATACTACGAAAATTGACAACACATGAATTCACACGAAATTATCCTGGAACTCCAGTCCTAAGCACCCCCCCTATGGTTAAATAGCCTGTTAGTATACGGCGCTCAATAAGGTCGCATCACCAAATTACACGAACACAGACACATGCTTTAACCACGACAGAGTACTTAGCTTTTTCGGGATACACAACGCCCACCAAGGCCTCACATGTCCTTCCCTCCTCAGAAGGCCGCAGCTTCCTGATTCTGACCCCCTAGAAAGGTCCCCGACTGCCTAAGCACGTCGAACCCAGCTCCAGTCCTTCGGAGCTGTTCCCCAGATTCCTAGGCATGTAGAGTTGACCAGACTCCTTCCTCATGCTGTCTTCTGGTGGTCCTGCGTACACTCTGGGTGGAATCTACTGGTCGGAGTAACCCACGCCGCTCTTCTTGCGTTGCTGTGAGCCGTAGTCGCCTCCTGACAGCGTCCCATCTGTCCAGATCTCAACGCCTTCACGTGAACATACGTCCCTCCTCCGTTCTCTCTCCGGCCAACTGCATGTAAATAAAACAGCAACTTAATACTGAACAATAACATCCCTAGCTACCTGGCGTGTATCGATGGTTGTGTTAGTGTTCATCGGTGATGCAAACCTTTAGCGCATCATACCGATGGACATCAAGATCGAAACTTTACACCAAGTAACCATGTATGGAAAAGGATAATTATTTAATACATTAGCTATACAACGGGCTTTACAATATAGATTCATAGTTTGCTTAAACCTATAAACTTATTGTATTTATCATGACCATATACGCCATGTGATATGTTACAAATAACTGGACAAACGTTCACTAAATGTTAGATTGTGGTATCCAACTTTAACATTACATTACGCAACCACAATTGCATGACACAACACCCATATCCCCACATGTATGATAACTCCCCGCGTAATATTACAACTATAATATGAAGGTATAAAACAACATGCTCAATAACATAAGGATACAAAAGTTGTCGGAAAGTAGACCGCCATCTTGTATAAAATGTGATATTCCGTGTAAACGAATATTTAACAGTTATGTGCAAATAATTACACAAATATAATTCCACTGTATGTTCACTGCATATCACTTCCCAAACATGCATTAATATACATATAAATCCCGAGGCTCCCTATACGAATAGGTAGTAATGGGCCGGTCGATGTAATTCTCATATTTCCCGTGCACATTCCCACGGACATAAACACGCTTCAAAATCAACGTGTCCCACAATATTACAACACTACTGAAACGTAAACACAAACAAAACAAACATTAGACAACGACATCTACTCAGCCACAGCAATTCGAAACAATAGTCCACCCGCCAAGTCAATGACAACGCTCACCGTAAAAAACCGCCGGGTGATGGAGTACTCGCGCCCGCCAGTACGTCTGCAACCGTACCGTTGACTCTCTCGGGTAGCACTGAACCAAAACCGTGCTAGTTCGCTGACGGGGTGCCAAAGTGTATTCGTACACCGCTGACCCGGACTATGTTAATTCTTCTCTTACTAAATAGCCTATAGATACGCTATAATATAATTTATGCATTACACTATATTATCTTACCAGGTGAAATGAACATTATTTAATTTGCACGACTGTGCCCAACACATATTTACAAACTTTCGTTTTCTGCAGCTTGACCTGGTTTGTTCACCCCGCGTTACCGGGTGACTATGGCCCGTTCCCCGATTCGGACACAAACTTGCAAATACGCGAAGTTACAGGCGTAAAGCATCTCACATCCCACACGCATACATTCTATAATAGTGTTTGGACTCCAATGCTTATGTTGTAAATAACACAATTATTATATACACTCAAACATATAACAATTACATCATCTCGTGTATCTACAAAAAGCCTGTTTAAGCTTCTTCTGCATCTCTAAAACCTCGGGTTGTGACACACCTCCATCACCAGCTCGAACTAACGGTAACCACCAACAGTGAGCACCCTGTATATCAAGAGCAACCCGACTCATGAAGTCAGCGTCCACGTTGTTCACTCCTTTGATGGTCTGCACTCGGAAAGAATAAGCTTGCACTTCCTTCCTTATGCAATCCATGGCCACGTGAGGCAATGGGTACTGCCTCACTCGCACTGGTGTATCTTCGAGAACGGTGATTTCACATTCCTCAAGATTTGTAGTACGAGGAAGATCGGTGAATTGGTTCTCAAACTCAATTGTCAAATCCCTCAGCTCTTGTTGTTTTTGGGCGGGTAACACGTCATTGATGCTAACATCTTTGGGTCCCTCTCCCGCTTCTACTGGCACTAATGGAATGGTGTTCTGTCCTGCTGAGACTTCAGGCACTTCTTCCAGTTCCTCTTCTTCCAGCACCACTCCTACAACCGCTGGGATCTCTCTCCTCCTGACGTATCTCTTCAAGAGGTTGACGTGGAATAATTTCTTTTTACTCCCCACTTGAATCCGGTAGTCGTTCATGCCGCATCGCTCCTTGATGACGTAAGGTCCACGCCAAGCGATTTCCAGCTTGTTCTTTTTCATTGGAAGAAGCAGCAACACCTCATCTCCTTCCTTGAATTGTCTGTCTTCTGCCTTCCTGTCCGCTGCCCTTGCGTATCGCTCTGTCGCCTTCCCGAGGTTTTCTCTGGCAATCCTGCATGTCTCCTCAACTCGATTCCGCAGGTCCACAACGTACTCGGCAGTGGTTCTCACTTCTTGGTCTGTCTCTTCCTTGGTCCACAGCTTCCGTAATACCTGCATAGGTCCCCTCACAGTTCGCCCATAGAGTAGTTCAAACGGTGAGAATTTTAACGACTCCTGCGGAACTTCCCTATATGCAAACAAACACGCCGGAATGAACCTGTCCCATTCCTTGGGTTGCTCCTGGCAGAGTCGTTTCAGCATCTGTTTCAGCGTACCATTGAAACGTTCAACTAGACCATTGCATTGCGCGTGGTATGGAGTTGTGTACATTCCATGTACTGACATCAGGTTGTACACCTCCTGCATCATTTCGCTCTTGAACTGGGTACCGTTATCTGACAACACTTTTTCAGGTATGCCCACTCTGGTCCAGTTCTCCCACAACGCTTCCGCCACATGTGGTGTATCGATTTTCTTGAGAGGGGTTGCTTCAGGATACCGGGTGGCATAGTCTACTGTTACCAGTATGAAACGGTGTCCTCGGTCTGACGGCGGATGAATCGGCCCTATGATGTCCACCGCTACCTGCTTGAACGGGACATCGATCAACGGCATTCTTTCCAATGGTACTGGCTTCACTTTCCCTTTTGCCGTAGTTCTCTGGCAAGCGTCACATGATGCCACGTATCGTCTGATGTCGGGGCACATACCAGGCCAATAGAATTCTGTCCATATCCTATTCCTGGTTCTCGTTCCCCCTAGGTGTCCCGCCATGGGTGCATCGTGAGCTAATCTCATCACCTCATTCTGGAACTCACTGGGCACCACTAACTGTCGGTGATCCACTCCATCCGCACCTGAGTATTCTCTGTACAACAAAGCTTTACGTATCACGAATCGAACATTCCCGGTTCCTTGTTGACGCCATGGCTTCTTTTCCACCGCCAACTCGCGCACACGTTTTAGGTGTGGATCCTCTTCTTGTGCTTGAGCCATTTCAGCACAGGTCCTTTGTGCCAAGGGGACTCCATTAATCTTCAATGTTAGATTCCCTCTCTCGTCTCTCCTTGCTTGTCCTCGTGTCTGAACTGCTGCGCACACAGATGGAATTACATGTTTCTTTCCGTACACCGGAACTCTCACTTCCTTTCCATTTGGCAGGACCATGTAGTTTCCTATCAATACAGGAATTGCCATATTCTGAATAGCGACAGCTTCCACGTTCCCTACAAACACCGAAGATTCTAACTTCACGATGGCTATGGGAGCCTGTACTGTTCCCTGCTCTTCAAACACTCCTGACACTTCTCTTGTCCTGTTTGTGTACGTAGCCAGGTCGATGAGGTCAGCGTTTACACACAGCATTGGGCTTCCCGTGTCACGTATGGCTACCACTGCCTTCCCGTTCACCCTAACTGTCATGTCGAAAGTTTCTCCCTGAGTACGACAATCACACTTCCCACATAACCCTGAATGGATCTTGTAATTCGCTTCTACCTCCCGCATCAAGAAAACTTCTCTCACTGCAGTCTCCTCCGGTTCTGGACTGATGATAAGGGTTATTCCTGGACAGTTCCTCTTGACATGTCCGAACTTATGACATTTGTGACATTGTATGCCTGCCCCATACATTTCTCCGCCACCCCTCGGCTTCCCCGCTTCCGGGCAATTCCTTATGAAATGATCCCCTCCACATCCGAAACATTTGACAGTACTATCTTTTACCCTTTGTCCCTGGGTAAGTTGCACCTTACTGTCTGTCTTCCCATTGTTTCCTTTATCTTGGTTTTCCCCCCCTTTCTGTGATGAGTCGAAACCAGGACGTGCATCCACGAAACATTGAGCTTGCTCAACTGAATCAGCTACATTGGTGGCTTTGGACTGTCGAATGAACGTAGCGACAGACTGCGGGATGCCAGTAAGCAACTGTTCCAAAAGAACCAGGTCGAAGAGGTCCTTGTAAGTTCGTTGTTTTTCCGCTAGGTCCATCCAACTGTGCAGGTACCGCGTTATCCGGCTCACGTAGGTTGAAAACGTTTCTTCGCTCTTCCTTCTTGCTGCCCTGAACTTCTCTCGGTACGATTCTGCTGTACACCGGAATCCTCTCAGTAACTCTTTCTTCACTAACTGGTAATCTCGAGCGTCCTCCTTCGACATATCCCCAATCAAGGTCGTCGCTTTCACGTTGAGTTTGGTACTCACGCGTCTCGCCCATGTTGTCTGGTCCCAGTCTAACTCCTCTGCGAATCTCTCGAATTTGGTAAGATAAGCTTCTATATCCTCCTTGTTCTCGTCGAATGCAGGAAGTGTTACTTTGGTAGATTCTACCATTCCATCCCTCGCCTTCTGATGAGCTCGTTGATTATTTGCCCTTTGTTCCTCTAATCGTTCTGCGTGCCTCTGTGCTTCATCTTGAAGTTTCTTCATCTCATCGATTCTTTCAGACTCCATTCTTTCCATACGTTGAACTTTGGCCTCCTCAAAGTCACGCTGCTTTTGGGCCTCTTCACGTGCTTCTCCCAGTTTCTTTTCCTCCATCTCACGCTGCTTCTGGGCTATACTCTCCTCGAACTCGCGTTGCTTCTGAGCTTCCACCCGTGCTTCTTCCAGCTTCCTTTCCTCCATCGCCAATTTCTTCTTCTCTAAGCTCAACCTCTCCTTGTTGGCCCGTACGTCCTCTATCTCCTTTATCTTAGCGTCGGCGAATGCTCGAAGACTATCTCCCTTCAACTCCATCTGCGTTCCTAAAGTCATGAACTTCTGGTAGTACGTAATGGACTCCCCTTCTTCACGTCCTGGACTATGTAGAAGCTTCTCTCGAGTTGATTTTGCCTTCCTTAATGAGTTCAGATGTAACTAATCCGGTTAAACTATCAGTCGGCACGTCCTGTGACCTAAGTCGCCCTGACACCGGAGAATCCACACTATCACCTCCCGTCGCCATTTCAGATGAAAACGCGCTACTTGAAAAAATATTTGCATGCACGCGAAAGGAAAACGCATCAAACTGCGTACCGAAGCCCACCGAGAAATCGGACGAAATCCGCGTAAGTTATTGACATTTGGTTATACTTTACCACAATCAATAGCCACATAGCCTTAGCGTAATACCGGAATGAAACTTTACTTTAACCGAATCCGAATATAGAATACATGCGTATTTGCTAGTTCGATCTGCTTCAGTGGCGCCGTCTGACTTTAACGGATGGACTAAAGATGAATCCTTTGTGGCTAAGTAACCCAACACCTCTCAACCGCTGAGAGATGTCCAGTCCCCTCCAACCACCCACGGGATGTCTAAACAGTCACCACATTTCAAATCAAACGGTCACCACTACCTCACACAAACCAACAAACACCACACACAAACTATGCCAACAACACAAACAAACACAACAACAAACAAATTTGGTTCCAAAAAAAAATAACTAAAGGGTCCCAGAGCTTCGCCTCGAAAGCATATCACTCATGGGTCCCCGGCATCTCCACCATTGACACGTGACGACTTAACTCCACAAGATTGAGCAATCTTGGGATCACACGCAAACATACACCTCACTCACTAACGCACACTCAAGAAAGTTTACAAGTGGAGACAGACATCACTATGTATAAAAAGACTAAAGGAACCACATGTAACTTATAATCTTTATATAATAAACACAAATTTATGCACGAAACATCCACACATTTAACGTGTACACTCTACAAATACTACGAAAATTGACAACACATGAATTCACACGAAATTATCCTGGAACTCCAGTCCTAAGCACCCCCCCTATGGTTAAATAGCCTGTTAGTATACGGCGCTCAATAAGGTCGCATCACCAAATTACACGAACACAGACACATGCTTTAACCACGACAGAGTACTTAGCTTTTTCGGGATACACAACGCCCACCAAGGCCTCACATGTCATTCCCTCCTCAGAAGGCCGCAGCTTCCTGATTCTGACCCCCTAGAAAGGTCCCCGACTGCCTAAGCACGTCGAACCCAGCTCCAGTCCTTCGGAGCTGTTCCCCAGATTCCTAGGCATGTAGAGTTGACCAGACTCCTTCCTCATGCTGTCTTCTGGTGGTCCTGCGTACACTCTGGGTGGAATCTACTGGTCGGAGTAACCCACGCCGCTCTTCTTGCGTTGCTGTGAGCCGTAGTCGCCTCCTGACAGCGTCCCATCTGTCCAGATCTCAACGCCTTCACGTGAACATACGTCCCTCCTCCGTTCTCTCTCCGGCCAACTGCATGTAAATAAAACAGCAACTTAATACTGAACAATAACATCCCTAGCTACCTGGCGTGTATCGATGGTTGTGTTAGTGTTCATCGGTGATGCAAACCTTTAGCGCATCATACCGATGGACATCAAGATCGAAACTTTACACCAAGTAACCATGTATGGAAAAGGATAATTATTTAATACATTAGCTATACAACGGGCTTTACAATATAGATTCATAGTTTGCTTAAACCTATAAACTTATTGTATTTATCATGACCATATGTGACCCTCCACCACGAAATGAGTCGCATGTCACCTCGCGCGGTTCTGCGCTAGGCTTAATATAAGTCCGGGAAGTGTCTGGTAACAGTGTGAGGGTCAACTTAGTCACAGGCTTATAACTCAAACAGTTTTCGCTCTTTTCTAAAACGGTTTTCACCACTGGATAGAGCATAAAAAACTCTTTAGGAAAATGTAAAAATATGAAAATCATGCAAAGGTGACATGCGACTCATACCGTCGTGGAGGGTCACATATACGCCATGTGATATGTTACAAATAACTGGACAAACGTTCACTAAATGTTAGATTGTGGTATCCAACTTTAACATTACATTACGCAACCACAATTGCATGACACAACACCCATATCCCCACATGTATGATAACTCCCCGCGTAATATTACAACTATAATATGAAGGTATAAAACAACATGCTCAATAACATAAGGATACAAAAGTTGTCGGAAAGTAGACCGCCATCTTGTATAAAATGTGATATTCCGTGTAAACGAATATTTAACAGTTATGTGCAAATAATTACACAAATATAATTCCACTGTATGTTCACTGCATATCACTTCCCAAACATGCATTAATATACATATAAATCCCGAGGCTCCCTATACGAATAGGTAGTAATGGGCCGGTCGATGTAATTCTCATATTTCCCGTGCACATTCCCACGGACATAAACACGCTTCAAAATCAACGTGTCCCACAATATTACAACACTACTGAAACGTAAACACAAACAAAACAAACATTAGACAACGACATCTACTCAGCCACAGCAATTCGAAACAATAGTCCACCCGCCAAGTCAATGACAACGCTCACCGTAAAAAACCGCCGGGTGATGGAGTACTCGCGCCCGCCAGTACGTCTGCAACCGTACCGTTGACTCTCTCGGGTAGCACTGAACCAAAACCGTGCTAGTTCGCTGACGGGGTGCCAAAGTGTATTCGTACACCGCTGACCCGGACTATGTTAATTCTTCTCTTACTAAATAGCCTATAGATACGCTATAATATAATTTATGCATTACACTATATTATCTTACCAGGTGAAATGAACATTATTTAATTTGCACGACTGTGCCCAACACATATTTACAAACTTTCGTTTTCTGCAGCTTGACCTGGTTTGTTCACCCCGCGTTACCGGGTGACTATGGCCCGTTCCCCGATTCGGACACAAACTTGCAAATACGCGAAGTTACAGGCGTAAAGCATCTCACATCCCACACGCATACATTCTATAATAGTGTTTGGACTCCAATGCTTATGTTGTAAATAACACAATTATTATATACACTCAAACATATAACAATTACATCATCTCGTGTATCTACAAAAAGCCTGTTTAAGCTTCTTCTGCATCTCTAAAACCTCGGGTTGTGACACTGTATATGTAATGCATATCGGCTGCAGCTACCCAGTAACAAACTCATCAAAAACCAGGATATTATTACCGTTTACAAAATGTGCGGTCGCTCTCTTTCACACGCTAGATACGCCTGGCTGCGCGGTAGATTTGAACAACATGGATATACCCTTTCATACAAGACTGTAAACAATCTCACTGATGTTGACATATGAAATGTTGTTCAGTTTTAGTCACCGTTTAGTATAGCTCAAAGTTCAATAGGCTGTTTGAAAACGCTATTTGTGAGGTTAGGTGAGGTCAAGGACATGTCACGTCATACACACTTAATTATTGCTTATTCAGTTGAGCCATTTTTGAGCTGAAGAAATGCAGAGCTTTGAATCCACCGATGTTTCTGACCAACACACTGCTGTTTAACAGCGTGGCTATTTCACACACCCCAAAAATGTATCATAAACTGTTTGTGCTTGTAGAAGGAACATTTATTGTAACTGATCTTGCTAACTTGTTGTTATATACCCAACTTTGACTTCAAGAAGGGGCTCGTTTGTTGTTTTACATTATGTAATGCTTGGATTACCAGTTGAATCACATCGATGCATGATGTATTATGTTCAGAATAAAAAATGTTTAACAGTGTGCTACATACATGATCAGTCATATTATTTCATGTCAATCCGTATTGTCATTAGATCATTCCTGTGAAATGACTGATTAGTTTCAAGTAGTATTGTCCTTGTAAAATTGATTTTATTTTTCAATTACATGTTTACTTGTATGATGGATTATGTTCAAGTAACATGTTTCCCCAATCGTCCTACTTGTAGGATAATACATATTTGTTGTATATACGATAATTATGTACATACATTATAACGTTTCTTTTGCAAACTTGTTTTTTTCATATGAATGATGACTTTTGAGTTAGAGAAAATGTAAACTTTACGCCCTTATTAGGGGCTTGTGCAACAGGAAAACACGACTTTGTATAGCAAATACAAATACAAATGCAGGGGGGGAGGGGGAGGGGGGGGGAGCTGTAGACTGCCGGCTGCTGGTCGTCTTGGGTCAGTGCTGTAATGGTTACTTTGTGGGCTGTTGGCCGATCGGACACCGGGGCTTAATATTTGTGCATGCATGCATTCATGTTTGTAAGGCCTGGGACTTTCGCTCTGACCCTGGGTTATGTATTGTGCGCATGCGTGCACACGGGCGAGTTTGGACACCGAGGAGAGTATGCGCAAAGTTGACTCTTGGAAACAAATCCCATACACGTACAAACCGCGGGAGTTGTGCACTTTCTCTGCCCCCCCCCCCCCCACTCCCCACACACCCTTTACAATCGTCATGTTAGCTTACAGGTATTCATGCATATGTATGTAATAATGAATATGTGCATGTTTATGTTCATGCATGTAATTAGTCAGTTCTTTCTGTATATGGTTTGTTCATTTTATTTTGTCATGTATCTATTTTACTTTGATCATTATTTAAATATGTTACCGTAGTATCTGTTCCTTTTTAAAGCATTATATCTTGTACGCATCTGTGTTTTAATGTATTTATTTGTAGTCAAACATTGCCTGTAAAAATTATGGGAGAGCATTCCATAGCTTCAATATTAAACTTTGTATCTTGCTTAAGGTAGTGGAATCGAATGCTTGTGTTACTCTGTGGTTAAGACAATCTTCAGTTGCTTAAATGTTGCATTGTGTTTAGATTGCATGTTGTAATTATATAATTGTTTTTGCACATTTGGTCCTGTATGCATAATATGAAAATGAGAAACCTTCAAAACAATTGCCTACTCATTTAGTTTAAGCTGCCAAAGTTTGCTTCCAAGCATTTTGATCTGCACACTCTTAGTTTAACGCCTAGTAGTGACTTCGAAGAGTACTGGGATCAAAGTTGATGACCGTAAGTGGAATTCCCACCAACGCGCATGCGTGTGTAAGCTACCAGCATGGTGACAGGAAATAACTGTTTTCTCGCACAATCCCCTCTTATGCAATCAGGACCTTGTGTTGGTATAACGTTAGTTTAGGAACAGTAAAGCAGTCATTGCAACTTTTGTGTGTGCCTGTCTCGGTCTATCTTGCTGGCTGAGTGTGTGTGTGTGTGTGTGTGTGTGTGTGTGTGTGTGCGTGTGTGTGTGTATATATATGTGTGTGTGTGTGTTTGTGTGTGTGTATGGGTGTGTGTTGTGTGTGTGTGTGTGTGTGTGTACGTGTGTGTGTGTGTGTGTCTGTGTGTGTGTGTGTGCTGTGTGTATGTGAGTGTGTAAGTGTGTATGTGCTGGTGTGTGTGTGTGTGGGACAGCAAGTTTGAAAGACAATTAAAAGCAAACAGAGCAGTCCATGTGAAAACCGTCCCTATCAAAGTTTCTGGTGTGTTCACGTGATCACCACCCCTGAATTGAGATGCGTTTCGAGCGGTAGTGTTCACACACGCACAGACACACACCAACACACACACACACACACACACACACACACACACACACACAGTCAGACACAGTCAAACAGAGCCAGATAGACAGACAGACCCCCACACACACACGCACACACACATACACACACACCCACACACACACACACACACAGTCACACACACACATACACACAAACACACACAAACACACACAGAGGCACGCACGCACGCACACACAAACACACACACACACCTAAAGTGTGGATGGTTACCTAAGAGGCGGCACTGGGTGTAGTGCCTTTCTAGTGCACTTGCACTACAACAGCACTGGGTGCAGTACTCGCTCCGGCATCGAAGAATTTTGCACTAAAAAATGAACAAAATTTGACCTATTTCGTCGCCTATAGAGGACGGAAAGAATGTCATTTTGAACATTGTTATGACATTCTTTCCGTCAAAAAAGTCAATTTAACGGTGTTAAATGAAGCGACCATCCACACAGTTAGGTTGCCATCCAGAGTTTAACATTCTTATGACATTCTTTCCGTCAAAAAAGTCAATTTAACGGTGTTAAATGAAGCGACCATCCACACAATCAGGTTGCCATCCACAGTTTAGGTTGCCATCCACGTGTGGATGGTTGCCTTATGGTGATTTAGGCAACCAAACCTGTGGAAATATGGGTACACACCCACCCACACACACACACACACACACACACACACACACACACACACACACACACACACACACACACACACACATTTGTTAATAAACCCTGACATCCAAAGCTCACTGCAAGTTATGTTTATAACTCAAAGAGACTGAACATGCAGTGTGTCTACTCGCTGATAAAAGTACAATGGGGATAATTATACAAGGCTGATAAGGCTCTCACATTGTGTGTGCAGACATAAACAGAAGCGCATTTAATGTACCTTTATTTAACAAAGAAACACACAGACAAATCAAGAAAAATGATGGCACATGGATACTTTCTTCTAATATTCATCCTCCCATGTATGTTCACCAAACAACGAGCAAAATCAGCCTAGTCACGTTGATTAAAATAATGTATAGATATATTGCTTTACCTCAACATGCTCCCGTACACTCAATGTCAATCTTGGATCATATATTTACAAGATGACAAACACGCAACATGCAACTGCACACGACTCCTCCCCAACTGAAAAGCAAATGCACAAGCAAGACAAAAATTAATTAAAACAAATTAATGACAAACAAATAAAAAAACGAACAAAAACGACAAGTATTAGGCAATTATGACTATGTATACATTAGAATTTCCTCCTGAACACCAACAACGTTTCCCCATATTAATTACACCACGTGATGCAAAACAAATACACAACGTGGTTTAATCAATATGTCGCAAATGTGAATTAGACAGAGACGGTTTTAATGGCGGCGTTCTCATGGCACCGTTTTAAGCCAAAAAACATCTCACAAGACACATCAACAGTGTTTAGACATGTGAAATATGAGAGTATTCAGGATCTTCAGTCTTCTTGCTTTCCAGCTGGCTGAACGTCAACCCGTCGAAATCATCATCGCATTTGTCAGCCATCTTCTCGAACGTGTTTTCGTACAGTACTGGTTCATCATTACGGCTTGGGGTCTGGATTCTGTCGTATGGGTCAACGTCAAGTACATTTGCTTCTCCGGCTGAGGTCTGCGACTTAGGCCTGATATCCTCTCCGACAGCAGCGTTGATAGCGATATGGCTGTAAACATCAGCGTTAGCTGCCTTTTCGGTTTGTTTGTCCAAAGCCGTCTTGGTAGTCGGAGGGTTACTGCAGCCGTCGTGTCGTTGGAGCTTACCCCATTGCAGATGTTCCTCTGTTGCTTTAGGGTTGACAGCAATGTGGTTGTAGTCATCAGAATGGGATGGTGTGTCTTCTGTACTCGAAGGTTTCTTGCTTCCAAGAGAATAACCACAGGCGTCACCTGTGGGGCGCTTGCCATTCTCTGGGTCCTGGACTCGTTCGTGTGTTGATTTGGAACTGATGGCGATGTGACTGTAGCCATCGGCGTCGGCAGAAAGGTCAGGTCTTGTGCTGCCCAGACGAGGGTTGGCCAAAGCGTGGAAGTCGATCTCTGCATTGTTGTAGTGTTCATCGTCGATTGAAAACAAATCTTCAGAAGAAGGCGCCTTGTCTGCTGGTGTGTTTTTACAGAAGTGGACTCTCCTCATATTTCCACTTGCGTTTCGAGAGTTCTTCTTCTCCTCGTCTTCTTCGTCCAAGTCAACATCAATTTTGGTGTGATCTTCTGTGTCAGGGGAGAGATCAGCACAGCTTGTAGACCAGGTTGTTTGACTAGCGGGCGAGATATTTGCTGACTGAATAGGTAGGATTGAGTCTGGCCCTTGGTTATAAACTGGGTTGTCTACAGACAGATCCTGGTGCTTTTTATATTTAGTCAAGTTTTGACTAAATATTTTAACATCGAGGGGGAATCGAAACGAGGGTCGTGGTGTATGTGCGTGTGTATGTGTGTCTGTGTGTCTGTGTGTCTGTGTGTGTGTGTAGAGCGATTCAGACTAAACTACTGGACCGATCTTTATGAAATTTGACATGAGAGTTCCTGGGTATGAAATCCCCGAACGTTTTTTTCATTTTTTTGATAAATGTCTTTGATGACGTCATATCCGGCTTTTCGTAAAAGTTGAGGCGGCACTGTCACGCCCTCATTTTTCAACCAAATTGGTTGAAATTTTAGTCAAGTAATCTTCGACGAAGCCCGGACTTCGGTATTGCATTTCAGCTTGGTGGCTTAAAAATTAATTAATGACTTTGGTCATTAAAAATCTGAAAATTGTAAAAAAAAATTAAAATTTATAAAACGATCCAAATTTACGTTTATCTTATTCTCCATCATTTGCTGATTCCAAAAACATATAAATATGTTATATTCGGATTAAAAACAAGCTCTGAAAATTAAATATATAAAAATTATTATCA
>NC_090252.1:60197163-60207163 GCF_037325665.1 Littorina saxatilis
AAAAAGGTCGTTGTATTGCTTATACCACAACCCTCAAACAATAACATTTTGATTTGTTTTGATTTGATTTGTCTCTCTCTCTGTCTCTCTCTCTCTCTCTCTCTCTTTCTCTGTCTCTTTATCTCTCTGTCTCTCTCTCTTTCTCTCTCTCTCTCTCTCTCTCTCTCTCTCTCTCTCTCTCTCTCTCTCTCTCTCTCTCTCTCTCTCTCTCTCTCTCTCTCAATGCATACGTGTCAGTGTCTGTACCTGGTTGTGTCTGTGTCTTCACGTCGTGAAGTTACGCCTGGCTGGCTCAACAACAGGGTAAATCTGAAGAGGGTAGAGTTACCTTACGCTAAACATATTCTGCTCGCGTGACTATACCACAACAAGGGGAAGCTTGCCATGCTGTGCACTTCTTTATTCACAACCCGGTGATGATGTAGTCTTGTGTATACAGCATGACTTCCCTTCTTTGTCTCTGTTAATCTAGGGAGAAAATATCCAGCGATATTTCTCCGTAGGCCTAAAGTTCGGCCATGGCCTAGGCAAAATAACTTGCGCAGCCGCAGAAACAAGAAAAGGGAAATCTTTTATGAAATGATTGGGAGCCACGCAAATTTGACCTCTTGATTCCGACCATGAACCCGCTGTTGATAATCTGGAAGGTCATACCAGAAATGCAGATCTATCTCTGGCCGATTCAAAGATTCAACCTACAAACTGCGACCTCATCTGTGATCAGATGGCCAAGCAATGCGTGGATCTGCGTGAAATCTTTTATTCTAATGCCTTATGGCTCGTTTCGACAAGCATTAAACGGATGAAATTAACCACATGCAGTTTATTCTTTAGAAAAATCCACACAAAAAATGGGTTGGGTTCGGTGATTTGTACATAAACGTCTTCCTCACGATAGATTTCGCTGATTTGTCTTATGAAGCCGTCATCAACACGAACACAATGATTGCAGAAGCAAACTATGTACCTACACGACCGAGACACAAGAGTGATTATTTCACAGCTGCAATGTGAATAGAGAACAAAGACGTTTTGAGTAAGCTTACTCACGTCAGGTCTTCACTGACAAGCTAGGAACAGACGGAACATTCGAAAAGTAAATGACGTCAAAGTCTCTTTCGCTTTGCGCGTAACTTTGTCATGACGTCTTTTTGTGACAGTATACGCGACAATTTGTTCGCTTCCGGTGTCATTTTAGACTGAAAAGCAACTCAAAAGAAGGAGCTAAGCCTGTGTCGTCAAACAGCTGAAACACTCTTTTGGGTTGCCGTTTTAATGTTAACCAAAAAGTTACAGAAAAAAAACAAGGTTCAGTTGCGAACTGATAGCGGATTGAGCATTTATTCCGGTTGATGAAGGTACGACAACCAACAAGACTAGATTTGTAGCAGACGAAAAACAAAGTGTGCGTTTTTCCTGTCTTTTGAAGGCGATTATATCGTTATAAGTTATCTGTACGTTGTGAAGACATTTCAAAACAAAATGTAGCTTTGATGCGTCACGGGATATAAGCTTATACGTTTTCATCCATGGAATTGTTTTGTTCGTCTCGGCAGGGTGAATGAATTCATGATGTCTTTTCCGGAACTGGACAAAACTGGCCTTGCCAAGACTGAAACAAAATATAGTTCTACAACTTCTAGGCTTGGGTTGATTGCCCATGGTGAATTTCCAATGATTTATTTCCACATCCCATGACATTCTCTTTACTTTGGTCATGCCATATATACGTTACAGCTCCGTCCATCCACGGGGTGAAATAATATAATGACGTCACTCTCGGCAGAGCCTCGAGTGACGTCATCATATGCATTGACCCAGTCTCGACAAAATATCAGGCGATACCATGGATGGACGGAGCTGTAACTTATACTTACCTGTCTGCACACAAGGGGCCAGCGAACAAATGCACGGATGTTGCACCACACTTTGAAGTAATCCCACACTTTGAAGTAAATTCCTTTAAAGTGTGGGGATGTGCCCCACACTTTGAAGTAAACCCATTTTTTACTTCAAAGTGTGGGGGGATCTTCCCACACTTTGAAGTAAACTCAGTTTTTACTTCAAAGTGTGGGGGGATCTTCCCACACTTTGAAGTAACTTACTTCAAAGCGTGGGACTTTTGCATCGCCTGTTTGAGCCTGATGATTTTGTCCAAAAAAATGGCAAAGTCTTTTGGATGAGTGAACAGAAAAAGTGAGCGAGCCAAGAAACATAATGATGTTTGTTATCAGGCTTTAAAGGCATATGTACTCGATGACTATACACGCTAATTGCTTTACCAACAGCTGGAGACATGCTAAATTAAGTTCCCTGCAAAATATTGTGGTCTAGGACCCCTTCAATGTTGAGATATGTTAATTTTCATTTTGATCTGGATCGTCCTATTTATAGATTTGGCAACACATGTAACGTTGATGCAAGGGAGCTAACATCGCGGCTTTGTTGACATCCTCACTTTTTCAGAGGCTAGAACAAGCTGTAATGCATGTATTATGGTCCGCGCATGGTGACATATCGTCATTATATGGTCTTATGGTGCGTTTGACATCGATTATGGGCAAACTACACTTTGTAAACACGGGAGCGCGTACATATGCCTTTAAGCAATGTCCCATTGTTGAGTGTGACGAAAACTCGTGATGACGATTTTAAAACATGTTGGGTCACGCATGGTCCAATCTTACATGGTCCAACCTTACATGGTCCGACCTTACATGGTCCAATCTTACATGGTCCAATCTTACATGGTCCAACCTTACATGGTCCAATCTTACATGGTCCAATCTTACATGGTCCAATCTTACATGGTCCAACCTTGCATGGTCCAACCTTGCATGGTCCAACCTTACATGGTCCAACCTTACATGGTCCAATCTTACATGGTCCAATCTTACATGGTCCAACCTTACATGGTCCAACCTTACATGGTCCAATATTACATGGTCCAACCTTACATGGTCCAACCTTACATGGTCCAACCTTACATGGTCCAATCTTACATGGTCCAATCTTACATGGTCCAACCTTACATGGTCCAGCCTTACATGGTCCAATCTTACATGGTCCAACCCTACATGGTCCAATCTTACATGGTCCAATCTTACATGGTCCAATATTACATGGTCCAACCTTATATGGTCCAACCTTACATGGTCCAACCTTACATGATCCAATCTTACATGGTCCAATCTTACATGGTCCAATCTTACATGGTCCAATAATATATATGGACCATGTAAGATTGGACCATGTAAGGTTGGACCATGTAAGGTTGCACCATGTAAGGTTGGACCATGTAAGATTGGACTATGCGTGACCCAACATGTTTTAAAATCGTCACCACGAGTTTTCGTCACACTCAACAATGGGACATTGCTTAAAGCCTGATAACAAACATCACTATGTTTCTTGGCTCGCTCACTTTTTCTGTTCACTCATCCAAAAGACTTTGCCATTTTTTTGGACAAAATCATCAGGCTCAAACAGGCGATGCAAAAGTCCCACGCTTTGAAGTAAGTTACTTCAAAGTGTGGGAAGATCCCCCCACAATTTGAAGTAAAAACTGAGTTCACTTCAAAGTGTGGGAAGATCCCCCCACACTTTGAAGTAAAAAATGGGTTTACTTCAAAGTGTGGGGCACATCCCCACACTTTGAAGTAATTTACTTCAAAGTGTGGGATTACTTCAAAGTGTGGTGCAACACACGGATGTTTTATCACCTGACAACATCTGACACGAAGAGCGCATACTCTCTTTACTTCAGTGTGTCAGAGAAAGAAATCTACCCGGAAGGTATACACTTATATAGGCAGAATCAGTGGAAAAAACAGTCCCCAGTTCAGTCTAGGTTTTCAGTTGTGGCAGGGAGGAGCAGTGTGCGTTTTGTTGTGACATTGTCACTGTCTATTACTTCAAGTTACGTGTCTTATGTTTTGAAGTGTCAATTTTAATTGTTGGTTGTTTTTGTGCGTGTAACATATTTCAATTAAGACACCCTTTCTAAGCATGTTCTGACAAAATAAAGATACAAAGCATGTGTTCATGATTTTGTGGGCAACATACTTAAACCAGAAATTTGTTCATTGAAATCTAATCAGATCCTGACATAAGGCTAATTTCAAAGTATGTGCCAAATAACTGACATAGTTTATAGAGGTTTTTTGGCTGTAAAATAAACTTCTTGCAATGTAAGACATTTTGGAGAAATGAGTTGTTGCCTTTAGGATTGTTTCGTGGAATACAAGAGTGACCCTCACTGGGTGCTAGAACACACAGGAAAGGATACCTTTGACCAGAGATCAACCAGCCATGAACGTGGTAACGTCCTTCTGTGTCCTGCTTGCGTGCTTCTTGCCGGGTGAGTTTCATTTATAGCTTGTATTTTGTGTACATTTATCAAATGTTTGTGTCGTGTGTCTGTGTCCATAGTTGTAATGTCTATCACAACGGAGTAAAGATGTGAGCAAGCATGCAAACAAACCAAGCACAATACAGAGAGAGAGAGAGAGAGAGAGAGAGAGAGAGAGAGAGAGAGAGAGAGAGAGAGAGAGAGAGAGACAGAGACAGAGACAGAGACAGAGACAGAGAGACACAGAGATAAAGATCAGAGAGAGAGAGTGAGAGAGAGAGAGACAGAGAGAGAGAGACAGAGACAGAGAGAGAGACAGACAGACAGACAGACAGAGAGAGAGAGAGAGAGACAGAGACAGAGACAGAGACAGAGAGACACAGAGAGAGAGAGAGACAGAGAGAGAGAGAGAGAGAGAGAGACAGAGAGAGAGAGAGAGACAGAGACAGAGAGAGAGAGAGACAGACAGACAGACAGACAGACAGAGAGAGAGAGAGAGAGAGAGAGAGAGAGAGAGAGGGAGAGAGAGAGATAGAACGAGAGAGACAGAGCGAGACACAGAGACAGAGAGAGGCAGACATAGATAGAGAGAGACAGAGCGAGAAAGAGACACAGAGAGAGAGAGACAGAGACAAAGACAGAGAGAGAGAGAGAAACAGAGAGAGAGAGGGAGAGAGAGATAGAGAGAGAGAGAGAGACAGCGAGAGACATAGAGAGAGAGAGACAGATAGAGACAGAGATAGAGAGACAGAGATAGAGAGACAGAGAGACAGACAGAGAGAGAGAGAGAGAGGGATCGGGAGAGAGAAAAAAAGGAAATAGTGAGGAAAAGAGAGAGATACAGACAGACAAACAGGAAGACAGACAGGCATACACTCATACATGCAGGAGCATTTTCACTGCTAAATGCAACGTTTTACTGTAACACTTCCAGTTTAAGATATCACCAGTTGAATGCAACTACTAGTTGTATAGGCCTCTCTAGACATAGATTTCCAAAATAGCCAGCCGCGGTATACTTCCAGAGTTGAAGTAAACTCTTCAACTGTAGGTAACGGAAACAAATAGCCTTGGAGTATCACACAGCCTTTTGATGTCTGTACGGTCACTGAAGAGCACAATGTTATTCTCAATCTGCCAAAAAACGACATGTTTATCAACGGAGAGAAAAAAAGTGAACAGATTCACAAAACATCAGAAAAGAGTAAATTGGCAGGTTTACCCTCTAGTGTATTCAGCGGCGATAAAAGATAAGTACTCTTTTCACAACATTAAATCTCATTCAAAATGTATAGGAGTCGGATCTCTCTTCATTTGTACTTCTCTGTTGAGTCCTTCCCTGTTGAGTACAGAATAAGGTATAGCAATTAAACTAAACATGTGTGAACGTTTTATCAGAACGGCGAGGCTTCAAACGCAAAGGAAATTGTTCAAATTCATTGGGCGCTGTAGCCTAGTGGACAAGACGCTGGCCTCATATGCGGAAGGTCGCGGGTTCGAATCCCGGCCGCGCCTGGTGGGTTAGGGGTGGCGAGTTTTCTGATCTCCAAAGTGCAGACCTGCTAGTGCCTTATCCCCATTCGTGTGTGCACGCGAGCACAAGACCAAGTGCTCACGAAAAAATCTTGTAATCCATAAATCGGTGGAATCTAGAACAACCAACATAATACAGCATGCTTCCCCCGAAAGCGGCGTATGGCTTCATGAATGGCGGGGTAAAACTGCCATACACGTAAACAAAACCGCGGGAGTTTCAGCTGATGAGCGAAGAAGGAGAATATTTTGTGAAAACAAGTATGTATGTATTGTTTTGACAGTACAAACAAGTATGTCTGTATTGTTTCTAAGAGAGGTATTATTTGCTCAAGCAAACACGCCTTAACCATTTACTGGCAAAGGATATTCTCGTTTTAACTTCCCTGTTATGCAAATAATACGTTGTGCTTGCGTAATTTTAAGCTATGTCAAAGACACATTACGTCTTTTCATCCAAATGCATCAACACAATTTCATATGCCTTTTGATCCAAAGCTCAACAGTTAGTACACCTAAGGCGCCATTGTGGACAGTTTTCTGACGATTTGGAAATTAAAGGCACAGTAAGCCTCCCGTAAACCATCACATATACTATCAGGCTTTTACACACAGTACAAACACCCTTTCATGTAAACACTCACCGCTTGAGAACATCCTAGGTGCCCTCCGTAAAGAGCGAGCAATTTTCAAAGAATTTATTTGTGCGTGGTTTATCTTACCCCTGAGTCATCGTGAACCCGTGTGATCCAGTTTCCCTTTTTTTACAATGTAGTCGTCAGTTAGTAATTTGAATGCGACTCGATGTGAGCTTATCTGCAATAGCACGTTGTTATGTACCTCTGACTATGCACGCAACAAACGGCTGTGGTTCACAAGAACTCTCGCGATGGCTTTTGACTGTTCAGAGGAACTGGCGATAGGTATAAACCGTACCGTCGTCTGCTACGAGAACCACGACCTTGCGTGATCCTGCTTCCGGGCTTTTCTTTTTTCAAACTTTCAAAACTTCGAATTCTACTGATCTTGTCTTGATGAACAAATAATTATTGTATGATTTAAGAATGTTTGTGTAACAAGCTGTCAATTTATTATTTATATTTTAAAAGTTAGGTCTAGCGCCAAAACGCACCACGGTCCGATTGTCTCTGAGACAATCCGCAAAATTAATTCTTTAAAAATTGCTCGCTCTTTACGGAGGGCACCTAGGATGTTCCCGTTTGGTGAGCGTTCAAATGGAAGGGTGTTTGTACTGTGTGTAAAAGCCTGACAGTATCTGTGATGGTTTACGGGAGGCTTACTGTGCCTTTAAGACGTTGAAGGGACATTCCTCGAACTGTAATTTAGAAACACATGCAATGATTTGCTCAAAACTGCTCTGAAACTATGCCAAATAAGTACATGCGTTTCAGCCAGCGAGCGATTTACTTCGCCCAGATCTCCTGTGTCAGGAGCTCGGAAATTCCGTTCGTCATCATACTTTATTTAGTTTTCACAGATACCCATTCGTCAGAGCAGATAAAACCATTGGATTGAGGAAGTCAAACCTATGTTCTAGCAAACGCATGCATGCACTCTTGGAGTGCGCTAACTTTTCCAGAGAGCGTATTCTTCTGCCCTTTCTTTTGATTTGAGAAGATTCTTCTCATCCCCCGTGTTAGTGACATGTAGCTCATCTTCTCCACATTACCAAATGATGCTTGACCCTAAATGCGCTTCGTTCAATAATTCATTTTCTCAATTTGCTCTATAAATCTCTTAGCGCACTGTGATGTCTCAATAATTTAAATAATAATAATAATAGTATTAATAATAATAATAATTGTCAGTAAGTACTGGTGTCACATGACTGATGTGAACCAGTTGATTGGGTAATGACGATGTGCTAAAACTGTTAGCGCACTCCAAGAGTGCGCTAACATTTCCACAGAGCGTATTCTTCCGCCCTTTGCCTAAGCGAGACTGTACTCTCATCCTCAGAATTAATAAATGACATGTACTTTATATTCTCCACAATACCAAATGGCCATACATTTCCTGCTTCTCAATTAAAGCAGAAGTGGTTTTTTTCTGACAGATTGCATGTGCCTGTGCCACTGATCTAAAAATAGAAGCCGCTGCGTCTCAACTAGCCTAATTTTCGACTTGCATAGATTCTAGAACAAGGCAAGAACAATCGAAATCAAAAATGTGAAGGGTTCAGAACATTCTTACCATATATAAGACTTATTACCATCCTGCCTCATGCGTGCAGATTCAATGCAACATGACGAGCAATTTTTGTTTTTGAAATGAGACTGACGTTGTTCGATTGCTCCAGCCTAGCAGACGACATAAACCCCGCTCAGCAAATAAACATGTTGGGCACATGTGAACGAAAAACCGATGGGGATATAATACGTGTAGAGTTCAGAGCATTCTTACCGTTCATATTTAGTACCATACTCCTCGATGAGTGAAAATATAACACGATAATTATACCACATTTATTTTGAAAATGTCCTAACCGTCGAGCAGTCGATCATTGAGTCAATTCAAGGGGCACCACTCTGCACAGTCAATCCGTCGAAGCTCGACTGGAGAATCTTTGATAGAGATCTCATTTGAACTCGGAGAAAGGGCTGTGCACTTAGACAAGTCATTTCCGATTCAAAACCTGGTTTTGAATCGCAAATGACTTGTCTAAGTGCACAACCATTTATCCGAGTTCAAATGAGATCTCTATTAAAGATTATCACTTGTTATCTTAACGCTACATGGGGGCCCGGGTAGCTCAGGTGGTAGAGCACTGGACTTGTGATCGAGAGGTCGCTGGTTCGAATCCGGGCCGGGACGGACACGGGTCAACTTTATGTGCAGACCCAGAGACGGTACCCATCTCCCACCCCCGTGTCACCTTAATGGCACGTTAAAGATCTTGGTCATTCTACCATAAGTGCAGATGGCTGATACCACATAAACACGCAAACATCAAAAAGCCGTGAGGGCGTAAAACTCGAATCGTATAAACCAATTCATGTCCAATATAGGCAATTAAGACCTGACGGACAATAAGCCCCTTAAAAAATGTACTTGCTTAACGCTACACTGGAAGTTACCAACAGAAATTAAAACAAGAGTTTGCGTGTGACGAAAGCACGACACACTTGAGACAGCCCACACAAAACTTCAGTCTTCCACGACCTGACCACACAGTTATGCCTATTCAAATGCGCGTAGCAAAATGTGCCGTTTTGAATCATCTTTTTTCTCTGGGGGTACTGACAATATCGTAATTGAAACAATCCCAGTGCACTAAGGGATTTATAGAGCAAATCTCGAAAATAATTATTAAACTCAGCGCTATGCGCTTCGTTCAATAATGAATTTTCTCGATTTGCTCTATAAATCCCTTAGTGCACTGGGATGTCTCAATAACTTAAATAATAAAACATTCTTTTTTGCGCTGTTCACCGCCAAATGGCAGTCTCATGACGCTTTACATTAGACATTATAATTCAGCATTTTACATATGAAGAGTTTCCTCGTAGGAAATAACATGCAAGCATTAGAACAAAATTAAACAAGTCGCGTAAGGCGAAATTACTACATTTAGTCAAGCTGTGGAACTCACAGAATGAAACTGAACGCGCTGCATTTTTTCACAATGACCGTAGTCCGCCGCTTGTGCATAACGGAGTAAAACTGACGAGCCTGTTCAGCGCGGTAGTGGTTTCGCTATGCTGCATAGAACGCTTTTCTGTACCTCTCTTCGTTTTAACTTCCTGAGCCTGTTTTTAATCCAAACATATCATATATGTGACCCTCCACCACGAAATGAGTCGCATATCACCTCGCGCGGTTCTGCGCTACGCTTAATATAAGTCTGGGGGGTGTCTAGTAACAGTGGGAGGGTCACCTTAGTCACAGGCTTATAACTCAAAAAGTGTTTGCTCTTTTCTAAAACGGTTTTCACCACTGGATAGAGCATACAAAACTCTGCAGGAAAATGTAAAAATATGAAAATCATGCAAAGGTTTTTTTTGTTTTTTTGTTTGTTTGTTTGCTTAACGCCCAGCCGACCACGAAGAGCCATATCAGGGCGGTGCTGCTTTGACATTTAACGTGCGCCACACA
>NC_090252.1:60212163-60232163 GCF_037325665.1 Littorina saxatilis
GAAGGTCAACTGAAACGAAACGTGGAACGTCAAAACGCAGTCACGTTTTCCACCCCCAAAAAACGAACAATATTTCGTCAACTTTTGTGAGTATTTTTGCACACTAACAGTTTTATTTGTTGGCCATGTTATGCATTGCTAGATTCATCAGCCCTTTCACAGTCTTTCAGCGCTGAGAATGTGTTCATTGGAGGTAGACAACTGTTGTGAACTGAAATATTTTGAAGGGTGCTGATCCTGGTACATTTATCCAACTTCATGGTGAGAAAGCAAATGGCGAAGCAGAAGTAGGTCATCGCATCGAATTTTTATTCTGGCTTCGTATGTGATTTTGTATAAACAAAGTCTGTGTGATTTATTTGGACTGAAAATAATCAAAGTATGCCCGATTCTGGACCACCTCCTAGGGTTTTTTTTTCCATTCTGATCGAGGACAGACGTGATAATTTCACTTGAAGATTTATCGCCCTTCCTTCATTCCGAAACGAAACGTGAATACATCTAAATCTTGTCTGCGGCCTATGCCGTCTCGTTTCACGTTCCGTTTCGCGGGGTGACTCATTCACCAAACGAAACGAGCTGCAAAACGAAACGTGCTGTCTTTTAAATCTCCCTATTGTTGATTAGAGTCCTGTCGTTGTTGAATAGTTGGTATTCACAATTTACAGCAAGGCAAAGGCTTCCTTCATTTAGACTGTTTTTGTTTGTATTAAAGAATGTAAAGAACTATTGTTCCTTTGTGTAAACACATTATTATTTGCACTGCCAATTCATTGTGTTGCTTAAAGAACAGTTCTGCATAGCCATATCAAATGAAGTGATATTACCTGCTATTCCGACTTGGTAGTGTGACAGACGTGTTCTTCCACACGAGATTACGTTGATTGTCTAACGAAGCCGTCAGGCTGAGTTAGACATAAGCTAATCGAGTGTGGAAGAACACGTCTGTCACACTACCAAGTCGGAATAGCATTTATGTCTCACAGCTTCAACAGAGGAGAGAACAAACACGTTTTGCGTACTCAAGCTTGACAAACCTAAACACAGGAGCAGCCATTGTGGACAGATCTACTTTTTGACGGAAGTGACCGAACAACTGTGAATGACGTCTCGGTATATGTGAATGACTTCCCAGCCACAGGACAGCTACCACCTGCTATCCAGACCACAGCAGGTGGTCATCTTCCGCCTGAGAACGGGACACAACAGACTTAATCAGCATCTCCACGGGAAGCTGCATGTTGTGCCCTCCCCCATGTGTTCTTGTGGAGAAGCAGAGCAGGACACGGCCCACATCCTACGAGACTGTAGGAACCACCAGGTGCTGAGAGAGGAAATCTGGCCATTGCCGGAGTCCCTGCACAACAAGCTGTACGGGCCAGTGGCTGCGCTGCAGAGGACCACTAATTATATCTCAAGATCTGTAGTGGAATGCATGAATGGAGACTATCAAGCTAGTTGGGAACTAAATCCAAAGTTCGAAACTATCGCTCTAGTGCGCAATGCATGGCACGATATTTTCAAATGTTCCGACCTAAGTTGGTGACTAACTTGCCTGAATTTGGTCCTCCTCCGAGGAGGACCAAATTCCTTAGTTTCGAACTATTGCAAAAATACAAATGGCGGCCGCCATGACAGTCTTTGATTTTGCTGTACAAAAAAATCAAATATTCGGCAGTCCGACGCATGAACCAAAGAATGATGTCGACAAAGAAGTTGAAACATTGATTGCGCTTTGGAGGGGGTTCAAATACAAGTCGTGAAGTGACCGGCACAGCTGATTTGGGACACGATCTACCTTGAGTCGGGAGATTTGCTATGAACATTGACTAAATTTCCACTTTTTCCATCAGCGACTGTACACATTTGGCTTGTACATCTTCCTGTCGCTGATTTTAATCGGTTTGGATCATCCAACAGGTAAGAGCAAGATTCATCCGTTGTGTGCGTGTAGTTTGTGTGTCCCACGGTGTGTGTGTTCGTTTGTGCGCCTCGGTGTGTGAGTGTGTGTCAGATTATATTGCAATAATACATTTGTTAGAAAGTGAGAGCAAGGGTAGATCTAGATCTATGGGCCCCAGGCAGTACTGTCTGAGTGTCTCCGAAACCGTGTTCAGTGTCATAGGAAAATAGGCCTACGAGCCATTGTGTAGTGGTGACGATGAAAGATACAGTTGTTGTTTTTCTGACAGTGACATTGACAATGAACGATCGTCAATGCATCAATGATTTATGCACAGCAGCATCGGTTTCTTCGGAACTGTGCACTGTTGACTGAATTTCCCACGGTGGAGCAATGAACAGTAGACACTAAAACAAAGCTAATCTAATGCATTGAAGCATCGCTGTAGATCTATCTCATTCAACTAACAATATAATGCAGTGAATGGCAAATCTATCTCTGAATGAACTGTTGTGTATCCTTATTTGCTGTAAATGTCCTGCCTCACACTGCACTCTCAACATTAGAAGTATGTTTTTTAAGCTGAATGCATGTATAATTTGATATAGTAAGTGTGTAAAGCCAAGAGTAACACTAACTGGCCCAAAACAATTTTTGTGTGTATACAAATGAAGAAAGAAACTGACTTCACAGTTCACTTGAATCACTGCCACTGAAAGTGTGTCTATTGTGTATTTTTAGAAGGGTTATTCAACAATGACTTATTTTTCTGTTTAAATACTTGATATTTACTCTGCATGAACAGAGTCAGAGGTAAATGCTGCTGTATAAACTATGATTGTGAAAGAGGGAATAAAAGAATCAATGAGCGAGTGGTTTAATTATAATACAGTTATTATTTATTGTTAATTAATTATTTTATGGTGTGTTTTTTCAGGCCTCCTAAGAAACCAGAGTTGATGTGTGATGAAGTGTTCATACAGCTCTTGCATTCAGATATATATGGATTCTGGAGAGGATTCAGACTGAGTGGACATGCTGCTTTACAGACTACCATGAAGAGTAAGTCACACATTTCTGTACCACTACCAAGTACCTGCTTGTGCCTATTAAATTGTTATTGTAAAATTGATTTATGATATATGTAAATTGGCACTGGTGATAGTAGTTTGAAGCTGTGTAGATGTTTTTGGCAGACTTTTGTACTTTCTGTTGTAAAGAGATCTGCGTTTCACATTAGATGCACTTACAATCTAGATAGATACATTCAGCTATGTCAACACTTGTTACATCTGAATCTGAGAGTAGTGGCAGGAGATGCAAGTTTATTGACACAAAAACATTACGGCTTTTTATAAAATACATTCTTACATCTGTATGTATCCTTGCATAGTACAATTTGTACTATTTATACAAAATGGTACATAAAGCTTGGTTTTAGTTCTCTTTCTCTTCTCAAATCTTTTGCCACTATTCTTGAAGTAAATTACACAGTGTGAATGAACTAATGCAGCACAGGAAAGTAAAACAAAATTGCAAGATAAAATGAAATCATTACTAATTTACTGGAATTATTTTAAAGGCACATACAGTTATTCTTCCCTTGGCTCACCATCCTAGATCTTGCCAGGCTTTTACATGGAATAAGAATGAATCTGTTCACTCGGATACTTCTACATTAGATTTTGTTGTGGAAACCACTCTCAGATTAACAAAAATGTTACTTCTTTACTTCTGCGAGTGACTTTTGAGAAATTCGTTCATAAACAAAATTCAACTATGCACATGAAGCAGTCACTGACTGTCAGGGTGTCAATATTTTATGTGTCTGGGTGAAGTTATGTTCCTATCCCATGTACAACTGGCCAGATCTGAAATGGCCAAAATCAATGGGATCAACACACATCCCCAGAATCTTCATCACTGGAAAATGTGGTGGGTTGAATGTATTTTAATAAAAAGGCTGACAGGCGAGTGCTTTGGATCCTGAAAGTTCTGTTTTGGACTGAAATCGAGACACATTTCCCAACGAAACTCAAACTGTATAGTGTTGATGCTGAAGAGCGAAAGTGTGTGGGTTGAGGGCACACTTGTTTTTGACTAAAATCGAGAAACATTTCTGCCGAGCACAAAGTTCATACACGCACAGATTTTTTTTTTAATAGTTTAGATTACAATATCACACACACCATCCCCGATCCCAATGGTCATGTGAAGAGCAAGTGCTTCCTCACCCCCCCCACACACACACACACACACACACACACACTGCTCAACACGTACACACCTTCTCCCCCCAACACACACCCTCCCCTCGCTAACCAAAACCCATCCCCGTGAATACTGAAGGTGCTCAGTTATATGTTTTCTTTATTTTTCAGGAAGGACCGCTACATTAAGGGAAGGCTGTTTGCACCTTGGTTCCTGGGTTCGCTGGGGACGATGATCAAATTCAGAGTACCATCACAATTCTGTGCTTTTCCATCTGATTCGGCTGAGAATGCTTGCAGAGGTTTCTACACTACCCGTCATAAAAAGTAGGCTGATGCGTTTGAGGGCAGATCTTACTGATGAGGCTGTTGATTGAAAAACCAAGTATATGACTGTAAAGGCCATTAATTTCCCTACTTTATTCAGAAACAAAATTGGGTTTTCATGACGTAGTGTCTATGCAGTGAAACCTGCAACACAGACACCCCCCCCCCCCCCTCCCACAAATCAAATTCACAAAATCAAGCTTCCCGTGTTAAAATCAACAACACAAATCAGAACAACTAAACCGAAACTCAAACATGTTTTGCATGTCATTAGACAGAACAATCAAATCTTTATCCAAAACAGTCCGTTTTGTTCACATATATCTTGTCTAACATGAACGCTATGGCATGCTGAGCGTGTAGTTGTCAATCCTCTCAGTTTTTGAAGTCGTTTTAGCGGGTAATGAGACCAAAAATGGTACATTTCAGAACTCCTCAACGCATTGTCTTAAAACTGTCAGTGATTTGTGCTAACACACGTCGTTAAGTACAAAAATGAGACCAAAAAATGGTACATTTCAGTAACTCCTCAACGCATTGTCTTAAAACTTGTCAGTGATTTGGGCTAACACATGTCGTTAAGTACACACGGAATCTCAAGTCATGTGAGATATTAGTTCTGCTGTTGCGCGACATGCCAGAACGAATTTTAAAAATAAAAATGTACCCTGTCCAATGAACTGAATTTGTAAAAAAAACAAGTCGCGTAAGGCGAAAATACAACATTTAGTCAAGTAAAAGTAGCTGTCGAACTCACAGAATGAAACTGAACGCAATGCCATTTTTCAGCAAGACCGTATACTGTTACTCGTAGCATCGTCAGTCCACCGCTCATGGCAAAGGCAGTGAAATTGACAAGAAGAGCGGGGTAGTAGTTGCGCTAAGAAGGATAGCACGCTTTTCTGTACCTCTCTTTGTTTTAACTTTCTGAGCGTGTTTTTCGACAATTTAAATTTTAAAACCTGTACCGTTGAGTCGATCCCCAAAATTGGGAACTTAATTTAAAATTGCACAAAAGTCAGCCGATTTGATCTTCAAAATTGTCACTTTGTAGAAGGGTCATGCATAGGCTGAAGTTTATGTCCACAAATGTAGGTTATTAACTTGTTGTGGGTTGCATTGTTTTTGGGTCAACCTGTATTTGGTTTTTTTAATAAACGGCCTCATCATAAAGATTTGCCCTCAAACGGATCTGCCTACTTTTTATGACGAGTATTATAGTTGGCTCAGTGGCTAAAGAAACATTCTACAGGATGAATAAACAAACAAACAAATCTCATGATTCTCTGTGCTTTAATGTGTGTGTGTGTGTGTGTTTTGGGGAGTTTGTTTTGGTTTTTAGTGAGAGGATGGCTGGTGGTTTGGATGGGGTGAAAAGCTGAGTGACACTGTGATTGTTGATAATTAAATTGTTGTTGCTTCTGTCAGTTTCAAGGCACCGTTCTTCTTGCAAACGCCAAGTTTGGCTTACTATTTTATATCTGCATGGGCTCTTACATGAGGTTAGGCCATCTATACACTTTGATACATACCAAACATTTACATTCTGACTGGGTCATGTGCAAAGTTGGAATGTTTGAATGAATACATTTTGCGGATTGATGCCAGTAGAAGTTAAACAAATTAATTGATCAAACATTCCAACACTTCAAAGTAAACACACGTGTTTTTGACAGCTGGTATATGTTAAAGTGGAGGGATGGTTTTATTCCACGTGAAGCCTGCATGCCACATCTGAGACGTTGAGCGAAATCGTTTACACAAAATATGCAATCATTGTTTATCATCATTTAAATTAAAACGTTCATACACAATGACACAACAAATGTTGTCGGAAACTCAAAAGAACACATGAAAGAATAAAAGATGATCAATGCAGCAAAACGCGCCACTTGTACAGAGTGGGTTACAATTTCATTCTTTGTTTAATTTAGCCTTCACATTTCCCTTATCATATCTTATATTTTAACATCGTTCTGTTCTTGTCAGCTTGAAATGTTTGCAGATTTTACTCACGAAACAGGTTAGTCTTCTGAAGTCAATGCAACATCAAAGCTAAAATTTCACACATGAGATGCATTTTGATGATCAGCTCTACCATACCGAAGCAATGCATTTAAACTGGCGCAGATTAATTTTCAAATGATGTTCAAGAAACAGCTAGCTTCCTTATAGACAGAGTGTCTAAGTTACAAAATATAGTCATCTCAGTATCCAACTTCATTACCTCTGTTTCTTTGCTTGCTTAGAAGAACTTCTCAGAGTGTTTGCGGCATTCATCAAACAAGATCATACACATTAAAATATTGTCACTTCCTACTCATTGAATAATGTATTCATTGTATCTAATTATTCATGTTAAAGACCAGCACAAAATTGCAATCATTTAAATATGTCACTGACATAAAGTATTCTACCCGATCTGGAAAAAAGGAAGAAAATCATAAGTGCATGATTCAAATCACTGATGATGTCTTGTCTTTACATCTCACAATTCTTTTACTAGTTTATTTTGTAAGTAGAACACCAGGCCAAAACATTGTTGGCTCCTTTTGTATGACATCACACATTTTCAAGGATTTGCTTGCAAACTTGCTTGTTTCTTAATTTGTTTCATGATCGCTCCAAATTACATTCCTTCCTTTATCTGGCACTCTTGTTCTCAACTTTGTCCCTCCCTCTCAGCGGTTTAGAGAGAGAGAGTGAGTGTGTGTGTGTGTGTGTGTGTTAGTGTGTGCGTATGCCTGTGTGTGTGTGAGAGAGAGAGAGAGAGAGAGAGAGAGAGAGAGATAGAGACTGAGAGAAAGAAAGAGAGAGAGTTGATCTATTGTCTTGATTCCCTCATTCAATTTTCTTTTGTTGTATAGTGTAGAACTTAGACAGCTTCGTGACATACCTGTGGTGCGGTTTTATGGTCGTTTAACTCTCCATCGGTGAAAAATGCAATTATTTCTCTTCAACGATTACTCGGTCTCTACTGACAACTCTAAACTCCACAAAACACGACTTTTTTCAGTTCAGAAATGTCAGTTTCGCTCCCATAAATTGAAACACAAACTTAAATACATCCATACATCATTGTCTGTTACAAAGTT
Organism: Littorina saxatilis; assembly: GCF_037325665.1. Lineage (NCBI taxonomy): Eukaryota > Metazoa > Mollusca > Gastropoda > Littorinimorpha > Littorinidae > Littorina > Littorina saxatilis. Next base: position 60,219,699 of record NC_090252.1, read on the forward strand.
CCAGCTTTGCTTTAAAATGCACAATCAGTATGAGGGACACGGACTTTTTCCCAGTACATACCGACTGAGCCATCACTCAAATCTTCGACGACACTGACTCAGCCTATATGCTGCGTACATCTCCCCGGTCGGGCAGTTTTAGCTCTCGTAATGTGCGGAAGAACTGAGAGAAACATTTGCGTTCTGCCTATGTTTGTCTTGTTTGCTCGCCAAAATAATATTGCATCGATCAACCACTCAAGTTCGCACTGTTACCATGCTCCCAAACCCATGCTGGTTTGTTTACCACTTTCGAAGGTGAAGAGTTCACCGCGCCTGCGCAATGACGGGGATTTCCCTATGACGTCACCTGAAAGTTATGACCTACTCTTTTAGCTGGTAACTAAGTAGTCTCGACCAAGTTCGCTCTCATGCATTGCAGACTGACTAAATCTTTAGTTACGAACTGCGTAGTTCGAACCTACGTTTAGTTGCTAACTATAATAGTCTCCATTCATGCATTCCACTACTGGACTCCAAGTGTGATCGGCGATCGAAAAGAAGAAGAAGAAGACGTCACAGTCATCGTCACAGTCTGTATCTTTTGAAGCATCGCATTCTTCATGACGTCTTTCTGTGTCTGCATCCGCGAAATGTTTGTTCATTCCGGAATCTTTGTCATCTATGTTCTGTAGTGGAATGCATGAATGGAGACTATTATAGTTAGCAACTAAACGTAGGTTCGAACTACGCAGTTCGTAACTAAAGATTTAGTCAGTCTGCAATGCATGAGAGCGAACTTGGTCGAGACTACTTAGTTACCAACAAAAAGAGTAGGTCATAACTTTCAAGTGACGTCACGGGGAATCCCCGTCACTGCGCAGGCGCGGTGAACTCTTCACCTTCGAAAGTGGTAAACAAACCAGCATGGGATTGGGAGCATGGTAACAGTGCGAACTTGAGTGGTTGATCGATGCAATATTATTTTGGCGAGCAAACAAGACAAACATAGGCAGAACGCAAATGTTTCTCTCAGTTCTTCCGCACATTACGAGAGCTAAAACTGCCCGACCGGGGAGATGTACGCAGCATATAGGCTGAGTCAGTGTCGTCGAAGATTTGAGTGATGGCTCAGTCGGTATGTACTGGGAAAAAGTCCGTGTCCCTCATACTGATTGTGCATTTTAAAGCAAAGCTGGAACTTTGTAACAGACAATGATGTATGGATGTATTTAAGTTTGTGTTTCAATTTATGGGAGCGAAACTGACATTTCTGAACTGAAAAAAGTCGTGTTTTGTGGAGTTTAGAGTTGTCAGTAGAGACCGAGTAATCGTTGAAGAGAAATAATTGCATGATTCACCGATGGAGAGTTAAACGACCATAAAACCGCACCACAGGTATGTCACGAAGCTGTCTAAGTTCTACACTATACAACAAAAGAAAATTGAATGAGGGAATCAAGACAATAGATCAACTCTCTCTCTTTCTTTCTCTCAGTCTCTATCTCTCTCTCTCACACACACACAGGCATACGCACACACTAACACACACACACACACACACACACTCACTCTCTCCCTCTCTCTCTAAACCGCTAAGAGGGAGGGACAAAGTTGAGAACAAGAGTGCCAGATAAAGGAAGGAATGTAATTTGGAGCGATCATTAAACAAATTAAGAAACAAGCAAGTTAGCAAGCAAATCCTTGAAAATGTGTGATGTCATACAAAAGGAGCCAACAATGTTTTGGCCTGGTGTTCTACTTACAAAATAAACTAGTAAAAGAATTGTGAGATGTAAAGAGAAAAGATTAACTGGAAACACTACCGAATTACAAGACATCATCAGTGATTTGAATCATGCACTTATGAGTTTCTTCCTTTTTTCCAGATCGGGTAGAATACTTTGTCAGTGACATATTTAAATGATTGCAATTTTGTGCTGGTCTTTAACATGAATAATTAGATACAATGAATACATTATTCAATGAGTAGGAAGTGACAATATTTTAATGTCTCTCGGCAGCATTTGACACTATTGACCACTCCGTTCTCCTGACAAGACTTCACAATTCTTTTGGTATTTGCCACACTGCCTTAGCTTGGTTTAAGTCCTACCTCACAGACCGCTCTCAGATAGTCTCCATTGACGGCTTCCAATCTGCTCCATCCCCGTTGACTTTCGGTGTCCCCCAAGGTTCTGTACTTGGCCCGGTGCTATTCATCATGTACACGAAACCAATATCTAATGTCATCTCTCGCCACTCTGTTTCCTATGAAAGCTTTGCTGATGACACTCAGTTACAAAAATCTGGCCCTATTACTGACCTCCCCAACACAATCGAGACAACTAAGAACTGCATCTCTGACTTGAAATTGTGGATGACCGAAAATAAATTGAAACTTAATGACGACAAGACCGAGATCATGCTAGTTGTACCCCCTTCTCTTAAAAAAGAACCATCCCTTCCTGCCCAAATCTCTATAGCTGGAACTGATATTCAGTTGGCTTCTCAAGTACAAAACCTCGGTGTCATCTTCGACGAAACTCTCTGCTTCAAACAACAAGTCTCCACTGTCTGTAGAAATGCCTACTATGAACTGAGAAAAATTAGCTCCATCCGCCACTGCCTTTCTTCCGATGCTACAAAAACCCTCATTTGCTCTCTCGTTCTTTCAAGGCTAGATTACGGAAATGCCCTTCTTTCTGGTTCATTTGACTATCTCATTGAAAAACTGCAGAAAGTACAGAACAACTCCGCTAGATTAATCACAAAGACCCCTAAAAGACACCACATCACACCTGTTTTGAGATCCCTTCACTGGCTGCCTGTAAGAAGTCGTATTCAATACAAAATTGCATGCATTTGTTTCTCTTTCTTTCATGGTACAGGACCTGCTTATCTCTCTGAGATGTTATCAAAATATTCAAACCTCTCCTCTCTTCGCTCTGCAACAGATACCAATGTACTTAGTAAACCAAAAAGAAACAGAAAATCAACTAACTATGGATTTGAGAGATCCTTTAAGTACCAGGGACCTCTTGTCTGGGAGAAAATCCCCCGGAGCATTAGGGATTCCCAGTCACCATCTGCCTTTAGAACAGCCCTCAAAACACACATGTTTAAGTTAGACCTCTGAAGGAGATCCCATGATCGGTGAGTCATCGGCGCTGCCACGTGTATTATCTACTAAAGTGTGGCGTTCATGAGGATGTGTATGTGCCTGTGTGTGTTGTACTAGAATAACGTATGCGTACCATGGAATGACATTGCGGGTTACCTGAACATTGACAATGACGAAACAAAGATTGTGTGTGTGTGTGTGTGCGCGCGCGCGCGTGTGTGTGTGTGTGTGTGTGTGCGTGTGTGTGTGCGTGCGTGTGTGGGTGTGTGTGACCATGTTTGAATTTATTCGGATTTAGTTCTCTTTCCTTGTTTGTATTATGATTGTGTAAGTGTAAAGCGCTCTGGGCTCGTCACCACGAGGTTTACGCGCTATATAAGTAATCGTTATTATTATTATTAATGTGTATGATCTTGTTTGATGAATGCCGCAAACACTCTGAGAAGTTCTTCTAAGCAAGCAAAGAAACAGAGGTAATGAAGTTGGATACTGAGATGACTATATTTTGTAACTTAGACACTCTGTCTATAAGGAAGCTAGCTGTTGCTTGAACATCATTTGAAAATTAATCTGCGCCAGTTTAAATGCATTGCTTCGGTATGGTAGAGCTGATCATCAAAATGCATCTCATGTGTGAAATTTTAGCTTTGATGTTGCACTGACTTCAGAAGACTAACCTGTTTCGTGAGTAAAAACTGCAAACATTTCAAGCTGACAAGAACAGAACGATGTTAAAATATAAGATATGATAAGGGAAATGTGAAGGCTAAATTAAACAAACATGAAATTGTAACCCACTCTGTGCAAGTGGCGCGTTTTGCTGCATTGATCATCTTTTATTCTTTCATGTGTTCTTTTGAGTTTCCGACAACATTAGTTGTGTCATTGTGTATGAACGTTTTAATTTAAATGATGATAAACAATGATTGCATATTTTGTGTAAACGATTTCGCTCAACGTCTCAGATGTGGCATGCAGGCTTCACGTGGAATAAAACCATCCCTCCACTTTAACATATACCAGCTGTCAAAAACACGTGTGTTTACTTTGAAGTGTTGGAATGTTTGATCAATTAATTTGTTTAACTTCTACTGGCATCAATCCGCAAAATGTATTCATTCAAACATTCCAACTTTGCACATGACCCAGTCAGAATGTAAATGTTTGGTATGTATCAAAGTGTATAGATGGCCTAACCTCATGTAAGAGCCCATGCAGATATAAAATAGTAAGCCAAACTTGGCGTTTGCAAGAAGAACGGTGCCTTGAAACTGACAGCAGCAACAACAATTTAATTATCCACAATCACAGTGTCACTCAGCTTTTCACCCCATCCAAACCACCAGCCATCCTCTCACTAAAAACCAAAACAAACTCCCCAAAACACACACACACACACACATTAAAACACAGAGAATCATGAGATTTGTTTGTTTGTTTATTCATCCTGTAGAATGTTTCTTTAGCCACTGAGCCAACTATGATACTCGTCATAAAAAGTAGGCAGATCCGTTTGAGGGCAAATCTTTATGATGAGGCCGTTTATTAAAAAAACCAAATACAGGTTGACCCAAAAACAATGCAACCCACAACAAGTTAATAACCTACATTTGTGGACATAAACTTCAGCCTATGCATGACCCTTCTACAAAGTGACAATTTTGAAGATCAAATAGGCTGACTTTTGTGCAATTTTAAATTAAGTTCCCAATTTTGGGGATCGACTCAACGGTACGGGTTTTAAAATTGAGCGGTAGCCAAACTTGCCCGATCTAAGCGCTCAAGATTGTAACATTCGGGGCAATTCGAATCACAAAAGTATACCTTAATCAACATTCAGACCTGGGAATCCCTGTTTTGGACTTGGAGTATTCTCAAACAAACTTGGTGTATTTTTTTTTTAAATGAGCGTACTCCACATTTAAACATGCTTCACACGCGTCTGTCTATGAGTATATAACTGCTTTCTTCAGGTCACCGATGATCTAGGGGGTGTATACTCAGACATTCAGATAATATAAAAGCTAAAAGTCTGGAGGGTTTAAATTAAGTAAGTATTGATACCGTTCATGGTCAAACTTCGTTTTAGTGAATCGACCGCCGAATTTGGAATTTATTTTTTGAAATAGAGCACAAAAGTCAGAACATCTTCTGCACGTCAATAGAAAAAACAATCAAATCTGCATCCAAATCAGTCAGTTTTGTTCACATATCTGGTCTAACACTGACATTAAGGCATGTTGATTTGTGTAGGTGTCATTCCTCTGAGAAGCTGTAAAAGGCAGTTTTAGTGGGTAATGAGACAAAAACCGGTACGTTTTCGTAACTCCTCAACGCATTGCCTTCAACGTTGCGGTGATTTGTGCTAACAGTAGTAACACATGTGGGAAAGTTCATACGGATTTTAAAGTCATTTGAGACATTAGTCTGCTGTTAATTGACATGCCAGAAAGAGTTCTTAAATTGATGGTAGGTCTTCGCTGACTCATTGAAAAACAATTAATTTGTTGTTATCTTCAAGAACAATAACAGATGCGTCACACAATTAAATTTCATGTACATATTTTATCAGACATTGGCGGTATGAGGATTTCAACGCGAACATTAATATTTTGCCTCATTCAGAGCGCTGAGCGCAAATGTAGGCCTACGCCTAGAAAAGCTCACGGCTGACACGCTTAACTGATCATGGCTCTTGAAAGAGCATTTTCCAAGAATGTGTGTGTGCGTACAAGTGCGCTGTGAACAGTCATAGTTGAAAATGTATGAAATTAAAGGTAAATTGAAGCTTTCATTTTTCTTAATGCATGCTAATTTTTTTTACAAATTCAGTTCATTGGACAGGGTACATTTTTATTTTTAAAATTCGTTCTGGCATGTCGCGCAACAGCAGAACTAATATCTCACATGACTTGAGATTCCGTGTGTACTTAACGACATGTGTTAGCCCAAATCACTGACAAGTTTTAAGACAATGCGTTGAGGAGTTACTGAAATGTACCATTTTTTGGTCTCATTTTTGTACTTAACGACGTGTGTTAGCACAAATCACTGACAGTTTTAAGACAATGCGTTGAGGAGTTCTGAAATGTACCATTTTTGGTCTCATTACCCGCTAAAACGACTTCAAAAACTGAGAGGATTGACAACTACACGCTCAGCATGCCATAGCGTTCATGTTAGACAAGATATATGTGAACAAAACGGACTGTTTTGGATAAAGATTTGATTGTTCTGTCTAATGACATGCAAAACATGTTTCGGTTTAGTTGTTCTGATTTGTGTTGTTGATTTTAACACGGGAAGCTTGATTTTGTGAATTTGATTTGTGGGAGGGGGGGGGTGTCTGTGTTGCAGGTTTCACTGCATAGACACTACGTCATGAAAACCCAATTTTGTTTCTGAATAAAGTAGGGAAATTAATGGCCTTTTCAGTCATATACTTGGTTTTTCAATCAACAGCCTCATCAGTAAGATCTGCCCTCAAACGCATCTGCCTACTTTTTATGACGGGTAGTGTAGAAACCTCTGCAAGCATTCTCAGCCGAATCAGATGGAAAAACACAGAATTGTGATGGTACTCTGAATTTGATCATCGTCCCCAGCGAACCCAGGAACCAAGGTGCAAACATAGCGGTCCTTCCTGAAAAATTAAGAAAACATATAATTGAGCACCTTCAGTATTCACGGGGTTGGGTTTTGGGTTAGCGAGGGGAGGGTGTGTGTTGGGGGGAGAAGGTGTGTACGTGTTGAGCAGTGTGTGTGTGTGTGGGGGGTGGGGGGTGAGGAAGCACTTGCTCTTCACATGACCATTGGGATCGGGGATGGTGTGTGTGATATTGTAATCTAAACTATTAAAAAAATCTGTGCGTGTATGAACTTTGTGCTCGGCAGAAATGTTTCTCGATTTTAGTCAAAAACAAGTGTGCCCTCAACCCACACACTTTCGCTCTTCAGCATCAACACTATACAGTTTGAGTTTCATTGGGAAATGTGTCTCGATTTCAGTCCAAAACAGAACTTTCAGGATCCAAAGCACTCGCCTGTCAGCCTTTTTATTAAAATACATTCAACCCACCACATTTTCCAGCGATGAAGATTCTGGGGATGTGTGTTGATCCCATTGATTTTGGCCATTTCAGATCTGGCCAGTTGTACATGGGATAGGAACATAACTTCACCCAGACACATAAAATATTGACACCCTGACAGTCAGTGACTGCTTCATGTGCATAGTTGAATTTTGTTTATGAACGAATTTCTCAAAAGTCACTCGCAGAAGTAAAGAAGTAACATTTTTGTTAATCTGAGAGTGGTTTCCACAACAAAATCTAACTCTGAGCAGGAAGAAGCCAGGGTGTTGAATTTAGAAGTATCCGAGTGAACAGATTCATTCTTATTCCATGTAAAAGCCTGGCAAGATCTAGGATGGTGAGCCAAGGGAAGAATAACTGTATGTGCCTTTAAAATAATTCCAGTAAATTAGTAATGATTTCATTTTATCTTGCAATTTTGTTTTACTTTCCTGTGCTGCATTAGTTCATTCACACTGTGTAATTTACTTCAAGAATAGTGGCAAAGGATTTGAGAAGAGAAAGAGAACTAAAACCAAGCTTTATGTACCATTTTGTATAAATAGTACAAATTGTACTATGCAAGGATACATACAGATGTAAGAATTTATTTTATACAAAGCCGTAATGTTTTTGTGTCAATAAACTTGCATCTCCTGCCACTACTCTTAGATTCAGATGTAACAAGTGTTGACATAGCTGAATGTATCTATCTAGATTGTAAGTGCATCTAATGTGAAACGCAGATCTCTTTACAACACAACGTACAAAAGTCTGCCAAAAACATCTACACAGCTTCAAACTACTATCACCAGTGCCAATTTACATATCATAAATCAATTTTACAATAACAATAATAGGCACAAGCAGGTACTTGGTAGTGGTACAGAAATGTGTGACTTACTCTTCATGGTAGTCTGTAAAGCAGCATGTCCACTCAGTCTGAATCCTCTCCAGAATCCATATATATATATCTGAATGCAAGAGCTGTATGAACACTTCATCACCTCTGGTTTCTTAGGAGGCCTGAAAAAACACACCATAAAATAATTAATTAACAATAAATAATAACTGTATTATAATTAAACCACTCGCTCATTGATTCTTTTATTCCCTCTTTCACAATCATAGTTTATACAGCAGCATTTACCTCTGACTCTGTTCATGCAGAGTAAATATCAAGTATTTAAACAGAAAAATAAGTCATTGTTGAATAACCCTTCTAAAAATACACAATAGACACACTTTCAGTGGCAGTGATTCAAGTGAAGTCAGTTTCTTTCTTCATTTGTATACACACAAAAATTGTTTTGGGCCAGTTAGTGTTACTCTTGGCTTTACACACTTACTATATCAAATTATACATGCATTCAGCTTAGAAAACATACTTCTAATGTTGGGAGTGCAGTGTGAGGCAGGACATTTACAGCAAATAAGGATACACAACAGTTCATTCAGAGATAGATTTGCCATTCACTGCATTATATTGTTAGTTGAATGAGATAGATCTACAGCGATGCTTCAATGCATTAGATTAGCTTTGTTTTAGTGTCTACTGTTCATTGCTCCACCGTGGGAAATTCAGTCAACAGTGCACAGTTCCGAAGAAACCGATGCTGCTGTGCATAATCATTGATGCATTGACGATCGTTCATTGTCAATGTCACTGTCAGAAAAACAACAACTGTATCTTTCATCGTCACCACTACACAATGGCTCGTAGGCCTATTTTCCTATGACACTGAACACGGTTTCGGAGACACTCAGACAGTACTGCCTGGCCCATAGATCTAGATCTACCCTTGCTCTCACTTTCTAACAAATGTATTATTGCAATATAATCTGACACACACTCACACACCGAGGCGCACAAACGAACACACACACCGTGGGACACACAAACTACACGCACACAACGGATGAATCTTGCTCTTACCTGTTGGATGATCCAAACCGATTAAAATCAGCGACAGGAAGATGTACAAGCCAAATTTGTACAGTCGCTGATGTAAAAAGTGGAAATTTAGTCAATGTTCATAGCAAATCTCCCGACTCAAGGTAGATCGTGTCCCAAATCAGCTGTGCCGGTCACTTCACGACTTGTATTTGAACCCCCTCCAAAGCGCAATCAATGTTTCAACTTCTTTGTCGACATCATTCTTTGGTTCATGCGTCGGACTGCCGAATATTTGATTTTTTTGTACAGCAAAATCAAAGACTGTCATGGCGGCCGCCATTTGTATTTTTGCAATAGTTCGAAACTAAGGAATTTGGTCCTTCTCGGAGGAGGACCAAATTTAGGCAAGTTAGTCACCAACTTAGGTCGGAACATTTGAAAATATCGTGCCATGCATTGCGCACTAGAGCGATAGTTTCGAACTTTGGATTTAGTTCCCAACTAGCTTGATAGTCTCCATTCATGCATTCCACTACAGAACTCTGTCCTTATAGTGTCAGACTAACAGGCCTCCTGAGCGAGCCACTTTCCAAGGGGAGCTAAATTCGCGTATGGAAACAGTACTGTCGTCTGGGATGCCGTTTTCAGTATTCTGAGCGTTGAAGAATTTGTAAAGAGAAGAAACGATAACAGCAGGAGAAATAAAAGTCGTGTGTGCATTTTTTGGCTTTTGGAGGGACGATTTTGAGTTTGAATTCGTTCTTGCCATGCTCCTAAAGCGTGTAACATACACTCTTGCACACGTTTGCTTTAGTAGTGGCAAAGAAGGAAAGCGTGTGACATTACCCGCTATTACGAGTTAGTCGTGTGACAGAGTTTTCTTGCACACGAGACTGTAGATGTCTCACGACGGCGTAGCCGAAGTGAGACAGCAGCAGTCGAGTGTGCAAGAAAACTATGTCACACGACTAACTCGTAATAGCGATTATGTCTCACAGCATAGGCATAGAAAGACATAAATGAGTTTTTGGGGACGAAATAACAGGCACAAAACAAGACTGAACAACTCAATTGCCCTTTTACACATCCCCTACACACGCATGCGCGCAGAAGATAGATTCAATGCGTTTCGTGTCTTTTCTGGTTGAATGCATTCAACAAAGTATTTACCAACGTTTCTGAATCTTTCAATGAAAAAAGATAAACTTATTTTGAACCAAACAGCACATACCAACGAAAGTTAAACACACAAACACACACGCGCACTAACACAGATTGAATGCAAAGCGCGAACGAACACGGAGGATTTTTGTAGGTCAGGTCGTGGGAAAGTCCACCCGAAATGTTCCACACGGGAACTGGTTGCGTTTGTATTGTTTATTTTCTCAGAGTGATGTTGATGGTTTTTACAGTGCCGTTTTGAAAGAATATTTTCCGAATTTGGGGCACACTTTTGACTTTTGGTTCGTTTATCTCGTCGAAGTAACATTCGAGTGTTTCTAAATCAAAACCTTCCAACACCGCTGGTGCAGATTAGACCTGCCTGACTGTCTGCGTGCGTGTTAGAGCTGAAGACGAAGCCTTAATCGCCAAAGCGTCACCTATCTGTAGGTCCTGAGCATCGGATGTACGTTGATACGTGGTGAGATCCGCACGGAACTGTCTATGCAACTTTTCCTAGTCACAGGTGTAAGGTTCGATCTTTTCTTTGAAATTTCTTCATCTGTGTACGTAGCAAAGCGTTTCTCCATTTTCGGTTTTCGTTGCAGACGACGATAGTGAAAGTAGTACCTGTGGTTTTGTTTTGACCTTTCGTATTCAGGGTTCTTAATTGAAGCTTGGTAAAGGGAGCTTGTCGTGTGAGTGGAAAGTTGACGAAGCTTTTGAAAACAGAAATTGAATGAAGAAGAAAATGTGGCTTTCAGTTATATACAGGAGAACGGGGTTGGTGTTATTCTTTTCCGTCAAACACTTAGTACACAGATAAAACGTGATTGACTGACCAAGGCCTGTTGGCAAACTATTCAGAATGCACAACAAAATGTAACAACAGTTTGATACCCATTTTTTTACGTTCGTGATCACTTGAAATGAATACTGAAAACATAAGTGTTGAAGGTAGTGACTGAATGTATGTGAAGGTAAAAAATTTCAGAAATAAATGCATAATCAAAATAATTGATTTCGGCTTCAAAGCGTGTAACATACAATCTTGCACACGTTTGCTTTAGTAGTGGCAAAGAAGGAATGCGTGTGACATAACAAAATAACAGCCACTCATTACAGAAGTTGTATCGATGCACTAGAGCACTGCATGCGCTAATTTGCTTCTGTAGATCGTTTGAGTGATCCAGGATCAATGTCTTAGGGCTGGGATTGTTCACCTGCATTTTCGCTCACAGACGAGTCGGTCTTTGTTGTTTGACTAACCATGTAAACTGTGTCCTGTGTTCAGACAGAAGACCAGCTGTTGTCAAGTCTCAATCTGTCGACATTCAATGACACGGACGGACTGGAGTACCAGCGAGGTCACTGTGACATGACGCTGCCAGTAAACTACAACACGGAGATGACTCACTACTTTTTCGTGTCAATACAACCCAGCAATAAAATGGATCAGTTCGTTGGAGCTGTTACCATCAGTAAGTCATACCTTACCTGTCATTAGTGTGCAACTGTGCAAGTTCTTTCTAAACTTACATGCGGTTTTTTATTAAGTCAAGCTTTGACTAAACAAAATTATGATAGACTGGGTATCGAGACTAGGGCGGTGGTGTACGTATGTATGTGCATGCATGTGTGTGAAGAGCGGTTCCCGGAAAACTACTGGGCAGATCCTCATGAGCTTTGCTTATGAAGTGTTGTAGATGATATCCCAACTTATTTTGTTTTTGTGTTTTGATTAATGTCTTGTCATGACGCCATATCCGTTGTTTAATCGGCGGCACTGTGACGACTTCATTTTTCAAACCAATTCGAATCAAATTTGGTCAATCATTATTTGACTTATGCAGACTATAGGATTGAATTTCAGCATGGGAGCTTAGCAGTTGTTTAATGATTTTATTTATGTGGAAACAAACAAATGAAAATGAAAATATATATTTAAAAATGATCGCATGGTATTGTTTAATTCCTGAATCCTAAAATGTATAGACATGTCAAGTTTACTTTCAAAACGGGCTCAGAAATAAAGAACATATATGCAAACTAGCTACTATACATTCGCCTGCTTCGCAAAGACGAGCACCACCTGTCTCGGTCCTTGGGTTTCAGTTAGACATGAAGTATGACTAGTTGTCAGTATTGGTGTTTTTGTTTCAGGCCGGCAGATGGACTAACAGTGTTGATATCGCTTCACTCGACTTGTTTAAGAGTTAAGTCTGTTATAC
>NC_090252.1:60237163-60262663 GCF_037325665.1 Littorina saxatilis
ACACGACATGTCCAATTAAATACAATGTCTTTGTGATATTAATAGCGCATTAGACATTACCATTAAATTGATTCAAACCACATACATTAACAGACTAATACATCAATTTACCATTCAACCAAACAAAAAATCAGACAATGGGTGTCATGCTAAATTAGTATTGAACAATGTACACATAACTACGTAGCCTTGTTTACGCACGTGTGTGCGTGCGGGGAGAGGGGAGAGGGTTTTTATTGTTAGTTAATTATGCATATTTCGGTCCGCGTTTCTGTGCGTACAAGTGCAAGTGCAAGTGTGATTGATTAAATATAATTGTCCTTTTGTTTTTGTCTATATGTAAGTTCGCACGTTCTTTAGATATATAAAGATATACAGAGCAAGGGAGACAAATAGGAGAGATACAAAGCAAGAGAGAAACTGAGGCATAGAGAGAAATAGAAAGAAAGACAAAGGGAGAGAGAGAGAGAGAGAGAGAGAGAGAGAGAGAGAGAGAGAGAGAGAGAGAGAGAGAGAGAGAGAGAGAGAGAGAGAGAGAGACACACACACAATTAACACGCACACACACACACATACACACACACACACACACACACTCACACACACACACACATAGACTGACAGAGACAGAGAAAGATGGGATTACTGCTGTATTATGTACATGCAGTCGAAAACGCTGCACTTCACTCACTTGATGACTTCGTTTTTGCAAATTGTACAGAGACACCCTTCCATCCAAAGTGAACCAAACCGCTGTATCAACTCGGAGTGTGTTGTTTGATGCAGCTCAGGGCGACGCCTTTGATCTGAAGGTAATACACTACTCTTAAGGATGACTGGGAGGAGACGTTTCGTGATGGCAAATGATTTGTTATGCGAATGTTTGGTCATTGAAGACGATAATAAGACGGCGATAACTTCCTCAAATCAGTTAGAAAAGCGTTCATAACTGCTGATTGTGGGGATTGTCTAGTAAATCCTCATAGATCGGTCCAAACTTGTGAATAGGGGTAAACACATACCAGAAGTAACGGTGTGGCTGCTTGTTGTTCTAAGCCAAACTATATGGTTAATCTATTTGACTGACACCGATAACACCTAGAGAGAGATGGGGTGGGTGGATAATTCCGAGAGAGTTTTACCAGGCTCATCATACGTTTTCAGTAAATGAAGAGGGAACGAATCTCAGCTGAATACAGCTCTTCCTTCTGCTTTTGGTACATGTTTCAAACAGTTTGAACGTATGTGTTGCGTTGTTTTGGTGTTAATACGACAAAGCAGCAGACATCGGCCTCGAATTGTAAAACACGTTTGAAGATTGAGGTGCCTTATTTCTTACTTTGCAAAGTAATTTAATACACGAAACATTTTGAGAAAAAGTTGTTCTTAATTGTCCGCCATGAAGTGTTCGTATTTTGTTGGCAATAGGCAAAAAAGCCGTAGCGCACTCAGCTGTCCAGTTCAAACGTCTACCAGACTTTTTCTTGAGCAAGTCAGAGATCGGCGCTGTCAGTTGACCAAAGTTCGGTACATACCTCCGGTAGTACCCAACCAGACCCAACAGGGAACGAACTTGTTTCTGGGTAGTAGGTGTCGATACTTCCAAAATCTTTTGAACCTTGGATTTCTCTGGTCTCAACCGACCTTTCCCCACCACATGACCTAAAAACTCCAGTTCCTGAAACCCAGCTTCCACTTTTGACGGACGTACCGTCAGACCCTGCTCATGCAATGTCCGTAGGACCCCTTCAACGTGCACCAAATGTTCCTTCCATGCTTTGCTAGACACCAGTACATCATCAAAAAAATTTAGACCACTGAATCTGTCTAACGCAAGCATTCTCATCATCCTGGCAAACGTTGCCGGTGCAGTCAACAATCCAAATGGCATTCGTTTCCACTGGAAAAGTCCCAGTGGGGTTTGAAACGCCGTCTTCTCTTTGTCATGAGGATTTACCGGAATTTGCCAATACCCTTTTGCAAGATCTATCTTTGTAAAATAGACCCCCCCTGCCAAACTTGCAAACAGCTCTTCCACATCAGGAATCGGTTCCGCATCAAACACTGTAATGCTGTTCAAACCTCTAAAGTCTAAACACACTCTGGTTGATCCATCCTTCTTTTTCACTAACACGACAGGTGCGCAATATGGCGAACTAGAAGGCTCTATGACGTCTAACTCTAGCATCATTCTCACCTCCTGCTCTAGGGTCTGTTTAGATGCAAATGGTAGAGGATATTGCTTCTTCCGTACTGGTTCTTTATCTGTCAGTCTGATGTCATGAACTAAGTTCCCTCTGAAGCATCCTGGGTCTGTTTTGAAAATCTCACCCACCTTTTCAAATACCTGTTCTATCTCACCCTTTTGACTCTCTGTCAACCCAGGATCAAAAACAATGTCCTTGATTGTCTCTTCTTTCCCCCTGGGCAATGTAGGCAACGGCAACGGTTCCTTCTCCTCAGTAGGAGGTAACACCGCAACATTTGCCTCTCCCCACCATTTATTTGGGACAACATCCTGACTGCCCCAGTCAGATCTCAGTGGAACGCTTTCGCGATATCCACTACCTGTCTCTGTATCAACAACTTCCGCTGCGCAAGCTGCATACTTGTCAGCGCGTCTTACATACCTTTTCAACATGTTGGCATGGAAAACCTTTACTTTGCCATTCACGTTGATCTTGTAGTCTGTTCGGAAAACTTCCACAACAGAAAAAGGACCTTTCCACAACATCAACAACTTGTTTGAGCTTGAGGGCAACAACAACAGCACCTCATCACCCACTTGAAACTTGCGATCTTTCGCGTTTCTGTCATGATATGCTTTGTTTTTAACCGCCGTCTTCACAAAGTTTTTGTCCACGACCTCACACACCTCTGACAAGTAGTTTTTCAGATCATACACATATTGGTAGAGAGGCTTCTCTTCATCTTTCTCTGTCTGTCCTAACCAAGAACTTGCCAACAAATCCATTGGCCCTCTGGCCCTTCTGCCGAAAAGTAACTCGAATGGAGAAAACCCCGTACTTGCATTAGGCATCTCGCGGCACGCGAACAACAACGCTGGTAAGTACCGATGCCACAATCTTGGCTGGTTACCGATGACTTTCTTAATCATAGGCTTAATAGTACCATGGAATCTCTCCACGACACCATTTGATTGGGCATGATAAGGGGATGTGTGCACTGCTTTGATGGCTAGCAACCTCAAGATTTCCTTCATCATGTCTGACGTGAACTGACTGCCTCTATCCGACAAAATCTCACTAGGAAAACCCATCCTTGCAAATACTCCTAACAACGCCTCAGCAACTGACACTGTGTCTATGTTCTTCAAGGGAATTGCCTCGGGATATCTAGTGGCAATGTCGATAACCGACAGGATGTATCTGTGTCCTTCCTCTGACGGCGGACTAAGAGGTCCCACCAGATCAATAGCCACCCTTTTGAAAGGTTCTGTAATTCTGGGCATAAAGTCCAGTGGTACGTTCGGAACTCTTCCCTTCGCAACGGAACGTTGGCAAATATCGCAAGAGTGACAATACTCACGCACATCCTTGTACAACCCTTTCCAGAAAAAGTTAGAATGTATCCTAGCTATTGTCGTCTGGATGCCCCCATGACCTGCCAACAATCCGTCGTGAGCAATACCTAGAACTTCTTTCCTCAAAAGTACCGGGACCACAATCTGATCAACGATATTTCCATCTTTCCTTGTCATTCGTCGATATAACACCCTTTCTTTTTCAATGAATATCGACCCCGGCTGACCCGGAACTGTATGCTCATCCTCTCGTGCCAACCTCCACATCTCTTTCAATGTCTCATCTTTCTTCTGCAACCTTATCAGATCCTCTACATCAACTGACAAATCAGGAGTAATGACATTCTTCAAAGGTACTGGATCTTCCAGTTTCTTCTTGGCTTGTGCCCTTGTCGTAGCACACGCGACCTTCTCAAGTACTAACTCTTCAGTTTCTTCCTTGTGACTTACATCAGCAGACAATCCAACACCCTGCATATTCCCTAGGAATAAATCTACTCTGGGAACCACACCCTGAAGATTACCTATCACTAGGTCAGCGACTGGGTCTGTGAGCACACAACATTTCAACTTTCCCTGAAAATATGGGGTATCAACAACCACTTCCGCCAATGGGTACTCATCAATCTGTCCACCAAAACCCTTCACTTTTTGGACCTCTCCCTTTATGTACTGGCTTGGTAAGACCAACGACTTCCTTACCCCAGCTACATTAGCTCCTGTGTCTCTCAGTACTGACACCTTCTTTCCATTTACACGACCTTCTGCTAATGGCAACGACCCGACAGCTGCCGAGCTTATCAACACCCCAGCGTCCTGACAATCTGCTACCACTTTTGCGGAATTCGCAACCTTTGTCAAACAGCTTCTAGCGTAATGGCCCAACCGACCACACTTGTAACATATGACCTGATTCTGCTGTTCAGTACTTGTACCTCTAGTACTTCCCTGCTGCCATCCTCTGCCCTGAAATCTGGTATTTCTGCCCATACCACCCTGTCTTCTGCCACTATCACCTTGACCTCGATTGTAAGACTGTCCTGCTCCACGATTCTGATTGAACGCTACATTTCCAGTCCCCAAAGGATTTACTTGCCCCTTTCTGGCCAAACATTTATTCGGATGGGCTGATTTGTAAGTTTCTGCGCTAGCAATCATGTCTTCTGAACTTTTACAATTCCGTTCTCTCAAAAAGACTGCCAAATCAGTGCATACACTGTTAAGAATCTGCTCACACAACACAAAATCAAACAATGCTTCATATGATGTTTCAATATCAGACAAACTCAACCAACGGTTGAACAAATGCTTCATCTTTGTTACGTATGTGCCAAAACTTTCATCAGCCTCTGGCTTCGTACTGCGAAACTTCTCACGAAATCCCTCTCGAGTGCACTGAAACTTCTTCAATAACTCTTTCTTCAAGTCTTCATACGACAAAGTACCCGTTGAAAACAATGAATGAAACAAAGACAACGCTCCACCCTCCAGATAAGCTGATAAGTACGTAGCCCACTCTGAATCATTCCATTTGTTCGCCTTTGCATGCGTTTCAAATCTGAACAAGAAACTGTCAATGTCATCCTTATCTTCCTTGAACATGGGGAGTTTTGGGTACTGGGGCCTAATGCTGGGACCTGATCTTCCCCCTGCATTTCCACCTGTACTTTGCTGCGCCTCTGCTTTCTTAAACTCCAAATCCATTCTCCTCGCTTCAGTATCTGCTTCTAGCCTCTTTGCATCTAATTCCCTATTTGCCTCAATTTGTAATTTCTTTACTTCTGTTTCTTGTCTCTTTGTCTCAGCCTCAACTTCTAATCTTTTTGTCTCAGCCTCAGTTTCTAATGCTACTTTCTTTGCTTCCCTTTCCTGAATTCTCTCTTCTCTATCCATATGATCCTGAGCAAACTTAAACAAAGCTTCTGCCTTTAAGCCATGCTTCTCTCCCAACGCCAAATAATGATCATATGTGCTACCACCAGTATCACTATGCTCAGCCATCTTTACAATGTCAAAATATCAAAGTAATCTCAACGTAATACAATGGATCAAGTAACACCAGTTCACAAAATTGTTTTAAGTATCAAAAAGTTGTATCATACACCAGTTTCTCGCAATACTAAACACACACAAAAGAGTATCATAAAATACTAAACTACAAGAAATCTTGTGCCTTTTTAAAAACAATCCTTAAATTGTTTACTACTTAACTATTTACACAACCAGTCTCAAAATTAAACAATAAACTTAAGAGTCACAACACAAAATTTAATTTGGAAAATATCAGAATAAACAATCAATAGCAGCTTCAAACACTGTCTTGTCAATCAATGTTAAACTTAACACTTTAGAACATCAACAACAACAACAAAATAACAAACAATTAACTAGAAATGTCAAATAACACACTTCACATGAAAAATTGAATTCCACACACCACTAACCAACGTCAGATCCTTCAAGGAAAATCAATCGCCAGAGCAAAACCAAAACAAAATTTAAATGTTCACAACAACCACAACAAAAAAAATTTATCCAATATTTTGTCTAAGTACAAATGTTTACAAATTACTACTAACCAAAAAAAAAATTAAATTTACAACAAAAAAAATAAACAAAAAACTTTCTCCAAACTAACAACTAAATATCAAACAGTAGTATAAGGGAGATAATCACCCTATTACTAATCCGACTACAAATAAGAACAACAATAACAATAATAAACAAAACACTTTTCAAGCCAGAGTACACAACTAAAAAAAAATATCAGAGTCCAACCAAAAAAAATACAAAATTTCAGAGTTTATACACACACAAAAAAATGGCACACCCTATACTATTTTATTTAAAATAAGCCTGCACCTCAACGACAACAATCATACACAACAATCAATCCAAGATAGAATCTAAGAAAAATAGTTTTAAAAAAAAACTTATAGGAAAGGGAGCTAGAATTTAGATAGAAAGATAGTTAATAATTACACAGAAAAGGAAGCAAACAGAAACTAAGGCCCTCTCTACGTACGAAACTATACAATTACGTAGACCCCTAGAGCTGGAGAGGGGGTGTCCAATAACATACACATACACAAACACTACCATACGCAAAGTATCAAAGTATGTATAATTAGTTACACTAAGGCACTTCTTTCTCAATTTCTCCAATGAAAGGGAAGCAACTGCTTTTTAACTACAACAAAAATCTACCCTTAGAAACAAAAACCTATTTAGGGCTAAGTCGGGGTCACCACTGTCACGAAGTGGTTTGCATGTGAATTTATTATGCGTGTTCTGCCCTTTTGCACTGTCTCTACCCTTTCACACCAAACACTTCAAAAACAGAACTTGGGAGGATGCAGGCTCATTATTTCCTCAACCAAAACAACATACTTCTTCACTTTAAATACATCAATACGAACAACTTTTCAACACACAGTTCGCACAATCTTCCAGCTTTCACTCAAGGCATGTAAATACATATTATGACAATACTTTCTCAAATATAGATTAGCGCACCAAGAAGGTACCAACAGACACTCACGAGTTCGTATCACGGCTCACTGCATGTCGCCAGTTCACTTACTTGTCCCGCTGAATCGTCGTAGAATAATGAAATCGGATGCCAACACACAGAGATGCTAACACACACCTTTCGCTGAAGATGCCAACACACACCTTCCACTGAAGATGCCAACACGCACCTTTCACTGAAGACACCAACACACATCTCACTGAAGATGCCCGCACACACCTTCCAGGTTTCTCCCCGAGAAACCCTTCCGCCCGTAGCGGAAACAACCGTCGTCAGCTGCGACCGGTCTCGATGAAGACTCCACTCGTCTAGTCATCTGCGCAGAGGTGGTCCCTTGCTTCCACCGTCGTCTAGCGCTTCTCTCGTGTAAGGTCCCTCCCTTATACGCCATGGAAATCCCTCATGGAAACTCCTAAAGAATGTAACCAAGTCTTAATACAACATTCTCTAAAACCATCTCTTCTTCCAAACGTTCATGTACCACTCATACATTCTCGTTCATTCCACGTTCACATTCCGTACAGATTCAATATCCAAACTAACACTTAATCAATGAATAACACTCCCCATACAAAGCATGACCGTCTTAAACATAACATAAATGCGTAGCAATTATGTTCAAGAAATTCCCCATGAAAAACCGTGAAACAATTACATCAAGCATTCTCTCAACGCTTCACACTAAGATTGGGTGCACTTTATACACACTAACCTTTACGCTCCAGCTATGTATTCCAACGTCAATAATATACAACATAGTAAATCATTTACCTTAAGAGACCCGTCTCTTGAAAGAGTACTTGTTCCCAGAACAAGTCTGACACACGCTGAACAACCTTCCCGGTTGGAAATCTCACACGCTGTGACGTTATTTACCCCAGACCAGCTACATGTCTCAAACACAACTCACATCAAGCTAAGCCAGTTTTACGTGCAACACCCGAAACACGTGAATAACGCCAGTCCGGTCAGCTACCCTCGCCTGTACAACATTTAGGGAGGTTAAAAACACGACGTGGTTTCACCTCACAAATATGCTACTCACATCTTTGTGACACAAGGGCCATAACTTCTTTTTACTTGAATGAATTGCCATTTAAAACAAACATTTCTAAAGATCAGACTAAACAAAAATGCCTGTGGAGAATTTGAAAAAAACCAGTTTGTTATACCGCGGGGGTTAAATTCAAGGGTCTGCCAAACCCAGCAAATGCAATAGGCAGCCCAGAGATCCCAAATATGCGTGTGTACTTGGCTAGATTGGATGTTTTCTTAACCAGGGCAAACTCACAATCTTGGGCAAATAAATATGATGTGTTCAGTATTAAGTATACCCACCAATGCAACCACTTTAACACGCCCTAATCCTTATCTCTTCATCCCCAGACTATTGATGCAGTCCTGCAGAAAGCAGAGGTTCTGATCAAACTCATCAAAACATGCACGCGGGGCTACACCTACACAGGCACTGAGTGTGGTAAAGATGTGTATATTACAGACCTGGGAACCAATACGATTTCACCTTATTGTGTACGCCTGTTTGTCTAGTATACGAGCAGTACGGTTAGTGGAAACAAATTCGAAGAGAACAATTCCTAGACTGCTTTCTTCACAAGCGCATCCCAAAGCCAATCCAGTATTTTGGCACGTGACTACACTTTTTGTCAGTAAACATTGACACAAGCATTTGTTTTAAACGTGTTGGTAAATTCAATTAACGATGCAACGGGCGCGTGTGAAACATGTTTGAACAATGGATCTTCAAAATTAATGCAATGTAGAGGTCGCTCATTTTTTTTTTAAATCACCAAGTTTGATTGGGAATAATCTAAGTGCAAAACAGGGGTTCCCAGGTCTGATATAAATATTATTTTGACCATTCACATATTTACCTGTGCTTAGTTTTAATGGTTTCTTAATTCAACTGAAAAGGCGTTGTTTCACGTTAACCCATACTATAGCACAAGTGTAAAATAATATGATAATGGTATGCTGTCATTTTCTTGAGTCTAGCATACCAAAAACACAAAATTAAAACTGTGTTCAATAAAATATTGTGTTAGATAGTACAAACTCTCAGACAATCGGAAGCCATTGCCACGGTAACGTAAGCCAAACTGCTGATCTCGAATCTTGAGTTCGGCGCTTTTTCTTTATGATACAGGAAGACTTGTTTTGTGAATGTGAAAGTATGCAACAGCTCTTTGTGGGTTGTTACACAGTTTTGATGATTGAAAATGTTGCTGTCAGCTCTTTATCTCACGTTTATTCAGCTGTCACCGCTCGAGATAGGCAGTTTGCAACTTATAACTAAAATGAGATAGGCTGATTGTTCAGAAACCAAAGACAGGGTTTTTTTTTTCGTTTTTCTCAAAACATAAAATAATGACATAGGCAATTATCTTATGAGCGTGACGATGTATAGCGTAAAATCATTTGATATGTAATCGTCTAAAATGCGTCCTGGGCTGGGAAAATACGTACGACACGAATCGAAGTAATACAATATACCTTGTGAAGGCAATTAAGGAGGATATGGAGGAGTTTGCCTTTGGCTTCCTTTATATATATATATATTGAGAAATAGTGGATGTGAAATCACGAGTTGTGAAAGTTCTTCGATTAAAAATAAATTGTAACTCTTGGTATTATTTCCTATGGAATTTTTGAATCGTAGAATATTTAAAGCAGTCAGTGCCGATCGATATGTTTGTGTATCCACAGTAAAGCAGGACGAACCTTCTTCCAGCTCCACCGTTGTCCTTGGCGCAAGCATTGGAGGAGTGTTTGGCTTTCTGGTGGTGCTGATTCTCGTCGTTCTTGTCGTCGTGATTTACAGGTTAGGCTCTAGAACTACACACATATACCCACCCCCGTTTGATCGCATTGCCAAATCAGATTCACCGCCATGCTTTTTTTCTAACTTATTTCAGTATCTCACTTTGTTCTAAATAATTTTAGTGTCTATATTAATGTTAGTCTGTTTGTTTCACTGTTTACAAAAATCATTTTGATATCTGTGTTTCGCGAACATTCCAGTATTATCAGCATTGTCTCTTCACTCTGAGAAGACAATTCAATGGTAACTGTCATTTTAACGTTCATTACAAATGTACTTTGCAACCATGCTTTCCTGAATCAAGTCTTATTCAAGAGTGCCCTGATTCTTCATATTTTTCTTGCGCAATTACTTTAAGACTGTAGTTGATTCAAACAAACAGGTTCTCGATATGTTTACTTAATAAGAAACGAATGCTACACGAATACAGCAACAAAAACAACATATATGGGATACACTGAAACCCCACAAACGAGAACCAAGTTCGTAGTTGTAGCATTCGTCGTGTTTATTTCATAACTATTGTTGCAGACGTCTAGGCTGGCAACATGCAGGCAGACAAGCAAGACACGATGACGAGCATGACTACAGCGCCCTGGCCATTGCTGGACAGAGTACAGCTTCCGGGCACAGTGGTCACCAGGGTCCAATGCAACTCAGTCCCCTGGGATTTGAACTTGACAACTCCAGTTTTGGGTATGGCATGTCAATCATGTTCTGAGTTACCGTGACGTCTTAACCACTCTTGCATTTTCAAATCTTGCATCCCATTGTGTCATACTTCGTTTTATTTTGATTTGTTTAACCTTGCGTTGTCTGTTCTTGGCCTGTGTTGTCTGGCTTGTTGTCTTGTATGATTTCGACTTGTTTTGTTTTCAGCACATCTGCTTTGTCTCTTCGTTATTATAGTGACCTGGCTTGTGTATCTTGGTCTTCTTGCGGTTGCTTGGTAGCCTATCTAGTACCATGAATGCGCCTCTTTGTGGGTATCATTTTTACAGACTACAATGGGTACACTAAATCAAGAGTGAAGGGGTTCTGATGCCGCTGAAGTTACATGTTCCACCACATCACAGCTCCTCATGTTCAAACATCATTTGCACAAAACATGTGTTCACTTGTATGTTCATTGCTACATTGTCCCATCATTTGAAAATTTGGGTTGTTTTCTCACAATTGAAAGCTAAAATGCAGCAACATAATTACGCTACCAAGGTGTGTGCGTGGTAAGGTTGAATCCGCTACTTTCACCCTACCCTGTATTACACAGTTTATTAAAAGGTAAAACAAAAGAAAACGATTACATAGTATGCACTACGTACAGCCAGTAAAATATCCTCCACGAATCTGTCTTCCTTTTTTTAATACCTTATCTTGTTCATATTTTACGACAATTTGAATATGACGAACAGTACTTCTTTTGTGGTACATGTATTTATTTCCACAGTAACACAAGGGAAACAACTCAGTCGATACCTTTAATCACTGTGTGTCCTTTCTTTCCAGCACACAGCACGAACGGCCTGTCAGCGACTATGACGTCATCGGCATGGACAATCCCAAGATTGCCAGCTTACTGACTGACAAATATTCTGCTGATGAAAACCCGTGCAACCCCTATGATGAGTGTGATGACTACGATGAAGCAGGGCACGGAGACGGCAAAGTGCAGAATTCACCACCAGAAAAGGCTGCAAACAGAAAAGGGGACGCTTCAGACTATCTGACGCCTTCCATGCCACGTGAGAGCACTGAAGCAGAAAATCCGCCAGACTATCTCACACTCTGTTCCCCTCAAGATATGTCTGATGACGTGAACTATTCAGACTATTTGACCCCACAGCCGAAGCTTGAGAAATCTGATGATCCGAACTATTCAGACTGACTGACCCCTAACCCGAGACTTGAGATAACTGATGACGGGAACCATTCGGCCTATCAGAATGTCTGAGATAATTGAGAATTTGGATGAACTGAATCTTTCGGGGGTTATGTTGACCTTTAGCTTTTGTAAATTCAAGGACGTTTTTTCGTTTACTGCAATCTTAGCCTCTGTATTTGTAATCAGGAAATACATTCAAGGAAGAATGTTTGAAGGTGGTCCAGGGGGCAGCATAGCCCCTGGTGGGAGTCTTGCCCCCCAAAATTGAGGCATGTTTGCCATGTAAATATGAATTTAGCCCACGCTGGTGAAATATAAATTGCGCATGTCATGAAAAAACACCATTGTGTCCCTCTCACCTGGGTTAAACTATACAGCATGTTGGTGGAATTTCTTTTACTTTTGAGTAAATCCGCGAAATCGGGGATATTTGGATTGCCTGTGTAATTGTAAGCATCATTATGTTCTGTAATTGTTTGGTACAGGGTGACCCCCCAAAATTCAACCTACAAACATTAACGTGTGCATGTGTTGACCGAATATGTGGTTTACATTAACTTTGGCTTGAGCATGATCAGTCCAAACAAAGGCAAGTGTATGGGTCAAATGGTCTGAGTTTGTACTTTCAAAAACTGAATTCATGAATGGACTCAACAGTGGGAGGTTTGGTATTCAGCGGTAGACATACTTACCTGATTTCAACACTCTAGGTTTTTATATTTAGTCAAGTTTTGACTAAATATTTTAACATCGAGGGGGAATCGAAACGAGGGTCGTGGTGTATGTGTGTGTGTGTGTGTCTGTCTGTGTGTGTAGAGCGATTCAGACTAAACTACTGGACCGATCTTTATGAAATTTGACATGAGAGGTCCTGGGTATAAAATCCCCGAACGTTTTTTTCATTTTTTTGATAAATGTCTTTGATGACGTCATATCCGGCTTTTCGTGAAAGTTGAGGCGGCACTGTCACGCCCTCATTTTTCAACCAAATTGGTTGAAATTTTGGTCAAGTAATCTTCGACGAAGCCCGGACTTCGGTATTGCATTTCAGCTTGGTGGCTTAAAAATTAATTAATGACTTTGGTCATTAAAAATCTGAAAATTGTAAAAAAAAATAAAAATTTATAGAACGATCCAAATTTACGTTTATCCTATTCTCCATCATTTGCTGATTCCAAAAACATATAAATATGTTATATTCGGATTAAAAACAAGCTCTGAAAATTAAATATATAAAAATTATTATCAAAATTAAATTGTCCAAATCAATTTAGAAACACTTTCATCTTATTCCTTGTCGGTTCCTAATTCCAAAAACATATAGATATGATATGTTTGGATTAAAAACACGCTCAGAAAGTTAAAACAAAGAGAGGTACAGAAAAGCGTGCTATCCTTCTTAGCGCAACTACTACCCCGCTCTTCTTGTCAATTTCACTGCCTTTGCCATGAGCGGTGGACTGACGATGCTACGAGTCAGTTTCATTCTGTGAGTTCGACAGCTACTTGACTTAATATTGTATTTTCGCCTTACGCGACTTGTTTTCCCTTTTGGATGTTATGACTGCGCTTGTTTACACAAACACCCCCTTCCCACTGCAGATAATCGTTGACCAAAATATTGCAGTAACAGCTAGGTCCATGGCAATCCCAGACAGCAAAGCCTTCAATTTCAGAGAGGTGATTTGCAACACATTTTGGAGAGACGGTATTAGTCGGATCATGTGACTTGCAGACATAAACTAAGCTTCCTGGAATGGCTGTGAACCGAAGGTCTCGTGCACAAACTATGAAGAGATTCGCCAAACGTAATTGACTAGAACAATAACCCCCTTCATTGTAAAGTTACACTTGCGCAATGGCATGAACAAATCATCAATGACATCAACGCATTCCGTAATGGAAAATGTCCCGATCCTGCCTGTAATTCTTGTATTCAAGTCACTGATTGTTTAGCATTGGATATGGTATACCAAATAAACCCAACATTTACTACGTGACTAACTTTTTTTCTCCAATGTTTAAAATCATACCTTGTTTTGCTCCCACCAAGACTGCAGATCTTGGCAAACGCGTGACGTAACAATTCGATTTGATGGCGTTACCCGTACACGTTCCCGTACACCTGCTGAAAAGTACCACATCTACATCTTGCTATTAGCTCCAACAGACTGCCCTTGTAGTCAACTCGTAGAGTCAAGTTCTGGACGGCATCCTAAGATGTTTACCCTTCGCCGGTGGTCGTGGGTCCGTGTGTGGATCCAGAAGGGTGTTTAATTGCAAATATCTCTTAAACTAAATGGAATTGTTTAATGAGCTTTCAAGAATGCCTCATGAACAGCTCCTGCCAGACGATTGGTGCTAGTGCTTCATACGGTCCACGACTTGGCTGAAATACCCAGCGATCCATGACTGGTCTCAGCTGGACCAGATCACCAACAGCAAGGACACTGACACCACCAAACGGCTTGCTGCAACCCATCACTTGTTGCAGACGCTGACTGACAAAACCCAACATGTTGGCACCAACCATGGAAATTTCATCAATGATCACCAAGCGCAATTCTGCAAGAGTTGACCGAAGTGTGTTCAAGCGACTGGCGTCAAGTTTCACGTAATCACTGAGACTCTCGTTTGCAGTGAGGCAGAAGGATGTGTATAGTGTCACACCTCTGATGTTATTGGTAGCCTTGCCTGTTGGAGCGGCAAGAAGTACCGGAAGGCAATCCGGATTGTCTCCAGGGCGACTGCTTAGGTAACGGACAAGGGCGTGGTAAATAGCCAGAATACAGCGACTCTTCCCCACACCTGCACCTCCAGAGAGAAAACAGTAGAAAGGTTCGCATCACAGAACTTATATTATAAGTTCTATGGTTCGCATGCAGATAGACTGCCACTTTGTCTTCATCCAGTGCAGTATGTAATAGAATAACGCTTGCTGACTGCAATTCAGTGATCTTACCATTGCATCAAATTCTTCATTTAGTATCCTGTTCACTATACGGTCATGGGTTATGTCAGATGTAGCGTGACAACCCAAGTCAAGACCAATGTCATACTGTCGGCGCTGTTCAGAGTCTGGTTGGAACGCTGCATTGATGGTACTCTCAGTGTTGTATTTCTTGTGGCGGCTCTCCATGTCTTGTGCTTGTGGAGCCACCCCATCCCATGCTTCCTCATCCTTCTGCACCTGTTCCACAGCCTGCTCCACAGCAGTAGCATTGGTCTCAAACTTGCTGCTGACTTCGAAGACTGTTTCTTTCGTCTGTTAAAATCTCTCATGGTATGTCCCACACCTACCAACGATGTCCTTGACCTCGTTTCGCCATGGGATATACAACATTAGCTTCTCTCTTTAGTGGTTTTCTGAGTCAGACTCCAGAGAAAAGCGAACACAGCGCAGAACTTTTGGTTTTCTCCGGTGGTACAAGACTTTGCCATCAGGAAGTTTGTACAGGCGACCAGAAGAAGAGTCATTGTTCCAGATGTTGTCGGTAGCATCCTCCTCATATTCACCTTCAGGGAGCAAATCCTGTTCAGTCTCCTTTGTCTTACCTGTTCTGCTGCTTGATCCTGCCTTTCTCACGTCGTACGAAGTAGCAAAGTCTGCAAGACAGATGTTTTCCAACTCCTTTGGTCTTTCAGAGTACCTGTCGATCAGGCTTGTGAGAGTCACATCTGTGTCCTCATCTGTCATTGCTTCAAGCATGGTGGAATCCATCGCGATATAACCTTGAATGGTTGAAAACGACGTTAAACACCAAATAGAGAAAGTAAAGAAAGATGGTGGAATTCTTGAGCAGACCATCTCGCTGGCAGGGGGGGTGATGTGTGGACAAAAATCACATCCCTTGTGCACCGGGACAAAGGCAGCTGCATCAGGAGGTAGACAGCTTCCTGGGCAGACACTTCGCAGTGGTTCAAAAACTTGTTCGCAATGTGTCTGACTTTTTGTTTGACACTGTGGTTGCCACGTTTTGCATCATCATCAGCGTGTTTTAGAAGATCGCTCATGCCACGCTGGCTCTTGCTAATGTATGTCACAATGTACATTCCACAGGCATGCTCATGCAGGACAAATTGCACATCTGTGCTGGCCATCCACACCTGAGCGAGAATATCATTTCTGCTTGAAAATAGTTGAATTGTAATGTTCGGCATCTTGTGAATTCAAAATAACAAATAAATGTCGACCATGTTATCTCTTAAAATCAACTTATAATTAACGTAAAATGATCGTATGTTTGCATATATGCTTGCATCTCACCTGTATCTATGTATATATATATATATTGGCATGGACGTTCACATCATTTAACAGAAAACCAATACAACGTCTTTTATCAGGTTTTGTTTGCTTTATGTGATGACACGCATACAGAACAATGTCTTTGTCATTGTCCTACGTAATTTCGATATGCTGCTCCGTGTAGCTGTATATGTAATGCATATCGGCTGCAGCTACCCAGTAACAAACTCATCAAAAACCAGGATTTTATTACCGTTTACAAAATGTGCGGTCGCTCTCTTTCACACGCTAGATACGCCTGGCTGCGCGGTAGATTTGAACAACATGGATATACCCTTTCATACAAGACTGTAAACAATCTCACTGATGTTGACATATGAAATGTTGTTCAGTTTTAGTCACCGTTTAGTATAGCTCAAAGTTCAATAGGCTGTTTGAAAACGCTATTTTTGAGGTTAGGTGAGGTCAAGGACATGTCACGTCATACACACTTAATTATTGCTTATTCAGTTGAGCCATTTTTGAGCTGAAGAAACGCAGAGCTTTGAATCCACCGATGTTTCTGACCAACACACTGCTGTTTAACAGCGTGGCTATTTCACACACCCCAAAAATGTATCATTAACTGTTTGTGCTTGTAGAAGGAACATTTATTGTAACTGATCTTGCTAACTTGTTGTTATATACCCAACTTTGACTTCGGGGGCCCGGTAGCTCAGTTGGTAGAGCACTGGACTTGTAATCGAAAGGTCGCAGGTTCGAATTCGGGCCGGGACGGACACGGGTCAACTTTATGTGCAGACCCAGAGACGGAAGCCATGTTCCACCCCCGTGTCATCACAATGGCACGTAAAAGACCTTGGTCATTCTGCCATATGTGCAGGTGGCTGAATACACCTAAACACGCAGACACCTGGGTAGCGCGACTCCGTTGCTGCTAGCTTTCCACTGGGAGGAAGCGACCCGAATTTCCCAGCGATGGGACAATAAAATAATGAAAATGAAAAAAAAAAAAATGAAGAAGGGGCTCGTTTGTTGTTTTACATTATGTAATGCTTGGATTACCAGTTGAATCACATCGATGCATGATGTATTATGTTCAGAATAAAACATGTTTAACAGTGTGCTACATATATGATCAGTCATATTATTTCATGTCAATCCGTATTGTCATTAGATCATTCCTGTGAAATGACTGATTAGTTTCAAGTAGTATTGTCCTTGTAAAATTGATTTTATTTTTCAATTACATGTTTACTTGTATGATGGATTATGTTCAAGTAACATGTTTCCCCAATCGTCCTACTTGTAGGATAATACATGTTTGTTGTATATACGATAATTATGTACATACATTATAACGTTTCTTTTGCAAACTTGGTTCTTTTTTCATATGAATCATGACTTTTGAGTTAGAGAAAATGTCAAATTTACTTAGGGGCTTGTGCAACGGGTAAACACGACTTTGTATAGCAAATACAAATACAAATGCAGGGGGGGGGGGAGCTGTAGACAGCTGGCTGCCGGCTGCTGGTCGTCTTGGGTCAGTGCTGTAATGGTTCATGTGTGGGCTGTTGGCCGATCGGACACCGGGGCTTAATATGTGTGCATGCATGTACAGTGGAGTCCGGGTACAACGAATCTCAAGGGAGATACATTTTAGTTCGTTATATCAGTTATTCGCTGTAGAGTTTTCAACCCTAAATGGCCTCAAGACAAGTTTTCCCAATCACCTTCAAATGATCGTCCCATCGATCTTTCCTTGGAGAGTACAATCTCTGCATGTTTTCAACAGCTTCATAATATAATCCATAGAGAGAGGCAAACTAACAGCGGGAGGTGCATGAAAAGCGTCAGTATTCACGATGAAACTTTGACTCGCTCATTCACGGGACATAACTGCACTCCGGACTGTCCACAGTGTTGAGCAATTTAGGAGACTTCACTGCCTGAGGAGAGTATTGATTCAAACGAACGCGTGGTTCTATATCGCGTCACTCGGTCACGGATCGGAGAAAACAAAAAAAAACAGTTCCAGATTTCGAAACCATGTTCGTCAGCCATTGTTTTTAGCAAGACAGACCACATGTGCACGAGCTTCGCTTACGTACATCGCAAAATGTCATGACGTCACCACAACTTTCGGTTTTGGTTCGATCTGTTCCGTGCACCTCCCGCTGTTAGTTTGTTCAGAGTTTGCTCATCACGCGATGTGCACTTGTGTTTGTGTATTTTTGTCTTTGGAGACAATTATTGACATCAGTTCGTTGTAGCCTTGTGACTTTTAGAGACAAAACGGCCCTGGGGCGATGAAAACGTGTTTGTTAAAAGAGGGGTTCGTTATGCAAATGAGTTCAAAAGGTTCGATGTAGCCGGAAAGTAACAATCAATGGCAGTTTGTTAAAAGAGGGATTTCGTTATACCCAGGTTCGTTATAGCTTGACTCCACAGTATTCATGTTTGTAAGACCTGAGACTTTCGCTCTGATCCTGGGTGCTGTATTGTGCGCATGCGTGCACACGGGCGTGTTCGGACACCGAGCAGAGTCTACACAAAGTTGACTCTTGGAAACAAATCCCATACACGTACAAACCGCGGGAGTTGTGCACTTTCTCTGCCCCCCCCCCCCCCCACACTCCCCACACACCCTTTACAATCGTCATGTTAGCGTATATGTATTCATGCATATGTCTGTAATAAGGAATATGTGCATGTATAGAAAAAGAAGTTAACACTGACACATTTCGCGCAGAAGCAGCCCGCCGACTGCTTGATCCTCCGGTATCCTCAGACCCTGTACGTCATTACGACTCCACTCTCAGCACACTTCTCGATGAACATGCGCCCGCAAAAACCAAACTCATCATAGATAGGCCTTCTGCACCCTGGATCACAGCTGAAGTTAAGTATGCAAAACAGTTGCGTCGCCGAGCAGAGAGGAAGTCGCGAACCTCAAAGCTGGTAGTTGACAGAGAGATTTACAACAAGCAAAAGGAACATGTTCAGACACTCATCGCAGACGCCAAACAATCGCACTACAGCACCAAAATCTGTGAAACAACCTCTGCCAAAACACTCTTCTCCACAATGAATGACCTTCTTGGCTGCTCTTCTGCTTCTCCCTTGCCCAACAACATCGACCCCTCCAAACTGTCTCAAGCTTTCTCTGATTACTTCCATAACAAGATCCAAACCATCCGTGACAAACTAGACAAAATCCCACACCAAAACTCTGAAACTCCTCCTGCATTTACAGGCACTCCCTTCACACACTTTCAGCCTCTCACTCTCACTGACCTGGAGAAAGTCCTCAAAGAAATGACCTTGAAAACCTGTGACCTTGACCCTCTTCCCACACAACTCTACTCTGACTGTCTTCCTGAACTCCTCCCTTCTATTCTCAAAATCATCAACACTTCTCTGCAAACAGGCACTGTCCCCAACTCCTTTAAGACTGCTATTGTCAAACCTCTACTGAAGAAACCATCGCTTGACCCAAACACCCTCAGCAACTACCGCCCTGTCTCAAACCTTTCCTTCATTTCCAAACTCCTTGAAAGAGTCGTCCTGAAACAACTCAACTCTCACCTTCTTTGCAACAATCTTCTCTCTCCGCTTCAATCTGCCTATCGTCCTCACCACTCCACCGAAACTGCCCTTCTCAAAATCACTAATGATCTCCTCCTTGCCACTGACCTAGCTGAAATCTCTGCCGTTGCTCTACTTGATCTATCAGCGGCCTTTGACACAGTCGACCACAACATCCTCCTTCAACGCCTTCAGCACACCTTTGGTATCCATAGCACAGCTCTTTCTTGGTTCTCTTCTTATCTTACCGACCGCTACCAGACTGTTTCGATTGACAAACTGAACTCTGACCCCATCAGGCTTGAGTGCGGAGTCCCTCAGGGCTCAGTCCTTGGGCCTGTACTATTTACTCTCTACACTCAACCTCTTGACCACATCCTTGACCGACACAACGTTCTCCACCACTCTTTTGCCGACGACTCTCAACTTCACAACAGCTCTTCCCCTGACCAGTCTGAATCTCTTCTTTCCTCTATCTCTGACACTATCACTGACGTGCAGAATTGGATGACAGAAAACAAACTTCAGCTCAATAGCAACAAAACTGAAGCTATCCTAATAGGCACTACATCCAAACTCTCCAAAGCCACCTCCGACTCTCTTCAACTCTCTGACTCTTCTGTCCCTCTGTCTTCTGCTGTCAAAAACCTCGGAGTCACTCTAGACAACACCCTTTCCATGAAACAACACATCTCTTCTGTCTCTCGCACCTGCTACTTCCAACTCCGCCGCATCGCCACTATCCGCAAATACCTCACCACAGATGCTACCGCCAAACTGGTCACTTCCACCATTCTCTCACGTCTTGACTATTGTAACTCTCTCTTGGCGGGTCTTCCCTCTTCTTCTATCTCTCGTCTCCAACGCATTCAAAATAGCTCTGCCCGTCTTGTCCTACGAAAGAAAAAGAGAGATCATATCACCCCCCTCCTAAATCAGCTCCACTGGTTGCCCGTTCCTGCCCGTATCACCTACAAAATCAACACTCTCACCTACAAATGCCTCCATGGTCTCGCCCCTGCCTATCTCTCCGACTCTCTTTCTCTCTATGTCCCTTCACGAACACTCAGATCATCTGCCGACTCCCTCAAGCTCAACATCCCCCACACCAAACTCAAAACAGCAGGTCAACGCTCATTTTCTTTCCAAGCACCTAGCCAATGGAACACACTACCTCTCCCCCTCCGCCAACAACAGTCCCTCGAATCATTCAAATCTGCACTCAAGACATTCCTTTTTTCCAAATAATCCATGCATTATACACTGCCCACCCCATCCCACCCTGAATAACTGTACATATTTTAATGTTTGATGGTGTGTGTGTGTGCTAGTGACTTTAAGTCTCCGTGTGTGTGAACGAGTGTATGTGCGCCTTGAGTCGCCTGTTGGTGAGATATGTGCGCGTTATAAATATTCGTATTATTATTATTATTATTATGTAATTAGTCAGTTCCTTCTGTATATGATTTGTTCATTTTATTTTGTCATGTATCTATTTTACTTTGATAATTATTTAAATATGTTACCGTAGTATCTGTTCCTTTTTAAAGCATTAGATCTTGTACCCATCTGTGTTTTAATGTATTTATTTGTAGTCAAACATTGCCTGTAAACATTATGGGAGAGCATTCCATAGCTTCAATATTTTTTTATTTCGTAAACAATAACATTATATGACACACTTGGTTATGTATGTTTAACTGTACATTAATCTGTTGCACAGTACATTTAACATTTACTTTTGGCGCGAATTCTTACAGCACATAAATGGACAAGAATGTATTATTCAATGCTGTTGTGTCTGCGGTGTCAACATTTGCGACATCAACATAATCATACATCCACACACACACATACATATGCATATGCACATAAACTTAAACATTTGCATTTACAAAATACTCAAACGTCTCAACCCTAATTCGCAATTAAACATTACATTTAAATCAATAGGCTTATTATATCTAAACTTGCTGATACACATTTTTGCTATCAACAAAATTCCCGCAGTGGGGCACTGCGGTTATGAAATTAAAGGCCCCTCCTGTTTTTGGAACCGCAGGAGCTTTCTAGTTTGCTGTTAGGTAGATTTTTGGTTCCTCTTTCCTGTCATGCTCTCTTTTTCTTCATGAATTCTTTTCTTTTTTCTGCCTTCTTGCTCATTCACCTGTATTTTTTCCAAAAAATCTCTTCTCTTGCCGCTTGTCTCGCGATTCATGTATAGTTTAATCTGTTAGTGTTCTGATGTAAGCCCAGCAGTAGATAGGTTAAGCCTATTTTAACATACTGGAAACTGGTAATCTTCCAGTAGGTATTAATTTAGTTTTACTAAAGCCTGCTGGGACACAAGTAATGGGTTAGTGCATTTGTAAACAGGAATCGCTTGACAAGTGGCCCCCTTCATCCCCCCCTTCCTCGTCCTGATATGGCTCTACGTAGTCGGCTGGACGTTAAGCAACAAATAAACAAACAAACAAACAAACAAATCAACAAAATATGATTTATAATTTTGTTTGTTGAGGTATGCATTCCTGGTAAATAACCAAACAATACATCATGTTCTGTTAATATAACATTTCCTTTCGTATTAACAAAAATACATCTAATAACATTTTCCCAAAATAACTTCATTTTTCTACATGTTTCTATAGCTTCAATATTTAACTTTGTGTCTTGCTTATTGTAATTATATAATTGTATTTGCACATTTGGTCCTGTAAGCATAAGATGACAATGAGAAACCTTCAAAGCAATTGTCTACTCATTTAGTTTAAGCTGCCAAAGTTTGCTTCCAAGCAATTAATTTTGATCTGCACACTCTTAGTTTAACGCCGTAGTAGTGACTTCGAAGAGTACTGAGATCAAAGTTGATGACCGTAAGTGGAATTCCCACCAACGCACATGCGTTTGTAAGCTATCAGCATGGCGACAGGAAATAAGTGTTCTCTTGTAAAATCCCCTCTTATGCAATCAGGACCTTGTGTTGGTATAACGTCAGTTTAGGAACAGTAAAGCAGCCATTGCAACTTTTGTGTGTGCCTGTCTCGGTCTATCTTGCTGGTTGAGGGTGTGTGTGTGTGTGTGTGTGTGTGTGTGTGTGTGTGTGTGTGTGTAGGTGTGAGTGTTTGTGTGTGTATATAATGTGTGTGTGTGTTTGTGTGTGTGTTTGTGTGTGTGTATGGGTGTGTGTGTTGTGTGTGTGTGTGTGTGTGTGTGTGTAAGTGTGTTGTGTGTATGTGTGTGTGTAAGTGTGTCTGTGCTGGTGTGTGTGTGTGTTGGACAGCAAGTTTGAAAGACAATTAAAATCAAACTGAACAGTCCATGTGTAAACCGTCCCTATCAAAGTGTCTAGTGTGTTCACGTGATCACCACCCCTGAATTGAGATGCGTGTCGAGCGGTAGTGTTCACACACGCACACACACCAACACACACACACAGTCAGACAAAGTCAAACATAGCCAGATAGACAGACAGACTCACACACACACACGCACGCACACACACACACACACACACACACACACACACAGACACACACATACACACACGCACACACACACACACACACACACACACACACCCACACACACGCGCACACACACACACAAACACACACACACACACACACACACACACACACACACACACACACACATACGCACACAGAAAACCACGCACGCATGAACGTACACAACAACACGTTAACATCCCCGTCTACACACACACACACTAACACACCATGACAAAACCTGGCAGCGTACGTACTTTTATGTATTTTTGTGTGTGTACAGAACAAGCTCAAGAGAGGAATACATCGAATTCATCGAATTCATCGCTGGAGAACCGTCGTCTGATACAGAAGGTGAGCACGGCGATACACGTTTGAATGCAGATGAAATGTGGACGGCAAAACTTGTTGAGGAATTACGTGCTGTGGTATTATTTTCGCTGTGTCTGCCTTTGCTGCTGTCACTGTTGCTTTTTGTCAATGTGTCTGCATATGTGTCTTACTGTCCAACTGGCTGTCTGTGTGATAGTTGTTATTGTTTATTTGTGATTACTAATATTGACAGGAGCGCCTTAGGGCAGCCTGCAGATGTCTGACGTCAATGCCCCTTCAGTGTACAGTGAGATCACCCGCAGCACCAACGAGTAAATGTCCTTTTTTCTGTGAGTTTTGTTGTGCTGCCTTATAATATTGTGTATGTTTATGCTCTTCAAACGGTTGATTTGCCCCAAAACAGGTGGTTGGTTCTCCGGGGGTGTGGGTGGGTGTTGTTATGGGGGTGGGGAAATGAATATGTATATCATTCAACAGCACACACACACACACACACACACACACACACACACACACACACACACACACACACACACACACACACACACACACACACACACATTTGTAAATAAACCCTGACATCCAAAGCTCACTGCAAGTTATGTTTATAACTCAAAGAGACTGAACATGCAGTGTGTCTACTCGCTGATAAAAGTACAATGGGAATAATGATACAAGGCTGATAAGGCTCTCACATTGTGTGTGCAGACATCAACAGAAGCGCATTTAATGTACTTTTTTTTAACAAACAAACAAACACACCAAAAAATCAAAACAATAAAACTGATGGCACATGAATACTTTCTTCTAATATTCTTCCTCTAAGGTATGTTCACCAAACTACGAGCAAAATTAGCCTTGTCACGTTGATTACATGTATAGATATATTGCTTTACCTCAACATGCTCTCGTACACTTAATGTCAATCTCAGATCATATTTACAAATGACAAACACGCAACATGCAACTTCACACGACTCCTCCCCAACTGAAAAGCAAACACACAAGCAAGACAAATTAAAACAAATAAAAGACAAACAAATACAAAACTAACAAAACGAAGTATTATGCAATGACTATGCATGTACGCATTATAATGTCCTCCTGAACACCAACAACGTTTCCCCATATCAACTGTACACCACGTGATACAAAACAAACACACAAGCAAGACAAATTAAAACAAATAAAAGACAAACAAATACAAAACTAACAAAACGAAGTATTATGCAATGACTATGCATGTACGCATTATAATGTCCTCCTGAACACCAACAACGTTTCCCCATATCAACTGTACACCACGTGATACAAAACAAATACACAACGTGGTTTAAGAAATATGTCGCAAATGTGAATTAGACAGAGACGGTTTTAATGGCGGTGTTCTCATGGCGCCGTTTTAAGCCAAAACACATCTCAAAAGAAACATCAACAGTGTTTAGACTTGTGAAATATGAGAGTATTCAGGGTCTTCAGTCTTCTTGCTTTCCAGCTGGCTGAACTTCAACCTGTTGAACTCATCATCGCATTCTTTAGCCGTCTTCTCGAACGCGTTTTCGTACAATACTGGTTCATCATTATGGCTTGGGGTCTGGATTCTGTCGTATGGGTCAACGCCAAGTATATTTGCTTCTCCGGTTGAGGTCTGCGACTTAGGCCCAGCATCCTCTCCAACAGCAGAGTTGATAGCGATGTGGCTGTAAACATCAGCGTTAGCTGCCTTTCCGGTTTGTTTGTCCAAAGCCGTCTTGGTAGTCGGAGGGTTACTGCAGCCGTCTTGTCGTTGGAGCTTACCCCACTGAAGATGTTCCTCTGTTGCTTTAATAGCAATGTGGTTGTAGTCATCAGCTTGGGCTGGTGTGTCTTCTGTACTCGAAGGTTTCTTGCTTCCAAGAGGATTACCACATGCGTCATGTTTGGGGAGCTTGCCATTCTCAGAGTCCTTGGCTCGTTCTTCTGTTGATTTGGAACTGATGGTGATGTGACTGTAGCCATCGGCGTCGGCAGATAGGTCCGGTCTT
>NC_090252.1:60262863-60312085 GCF_037325665.1 Littorina saxatilis
ACTCTTCTAATGCTTTAATGGACGTTTATTGTGTTCTTAAGTGTTACGTCTCGTTGATTGTGTGTAATATATTTCAGTTAAGACACCCGTGCTCTGAATACTGAGCATGTCTGACCTAAGGTAGATTCGTAACTTTGTGTTGACAGATTTCCTGTGGTAAATACTTAAAATCAAAATTATCCGTTCCTTGAATTCTAAACAATGTCTGACATACGATTGATATGATTAAAATATGTGTCGAATAACTGAATGAGGTCAGTTTTAGAGGTTACCTGGCTGTAAAATTAATGTGCTTCTTGCGATGTACGACATGTTGGAGAGATGAGTTGACTGTTGGATTGTTTTGTGGAATACAAGAGTGACAATCGCAGGAACATTCAGTGGAGGATACCTTTGACCAGAGACTAACCAGCCATGAACGTGTTCATTTCCTTCTGTGTCATGCTTGCGTGCTTCTTGCCGGGTGAGTGTTATCTTCAGCTCGAATTTTAATTGTTGTTTATGTATCACATGTGTATGTTGTATGTCTGTCTGTCCATATTTGTAATATGTATCACAATGTTCATATACGAGTAAAGAAGTGAGCAAGCAAGCAAACACACATAACACATAAACACGTACCAACTAACCAACCCCCATGTAGTCACAATCTTTAATTAACAAAAACGTCAGGCAGCTATAAGGTTGAAATTATGTATATTCTAGGGGAGAGAGAAGGCGAGAGAATGAGAAATAGAGAGAGAGAGAGAGAGAGAGAGAGAGAGAGAGAGAGAGAGAGAGAGATAGCGAGAGAGAGAGATAGAGAGAGAAAGAGAGAGAGTGAGAACGAACGAACGAACTTTATTAATCAAGGATGGAGATTTTAGGCTGACGCCTAGTCTTACAATCCGTCCCTGCTAAACTAAGACATAAAGATAGAGACAATAAATAGAGAGAGAGAGATAGAGAGAGAGAGAGAGAGAGAGTGAGAGAGAGAGAGAGAGAGAGAGAGAGAGAGAGAGAGAGAGAGAGAGAGAGAGAGAGAGAGAGAGAGAGAGAGAGAATGGCAAAGACAATGAGCAATCTTTATTTTTCGAGGGTAACAAGAATAAGCATAGATGTGGGGTTTTGTGCATCTGGCCCTCGCCCTAAAAAGGGACTAATCTATTTTACTACAACTATCAATAGGAAGAAAAATTCGTTTCATGAAAACATCATTAAAGGTAGAACATATAAGTTAATGTACATGAAGCGCATTATATAGAAGCATTGTAAATCATGAGGTAGTGTTCAAAACTGGGTGTACAGTAATAGAGATAAACGCAAAGATTATAAGCATACTTTGCAACATTACATTAGCTCAGCAAAACAATGTATCACAGAGCCAAATCTGCGTGATGTTGTCACAAATAAACAGTAATTTCAATAATGAACAACTGTATCCAAAGAGAACATACCAATCAAGTTTATTTTATCATTAGTTCATTAAATGGAAGGAATACTTAGTTCTAAGAGAATCTGTATTGGTGGATTGCCGCAGGTCGTTCGGAAGAGCGTTCCAGAGGCTTCTTCCTGAATAAACAAGACTTGATTTTAAAAGGGCTTTCCTGCGAAGAGGGGTGATTGGTTTCATAAAGTGGTGCGAATTCTTCAAAGATAACTTTGAGCAAATGGTTTCGGGTGCAATTCCTGTCATGATTGTATGCATCAGGATTCCTTTGTTATAATTCATCCTTGACTTTAGAGGTAGGACCCCTATGTTCATGTAGTCTGAGTCGGTGGGAGAAATCTGTTTGAGTAATACTACTTTGTGCGCTCTTTTATGTGATCTGCTGAGTGGCTTAAGGGAATTATCACTGGCTGATGATCATATAGT
This sequence comes from Littorina saxatilis, assembly GCF_037325665.1. Classification (NCBI taxonomy): domain Eukaryota; kingdom Metazoa; phylum Mollusca; class Gastropoda; order Littorinimorpha; family Littorinidae; genus Littorina; species Littorina saxatilis. The sequence goes on from NC_090252.1 coordinate 60,264,719, forward strand.
GGATGCGTAATCAATTAGAGACTGAATATGATGAGTGAAAAAAAACTTCCTGGTTTGACAATTCAGGAAGCGTCATAAAAAACTAAACACATACATTTAGCTGTAGAACTGTGTGATGCGGCCAGTTATAGTAAAACCAAGTATGTTGCCAGAAAGGTTATTTATTCCCCTACCGTTTAAAACAAAGAATTTCATTTTTCATCAATTAGTGCTTATGCAGTGTACCGAAGACTTAGAACACCCCCCAAAATCAAATTCACAAAAGCAAAGAGTGAACGAGAGAGAGAGAGAGAGAGAGAGAGAGAGAGAGAGAGAGAGAGAGAGAGAGAGAGAGAGAGAGAGAGAGAGAGAGAGAGAGAGAGAGAGAGAGAGAGAGAGAGAGAGAGAGAGAGAGAGAGAGAGAGAGAGAGAGAGAGAGATGGAGAGAGAGTGAACGAGAGAGAGAGTGGGAGAGAGAGTGAGAAAGAAAGAGAAAGATAGAGAATGCAAGGGAGATAGTGAGGGAGGGAGAGAGAGAGAGAGAGAGAGAGAGAGAGAGAGAGAGAGAGAGAGAGAGAGAGAGAGAGAGAGAGAGATGGAGAGAGAGTGAACGAGAGAGAGAGTGGGAGAGAGAGTGAGAAAGAAAGAGAAATATAGAGAATGAAAGGGAGATAGTGAGGGAGAGAGAGAGAGAGAGAGAGAGAGAGAGAGAGAGAGAGAGAGAGAGAGTGAACGAGAGCAAGAGAGGGAGGGAGAGAGAGTGAGAAAGACAGAGAAAAATAGGGAGATAGTGAGGGAGAGAAATACAGACAGACAGACATAAAGTTATAAAGACAGAATCATGTTTACTGCTAAATTCAACGTTTTACTGAGATATACTTCCATTTTAGCGTTTCAACAGTTCAATGTAACTGATAGTTTTAGAGGCCTCTGTGCACATAGATGTCCAAATAGCCAGCCGGTATCTTCAGAGTGGGAGTAAACTCTTCAACTGTAGGTAACAGAAAAATAGCATTAGAATATCACATAGCCTTGTGATTTCCTTACAGTCGCAATGTTATTCTCACTCTGCCAAAAAGCACGCGCAATCACCAGAAATAGAAAAACAGTGAAAATATTCACAAAGCATCAGAAAAGAGCTCTAATTATTACTCCCATTTAACTTTTCACCACCAGGCGCCGTCATGTCAAATTGGCTGGTTTACACTCTAGTGTATTCAGCGGCGATAAAAGATAAGTGCTTTTTTTTACAACATAAAGTCCATTCAACATGTATAGTCGTATCGCTTCATTTAAACTTCCCTGTTGAGTACTTCCCTGTTGAGTACAGAACAAGGTATAGCAATAAAACTAAACATGTGTAAACGTTTTATCAGAACCGCGAGGCTTCAAACGCAAAGGAAATTGTTCAAATCCATCAGGCGCTGTAGGCTAGTGGATAAGACGCTGGCCTCCTATGCGGAAGGTCGCGGGTTCGAATCCCGGCCGCGCCTGGTGGGCTAGGGGTGGCGAGTTTGCTGATCTCCCAAGTCAACTTATTTGCAGACATGCTAGTGCCTTATCCCCCTTCGTGTGTACACGCAAGCACAAGACCAAGTGCTCACGGAAAAGATCATGTAATCCATAAATCGGTGGAATCTAGAAACACGAACATATACAGCATGCTTCCCCCGAAAGCGGCGTATGGCTTCCTGAATGGCGGGGTAAACACTGTCATACACGTAAATAAAACCGTGGGAGTTTCAGCTGATGAACGAAGAAGAAGAATATTTTGTGAAAACAAGTATCTATTTATTTTTTGTAAGAGAGGTATTCTTTGCTCATCCAAACACGCCTTAACCATTTACTGGCAAAGGATATTCTCGTTTTAACGTCCCTGTTATGTAAAGAATACGTTATGCTCGCGTAAATGTAAGCTATGTCAAAGACACATTACGTCTTTTTATTGCATCCACACAATTTCATATGCCTTTTAATCCAAAGCTCTAAAGTTAGTACACCTAAGGCGCCATTTTGGACAGTTTTCTGACGATTTGGACACTAAGACGTTGACGGGACATTCGTTGAACTGTTATATAAAAACACATGCAATGATTTGCTCAAAACTGCTCTGAAACTATGCCAAATAATTACATGAATTTTAGTCAGCGAGCCATTTGCTTCGCCCAGATCTCCTGTGTCAGGATTTCGGAAATTCCGTTCGTCATCATACTTTATTTAGTTTTCACAGATACCCATTCCTCAGAGCAGATAAAACCATTGGATTGAGGAAGTCAAACCTATGTTCTAGCAAACGCATGCACATTCCGTGTCATACAGGGCTATAACGCTTCCTGCTCGTTGGAGAATATCATATCACCCTCTCAAAAGTCGTGAAAAGACTACACACTATTTAAATTTGAAAAATATAACGCCCAAACACTATTTATAAGACATTTCTCGTATGTGTTGTCATCTATTCAACATCTTAAACGAATTAAATAGCATTCGGCTCAATTCCACATCGGTAGCCTATCTCTAGGAATACTCAAGGGCGAAAGGTAAGACGAACATTATGACTGGCGCAAAAAGGTGTCACAATGACCAAAGAAAATGCAAATGTGATTTTTGTTTAATAATTTTCAGGTTGTTGCAGCTCTTCTATCGATTAATGATGGCACTTTTAAGTGGTCGTGGTGATGGTTAAAGTTACATAACAATGGACATCGCGTCTCCTAAGTTGTTTGTGTTGTTGTTGTTGTTGTTGTTGTTGTTGTTGTTGTTGTTTTTGTTGTTGTTGTTGTTGCATGTTGTTATTGTTGTGTTTTTATTGCTATTTTGTATGTTAGTTGTTATTATTGTTTCTGTTGGGTACATTTTCAATCAAAAAGGATTGTTTTAATTTACGTATTATTTCGCGCCTCTGCAATACCCTCAGTTTGTGTTTGCCATGTGTTATTGTGTTGTTGTTTATCAGAGGTATATTCTAAATCAAAACGGATGCGTATTTGCTATTGTACATGCTGTTTAGAATTCAGCACAAAAGCACATATTATCTTTGTGTGGCGTACGTGGGTAATATACGAGCAGAGAGCAAGTGTGTAGTGTTACACATTGTCTGTTCAGGAAATAAAACACATGTCACATGATACAATCAGATATCAAAACAAAGGGTTGGCGCGCTGTACCTACGACGGACGGGTATTGCAGGAGGACCAACAATACTGAGTCGAGAGTTGTTACACCTTGAGCAATAGTGCTTCTGTTCATAAACCCTGACTTGCGAAGACATTTATGTTGAAGGGAAAAACACACATTTTGCGCCTTGTTCTCAACTGGTATGACCATGTACTTGTGCTGTGTTTCCTCCCTAACATTTGATACACTGCTAATTTAAGAAACGACTGTTTTCATGCTCGATGAGCCCTTAGATTTAAAAACAAAATAAACAGGTTGAGGAGCGGTTCAAGGGGATAAGATATTTGTCTCAATTATTGTTTTTTAATCACACCTTATTATGTTGTCTGTAAACAGTATGACATACACACTAGCAAGGGTATTTCAATGAAGAGGAAGCGAATAAAGCATCTGCAAGATTCTTGTGTGCGTTCTGAAGCATACTGTTTGGTTATAATATGTTACCACTGTCTGGAAGAAAAAATCAAAACTTGACTAAATGTAAAAATAATTGCAAAGGCTTGCACAATAATAAACAATTTCACTCGGTTAGTTATTACACTTCAAAAGACAATAATAACAACAAGTCGCGTGAAAAAAACAACCATTTCGTCAGTCGTTACCAATGTTGAATATCAATACCACAAACCAGTCCTCACCGAGACTACCTTAGCCGAAGACGGAGGCGGGTCACTTACTGAACCTATTTGTTTTCATTCAGAGCACATTAATTTTTAGAATAAACATGACATATAATTATATGTATTTCTGAATTCAGGAGAAGATGAAGAATACAATGCAGTCATTTGTGTATCTGCTCTTGAAGTGTTGATTTTAATGACGACTTTAATGCGCAAACTCATCAACTATCTGTTAAGGTTCCAAGCTGAAATACAATCCCATAGTCCGGACGTCGTCGAAGGTTGGTTGACCACAATTTCAATCATTTTGGTTGTAAAATGAGGGCGTGACAGTGCAGCCTCAACTTTCACAAAAAGCCGGATATGACGACATCAACATTATTTATCGAAAAAATGAAAAGGAAGACGGGATATCATACCCAGGAACTCTGATGTCAAGTTTCATGAAGATCGGTCCAGTACTTACGCAATCGTTCTACATGCGCGCACACACACACACACACGCACACACACACACACACACACACGCACACGCACACACGCACACACACACACACACACACACACACACACACACACACACACACACACACACACACACACATACACACAAACACCACTACCCTCGTCTCGATTCCCAGTCTACGTTAAAACAGTTAGTCAAAACTTGACTAAATGTAAAAACAGCAAATTAATAAGATCTTTAGAATCGACTGCACAATTTATTTCTGAACCTATTAGTCACATGGCTGGCTATAGTGGAAAGGTTACTTTGGGTGGTCACATTAGATATCATGTTTTTTGGAAAGTTCGTTTTATTTGCAGCCACAGTTCGGTAAACGACAAATAGCCACCTAAACCCAACCACCTAAGAATGAGAAGCGTTTTTGTAACATGACCCATATTCTGCAAAAATGGAGCCATGACGCAGGGGGTAGGTTACAAAAAAACGTCATGTACCGCTTGACTGCATACGGATATAAGCAAATTATACCTTAAACGAAAGCTAAAGATTGTTGCCATCAGACAGCAAGTAAAATGCCTAATTCGTATACACAGTTTTATTTTTAACATCTGTATAACATGCGGACGACAAAACAGGAAATGCCATTTTCTCAATCGATATCTATAGCTAACTGAACGCCTGGTTGAAACCGCAATCAAAAACATCTTGAAAATTGTTTATTCTCACAGCTAGAATTATTGTACATCAACAATTGTTAATTTACCGAGGAAAACAACAGTCACATAAGATACATAATGGATGATTTTCAATCAACTCCCAAAAACCGAACCGGGTCGAAGCAAAAAAGAGTTTACACATACACAGGCTTGAAAAAGGATAATTTGGTTCAATCTGTTAGATTTTTACCCATAACGTTAAAGATCAGCTCAATATAAAAGGAAAGTGATCATTGTAAAAGGATTTTGCATAGCAAAATAATTCAACTTCCGGTTTTACCACATGGCGTCCATAATATTATCAATTTATTACATAGCGTGCATTTGTCAGAAATTATACTAAATGTTAGAAGCGATCTTAAAGTGAAAGTAACGTTTAATAAAAGTATGCGCATTTATTTATTGATTGATATATGACTAAAATAATGGACATGTAATTTAAACGTACAAAACGACATTTTGTACACTACCTCTCTAAAAAAACGCGACTATGACCGACCGATATGTATGTGTAAATTAGGTCATTGTTAGTGATGAAAACGGGTTTTCTTTAAAAGATAACATGCAAACTGTGAAGTTCAAGCCCATAAATGATTTTAGTACGACTTCTTCAAAACAGGTCTGTTTTCACTCCACCAGTTTCAGTTTTAATAAAATATATGTATAGCTGTCATTTTCAAAAAAACCTTATCTGCAATTCACTTAACCAAATACACAATGAACCCAGAAGGTATTAGAGTGAGACACTTAACAGTGAAATATGTTATGATTCCCCTTATTTCAAAATATATGCATTTTAATTGGCAGACACGATTCACGTCGTAGGTACGTGTCCTCTGGTGAGGCAACCGTCAGCATTTTTTTCCGTAAAAATTGACATTTTTAAACATAAATCATGGACAAAAAACTAATTCTACAAAAAGTGCAGGTTTTCTTGGTATAGTCAGTTAAAGCATCTTAAAATTCAAGAAATTGTGCAATTACGTGTATGTATTTGAAATGGCAGAAAATATTGAATGAAAGTGATTTTTGACTGATTGAAACCCTACCCCCACTAACAAAATGAGCCCTGAGATTAGGGGTGTTAGTTGAAGATGAATGAATAATGGCTATGCTTTTCCCCTAAAGTATTCAAAACCTAAACATATACATAGGCAAGATGTTCTACATTAACACAATTAACTTTTTAAACATATACATATGCTTAGTACACGATACTTCCGGTTTTTCTACCGGATGACTTATACATTTAGGGGGTAAACACCTTATCGTAGAAAAAGCTTTATTTTCAAAAAGTGCAAGTAATTATTAAAAATCATACATAATATTTATATATTGGAGTTAATTTTCCTTCGAAAGTCATTTGTTTCAAGTGGCAGAAAATGTCAGTTGGAGAGTTACATGTACGTAAAGCGTATAACTGTTGTCTGTGATTAGTGCGTTGTGGACACATTGGCACCATTTGATCCTAAATGCTAAACGATGTCGTGATCATACCACAGTTTTAGGATAATTTACATCGCATCGATTACTAAATTGATGTTAGAATTTCACTGATAAATTCTATTTCCGGTAGCGTCAGTGCCGTTATCTTTTTCTTCTTGTAATAAGGTAATAACGAATGAACCACGTGTCACACTCTTATGCTAGTCTTTAATGAAAATTCCAATTCTAGTAGGTTAAAAGGCATGTATTGCGCGTTACATCCTGCATTCTGTCCAGATTAGATTACTGCAACTCCCTTCTCATAGGCTGCCCTGACCCCACTCTCCAACCCTTGCAAAAAGTACAACACTCTGCTGCACGTCTCATTTTCAGAGCACAGCATCGACAACCCTGCACTCCTCTCATGAATAAACTTCACTGGCTTCCTGTATCTGAACGTATTAGGTATAAAGCTGCCTGCTTCTGCTACAATATCATCTCTGAATCGGCACCTGCCTATCTTTCTGAACTGGTCTCCCTCTACACTCCCTCTCGCACCCTTCGTTCTTCTGATGATGCTCGACTTCTCCGTCAAGGTCGCTTTAAACGCAAGGCTCATTTCTTCCGCACGTTTTCGTACTATGGACCTCAGTTATGGAATTCACTCCCCTTTCAATTACGTCACTCTCCATCCATTTCATCTTTTAAGTCCAATTTGAAAACTCACTTGTTCCAACAACACTACGGATAGTTCCTTAGTATATAGTCTGGGGATGTGAGATGTGCATGATGTGTTGTTTGAATCTGACAGTGATTGTATGATTTTTGTATACATGTATTGTTGTCACGCGCTTTGAACTTCTGATAAGGCGCTTTATAAATGCCCGTTATTATTATTATTATATTATTATTACATACATTTATACCCCACCCTCCCCCCCCCAGGATTACAATACAAGTAAACACATATAAAGAGATAGTAACGTTTTACATGGTTACACGTTCAGTGGTGAACGTAACGTGTGGTTACAAAATTACTTGCACTACAATAGTGAAGTCTGTCTGTGTGTCTCTGTGTGTGTGTTTGTCTATGTCTGTCTGTGTGTTCGTCTGTTTGTCTCTCCCTCTGTCTGTCTATCAGTCTGTCTATCTCTCTCTCTTTCTCTCTGTGTCTCTGTCTGTCTGTCTGTGTGTCTCTCTCTCACTCTCTCTCTCTCTCTCTCTCTCTCTCTCTCTCTCTCTCTCTCTCTCTCTCTCTCTCTCTCTCTCTCTCTCTCTCTCTCTCTCTCTGCGAGGTAGGTGCACTTAAAGAGAAAGCAATACAGAACGAAATGCATTTCTCTACCAAGAATGAAGTTTGTCTGTCTGTGTGTTTGTGTGCGTGTTTTTTTGGTTGCATAAGTGTTTTTCTATAAGCATCTCTACGTCTTTGTTCGCGTACATAAGTGCGTGCGTGCATGTGTGGGTGTTTCTGTGTCGGTTTGTCTCACTGTGTGTATGTCTGTCATTTTGTCGGTATGTTTGTGTATGTGTCTTTGTGTGTCTGCGTGCGTACGTGTGTGTGTGTGTGTGTGTTGTGTGTGTGTGTGTGTGTGTTTGTGTGTGTGTGTGTGTGTGTGTGTGTGTGTGTGGTGTGTGCGTGCGCGTGCGTACGTGCGCGCGCGCGCGTGTGTGTGTATGTATGCGTGCGTGTGTGTGTGCGTGTGTGTGTGTGTGTGTGTGTGTGTGTGTGTGTGTGTGTGTGTGTGTGTGTGTGATTGCAATTATTCCTCCTTTTTACATTTAGTTAAGTTTTAACTAAATGTTTTAACGTAGAGGGGGAATCGACACGAGGGTCGTGGTGTATGTGTGTGTGTGTGTGTGTGTGTGTGTGTGTGTGTGTGTGTGTGTGTGTGTGTGTGTGTGTGTGTGTGTGTAGAGCGATTCAGACCAAACTACTGGACCGATCTCTATGAAATTTGACATGAGAGTTTCTGGCAATGATATTCCCGGACGTTTTTTTTCTTTTTTAAGATGAATACTTTTGATGACGTCATATCCGGCTTTTTGTAAAAACACCCTCATTTTTCAATCAAATTGATTGGAATTTTGGCCAAGCAATCTTCGACAAAGGCCGGACTTCGGTATTGCATTTCAGCTTGGTGGCTTAAAAATTAATTAATGACTTTGGTCATTAAAAATTTGAAAATTGTAAAAAAAAACAAATTTTTATAAAACGATCCAAATTTACGTTCATCTTATTCTTCATCATTTTCTGATTCCAAAAACATATAAATATGTTATATTTGGATTAAAAACAAGCTCTGAAAATTAAAAATATAAACATTATGATCAAAATTAAATTTTCGAAATCAATTTAAAAACACTTTCATCTTATTCCTTGTCGGTTCCTGATTCCAAAAAAATATAGATATGATATGTTTGGATTAAAAACACGCTCAGAAAGTTAAAACGAAGAGAGGTACAGAAAAGCGTGCTATCCTTCTCAGCGCAAGTACTACCCCGCTCTTCTTGTCAAATTCACTGCCTTTGCCATGAGCGGTGGACTGACGATGCTACGAGTATACGGTCTTGCTGACAAATTGCATTGCGTTCAGTTTCATTCTGTGAGTTCGACAGCTTGACTAAATGTTGTATTTTCGCCTTACGCGACTTGTTTTAGATTGCCTCGATGTCGTTCAATGCATATATGATTGTTATGATTACAAAATGCCTGAATACTTGCATTGGAATAAGCGGTTTAACAATGTTGGATTGGATAAGATTTATAGTCCAGTGAGGTTACTCTCATGGAAATTCGGGCTGCTTTCTTCCTGGGGAAAGCGGGCTGCCACACAATACACGGCGCTACCCATATTTTTTTTATTTTGTTCCTGCATGCGTGTATTCATGCGTGTACATGCTTTAACTGTAGTAGTTATGAATACATTTTAGTCCAACTTTTCTGGCACAGCTGCCATACTGTTATGGAAAGGTTTAGAAGAAAACACTCATGTCATTTAATATGTGCCATACAAGAATAATTAAGTCATTTGTGTTTATGTCACCAAACCAGTGTTTGTTCTTCTCTAAATTTGAGAAACATTTTTTCAAATGTTTTTTTTTTAAAGTGCGGGGTAAAGGCGGGAGGTAAGTAAGGGGGGGGGGGGGGAGGGGGGTATGGTGCATGAGGTAGGTGTTCGAGACTTCTGAAAGTGACGCTAAACTCACTGTCTTGTCACAAAGACAATGTTATTCTTTATTGTATGCAATTTGCTATATAAAGTTTGAAATTAATCGTTAAGATAAATGATTTGTGTCTTCAGCAGTGTTGGTTGATATGTATTGTAATATTGTACCATTTGTATCTAGTTCCTAAGTGTTGGTTGATCCATTTAAAGGAAATAACAATGTTAAAAAGGCAAAGACATGATAAACGACATTTTTTTGCGTTCCAATATTAGATATTGTTGGGTCATACACATCTCTCTCTTGGTTTATACACATTGCGAAATCTGAAACAGATTTACATAACAATCTCAATGATTCTCTCTCTCTCTCTCTCTCTCTCTCTCTCTCTCTCTCTCTCTCTCTCTCTCTCTCTCTCTCTCTCTCTCTCTCTCTCTCTCTCTCTCTCTCTCTCTCTCTCTCTCTCTCTCTCTCTCTCTCTCTCTCTCTCTCTCGTGCGCTACCACACAGTATTGACTGCTTCATCTCTTTTTGAATGTTTGCACAATACAGACCGTTTTGAATGTTGATAATTCACATGTCAACGCAGGACACATCAATTAACATAATAGTTTGGCTTGTCAGTCTATTTATCGACAAAGAAGCGTGTAAGATGGGATGAAAGTGGGCGAACATGTATGTTCGTTAACGTGTATATTTCTCGTTGAAAAACAAACATGTACTCAATATAATTCTTACTCATTCCCACACATATGATTTTAAGCTGTACGTGGTTTCAAAGAGACACATTTTGTATTGAATTGGGGTGTGAAGTTTGCGACTACGCTTTGTTTACACCTGGCGTCAGCGCGCTATCAGTATAGCCGAATATACGGCGTTGAACCTACTCACAATCAAAAGGTTAAAAACCTGGAAATGATATTAAGATACTCTTTTTGATTTGCCTTCCTTATTTTTACATTTAGTCAAGTTTTGACTAAATGTTTTAACGTAGAGGGGGAATCGAGACGAGGGTCGTGGTGTATGTGCGTGCGTGGGTGCGTGTGTGTGTGTGTGTGACTGTCTGTGTGTGTGTAGAGCGATTCAGACTAAACTACTGGACCGATCTTTATGAAATTTGACATGAGAGTTCCTGGGTATGAAATCCCCAGACGTTTTTTTTCATTTTTTTGATAAATGTCTTTTATGACGTCATATCCGGCTTTTCGTGAAAGTTGAGGCGGCACTGTCATGCTCTCATTTTTCAACCAAATTGGTTGAAATTTTGGTAAAGTAATCTTCGACAAAGCCCAGACTTCGGTATTGCATTTCAGCTTGGTGGCTTAAAAATTAATTGATGACTTTGGTCATTAAACATCTGAAAATTGTAAAAAAAAAAAATAAAAAATTATAAAACGATCCAAATTTGCGTTCATCTTATTCTCCATCATTTTCTGATTCCAAAAACATATAAATATGTTATATTTGGAATAAAAAACAAGCTCTGAAAATTAAATATATAAAAATTATTATCAAAATTAAATGGTCGAAATCAATTTAAAAACACTTTCATCTTATTTCTTGTCGGTTCCTGATTCAAAAAACATATAGATATGATATGTTTGGATTAAAAACACGCTCAGAAAGTTAAAACAAAGAGAGGTACAGAAAAGCGTGCTATCCTTCTCAGCGCAACTACTACCCCGCTCTTCTTGTCAATTTCACTGCCTTTGCCATGAGCGGTGGACTGACGATGCTACGAGTATACGGTCTTGCTGAAAAATGGCATTGCGTTCAGTTTCATTCTGTGAGTTCGACAGCTACTTGACTAAATGTTGTATTTTCGCCTTACGCGACTTGTTTTAAATTTAACATGTGTATGTTTCATTTCTTGGGATTGTTCAAATGTTTTACACTGAAAACCAAAGCCGATTACTTGCCTCATGATTTTTGTTAGCATACTGAATTACGTCATAATTACAAAAACAAACAGATAATGACGTCATTTTAAGTGGCACAAACGTGTACATGAATGCCTTCCCTTTCGAATGATTTACAGTTATAGAATTTCTGTCAAGCGGTTTAAGTTTTATGTCCGTTTTATGAACCCAACCCTCAAAACAAGAATAGTAACGCCAAAGAAGGAAAACATACACACAAACCAACGTTTTTCTCACCGGTGGTTTGGAATATTGCCCCAAAACTTTATATTTAGTGTTGTGGTGTTAAAATCTATCAGAAAAATATGTTTGCTAGCGTGACGCCAAAAAGTAACCAAAACGGTCCTGAGCCGACTGACTATATAGAAAAGGCAGTGAAAGCAATGGTTCCATTCTTAAACTAATGATGGGGAAAATAAACCGCGCTTGCTGAACAAATGGGCAACTAGCTGATGCTAACCGGTCTTAAGTGTTCTGCCACAACTGGCATATGATGATTACACTGGAATGTGTTATACACTGGGATTTAATAACGTGAGCAAATTAAATAAACTTAAAATTGTGACTGTGAAAAAACTTTTGACTTGCCTTTTTTATGCAACGCGAGTCAAACAGGAATGAGATGTTTTGACAAAAATAACTGCTAATAAAAACACATGCTATGCCGACGCGGTCAAATTGGGGACGCCAAGTCATAAATATATTATGTTTTAGATTTACGTTGCGTGTCTCATTTTATGAATCACATGTGTCAACCAGTGCAGTATGGAAAAACGTGTAATACCAAGACACCACTGACATTGATTTCCTTTTTAACAATGACTGCGTGTTTGCTTGTGTCTGCAGTTAACGCGCTGAATTTGACTGCATGCAATGGCGGTCAGATAGACATAGTGCACGGCACGCAGGCATCCATCAACTGCACTGGACTATTTGCCCAACACAACTACACCTGGTCCATCACCACGCCCTCCACTGGAGCAGAGATGACCATAGGGACATGTTTGTCGAATTCTAGCATCCCTTGCCAACATGTTAATGTTTCTGACACTGACTACAATATCACACGAGGTCCTGCAAGCAACGGAACAGATGTGTCCACTGTACGTTTTGTTGCTAACGAAACAGATCACCACAACACAACCATAAGGTGCGCCTTATCTGACAGTCCGCCCGGGGTCACCTGCACAATCCACGTCATTGAAGGTAACTTTCTTTTAACGAGGTCTATGTTCCAATGCAGTTTTATATGTTGCTTAAAATATCCAGTTTATTTGTGTATGATGCAAATGCTTCGATATTTCATACAAGTGTAAGGCAACAATAGTTTCATTAATTCTAAACATGTTCAAATATGGTTTGCACATTATGAAACATGATGGTATTTAGGTGTGTATGTTCTGCTAATTGCTAGGGTTGAACTAAAGTTCATTACCAAACGTGCTCGCTCTCTCTGTTAAAAGTATGTGTGTATGTGTGTGTTTGTGTGTGTGTGTGTGTGTGTGTGTGTGTGTGTGTGTGTGTGTGTGTGTGTGTGTGTGTGTGTGTTCGTGTGTGTCGAAAAAATGAATAAACCATTCGGGGATATCATTCCCAGGAACTCTCATGTCAAATTTCATAAAGATCGGTCCAGTAGTTTAGTCTGAATAGCTCTACACACACACACGCACAGACAGACAGACAGACAAACACACACACACACACACACACACACACACACACACACACACACACACACACACACACACACACACACACACACACATATATATATATATATACCACGACCCTCGTCTCGATTCCCCGTCTATGTGAAAACATTTAGTCAAAACTTGACAAAATGTAAAAACGGTGTCCGGGAATAAAACTGTTTAAAGTACAAATATTACCCAATATTGACGGGCTGTGTGATGATATTTTCTGCTATTGAGACAGTGATATCCAAATATTGACCTCCGGTCTCGATTTTGATATCACTGTCGAAACAGACCAATAGCAGAAAATATCATCACACAGTCAGTCAATGTTAGATATATTGCTAATTCTCTGGACATTTTGTATTTACTGTAAAGAAATTACAAAAGTATTTGTCTCAGTTTTGGCTGTTCCATATCCCTCCCTCTGATTATTATTTCTTTTTGTTCACTCTTTTCTTGTACTTTTCAGTATTTCAAAATGTCTTTTCTTTCAAAAAGTCTTTAGTCACTTGCTCAACTAAATTCTGAGATCATTACATTTTCATATATATTTGTTTGTTTTTAAATTTAGGTGTTTTTGTTTTTGAAGTGGGGAAGCAATAAAGAGGTCGTCGATATCAAAACTGATATCGACGGAAATGTCGTCGATATCACTTTTGCACTGAGCTCAGTTTTGCCCAATTGACCAATGGAAATCCACGTAACATATGAAATAGCAATATACATACTTATCAGCACCAGTGTCGTGCATTTATTTTGTTTACTCTTCTTATGCGGGAGTCACACATACACGACGCACGGCCAACGCAATGAAAACATCGCAATTTTGGCCAGTGCGTTGTCGTTCGCTGGATGTGCGTCAATACTCGTTACTCGTTCGTCGAGCGCGCTGGACCAACGCTATTCATTCGTTGTCATTCGCTGTGTGCGTTGGGATTTTTGAGCATGCACAATACTGTTCGCGGAGCTCGACGCATGAATGTACACGCCAGAAGGACGCCAGACACGCGCAGAGCGCGCTAGACCAACGCCAGACACACGCGGAGCACACGCTGTGTATTCGTTGTTAATTTGCTAGCTTCTACAGTGGAACCCCCCTTTTACAATCTAAAACATCTGAGAAAGTTGGGTTTTAAAAAGGAGGGAGTCTTAATGGGAGTAAATCTACAGAGGATTTGAACTGAAAATCTTAAACACAAAGGTCTTAAAAGGGAGAAAGTCTTAAATTGAGGGGTCTTTACACGGGGGTCGCACTGTACCAAGGGTCTTTACACGGGGGTCGCACTGTACCAAGGGTCTTTACACGGGGGTTGCACTGTACCAGGGGTCTTTACACGGGGGTCGCACTGTACCAAGGGTCTTTACACGGGTGTTGCACTGTACCAGGGGTCTTTACACGGGTGTTGCACTGTACCAGGGGTCTTTACACGGGGGTCGCACTGTACCAGGGGTCTTTACACGGGGGTTGCACTGTACCAAACAGCGACACAAGTTGGGCGCACAACAACGCACTGATCTTATTTTCCATGTTTAATTAATGTTCAATGCGCGGGCCGTGCGTCGCGTATGTGTGACCAAGCCGCGACAAAAGTTAGGCGCACTGATCTTATTTTCCATTTTTGATTAATTTTCAATGCGCGAGCTACGCGTCGTGTATGTGTGACTCCCGCATTTTTGTTCCTCTTCCATCTCACAACAAAATGCAATTGCGACGTCAATACTGACGAAAAGTGAATTAGCACCAATCATTCAGATGTAGTTTTTTTTCTCACAAGAGCTGTTCTTCCTGCTTATTTTTCTTTGTACGGTTTTTATTAACTTCCAGATTACAAAAACATTTGTAAAGGTCAACTTTCATCATGTAATTGTTTGCTTATCGAGCAGTAACGTATGTATAGATAATGTGTGCATCGCGCTCTAGTTTGATTGACGGTACATGATACTTAGCAAACGTTATTTGTTTCCTCCGTACAGCAGGTACATGCGCATCTTGCTACCGGTATAGATTGTTCTGTTTCTGGCACACTTTCTAAAAAAAAAACATAGGTGACGTAATGTATCATTTAAAAGAACGCAATTACATTTTGTGACAAAATACTATAAAATAGCAACAGGCTTGCTAGTTCAGTGCGAAGTAGGAGTTGAACTATGCTCATTTATAAAACTTTTAAACTCATATTTTGCTTCCATTATCCCTTAGAATTTGCTTATGTATTCATCCTCGGAGTCAGCGACACAGGTAATTGTAATTAATATCCCTAGAGTCGTCGACTTAAATTTGGTTTCAAAGCTTTACATGTTGTATTATTGTCCTTCCGTGTTAGTTAGTTTTGTTCATTACAAAGTCAGAGGTATGTGTCGATGATAGGTGAGGGAAATTGTAGCCTGACATACATCACCCCAGCCAGGCGACAGTAATGTATGTATCCTTTTGAGGTATTCTCGGCAAGATTGTAGTGCTTGTACCTTTCGGAGGTCTGAGCTATATACTGTCAACAGTTTCAACATACCAGTGCACATGATGACAGTCTAAATCGATTGAACATAATAAGTGGGTTTTGCTTCTTTTTTTTTTAAATAACCCGAGTCGAAAGCCATTGCACGTCATTACTGAGAATCATTATTATGGTGGTAAATGTCAAAAATAGTTTAACTGCTTTCTTGAAAATTATTGTTTTACCTTTAGTTTGCATTTCTTCGTTTCTTTAGCGTACAGGCTTTCTGGCTGTTTTGTGGTGGAGAATGCGCAGAGACGAATCAGCTGTTTCTACAGGGAGCCAACCTACGGCATGTACTGGAGCATCACCTACCTCAATGGAACTTACGGTACAGTGGCGCAGTGTGCGTCATGTGAGAATGACTCGTGTCCTCATTGTATCGTGAACACCACTGAATTCAGGGTAACGAGGGATCAAAACTCCAGTGTAATAAAGATGGTGAGCGGAAGAGATGTGGACAAGGATGGTGCTGAGCTCAAGTGTTCCAGAAACGACAATGTCACTGACGATGTTTGCAAGATAAGCGTCTTCTGTAAGTTAGCATTGGTCTTTATACAGGGTTTTCTTTTTGAGCAGGATCAAAGCGTTGACTTGTGGCGCAATACAAGAAAGCCTTTTTTGAGTAAATTGCACTGACACAGCGTTCATTATACAACACGTAGGTGTGTGAGAGAGAGAGAGAGAGAGAGAGAGAGAGAGAGAGAGAGAGAGAGAGAGAGAGAGAGAGAGAGAGAGGGAAAGAGAGAGAGAGAGAGAGAGAGAGAGAGAGAGAGAGAGAGAGAGAGAGAGAGAGAGAGAGAGAGAGATGATGATGATGATGGAACTTTATTTTTCAAGGATAGAGGTTTAAGGCGACGCCTTTTCTTACAACCGGTCCTTACTTCTAATACAAATGTCTAATAAATGATAAACAAGCAAAGCAACATGACAAATAAACAAATTAAACGAACGACCCAGCAAACAATCGACAAGTAAGCAAACAAGCAAATAAACACAAACAACAAGAAGACAAAGTAAGCAACATACAAATCAAAAGCGAAACATGCAACCTGTTAATTGAGGTTACACATGTAAAGTGATCGACGGTAAAATTCACACAATACCAACGTTTACACTAATGCTTACAATGATTATATGGTGTAAATGATGATGATGAAGATGATGAAGATGATGATGATGATGATGATGATGATGATGATGATGATGATGATGATGATGATGATGATTTGATGATTTGATGATTATAATAATGATGATGACGCTGATGATGATGATGATGGAAAATTGCAACATAAATTCCACATAATACATGTAATAAAGAACATAATTATTTTTGTAATTCATAAAGCTTTGCCAATTGTTGACAGCTACTTGCACATGTTAAGACTAGTAGCCATCTAGGTAGACATATAATGATTATGCAGAGCTTGTTTAAAACTCTTCAGTGAGGTTAATGATCTTATTACAGACGGAATGGAGTTCCACACCATAGAGCCAGAGAAGGCTTGACTAGTTTTGAACAAATCAATCCTGGGTATTGGTGGTAGAAAATGGATAGACCCCGTACCTTTCGGTGACTCTGTGAAATAGGTCCTGAATATAGTTGGGCACTTCACCATGATATACTGTGTACATCATTACAGTCTTATCAAACTGTAACTGTTTAACTAGCGGCAGGTAGTTTAGATTCTTTAACTTCAAATCAGCTGATAATTGTGGACCATTTAACATGAGTTGAGCTGCCCGACGATGTAGAGAGTTTATTTTTTGCATGTGAATATCAGAGACGCCATCTCAAAGAGTTGATGCGTAATTAATATGGGATCAGATGTGGGCATGATAAATCCGTTTTAGTGTTGCGATATCGACATATTGCTTTAACTTTGATAGCAGAAACAAATTATTAGATACTTTTTGACAAATGTAATGTACATGAGATTGCCATTTTAATTCTTGATCGACTATCACACCCAAAACACGATGCTCCGTTACCTGCTGAACAGGTTGTGATTCTAGAAAAAGATTTAAATTAAGAGGTCGTGACTGGTGTTTTTGTCTTGTTGTAATAATCATGCTTTTTGTCTTCCCTGGGTGCACTATCATCAAATTCTGGTTACACCAATTGTTGACTTCATTCAGACTAGACTGTAAGGAAACTTCAATTTCTTGAACAGTCCTACAGCTTGTGTGAAGCGTCGAATCATCTGCAAAAAAATCCGTTTTAATTTTTGAATTAGATATATGAAGGGGACGGTCATTAATGAATACACAAAACAAAATAGGCCCTACAACTGACCCCTGGGGGACTCCACTCTTCAAACATCCTTTATGAGAGGTTTTACCGTTTATAGAAACATACTGTGTTCTGTTGACAAGATATGATTTAAAGGTGTGTGAGTATCCTTGGCATTCGTTGTCATTAATCCACCAAAATAAGGGCACGAATTTGTGCCCCACAAACTGCAAATGTGCCTCAATTTGTTGGGCTTATTTTTATGGGACACATTTTGGTTTTGTGGGCCACAAACTGCATTTGTGGAGCATAAAATAAGGGGCACAAATTAAGCTTCATAAAAAATAAGGACAAATATTTGTGGGGCTAAAACAGTGTTGTTGCCCAAACAAATGTTTTGGGCTCTTTTTTTCCCTCCTTTTTGTGGACGTTGAGCGTGGTTTTCAGACCTACTGCGTTTCGGTTTTTAGTTAATGGCGGATCGAAGCGCTGTTTGGAAAGAATCTCCAATGGCAATGATGTTTGCTAATGCGAGAGAATTGGGACGGGCGAACCTTTGCATATTAACCAGAGGTAAGTTTCCATGTTTCGTTTCATAACTGAGAGTGGGTTTATGGTAGTATGTGTTGCAACATGTGTCATTTCGACTCACCCGAGTCGCTGTGGTCAGTCCACAGGCGCAAGGCATCGTTCACTGAACCAACACGTAGATAGTTGCCCTGTACAGGGATTTTCTCATTAATTTTAAGAAGAAGATTACCACTACCACGTTTTTGCAACCTCTTTTCAAGGTGCATGATCATAATATTTTATAAATTCTTTTTGTTTTTAAAGATTGAGTCTAACTTGAAATACTCAAATAGGTAACCTTCTGATCGGTTCCCAAGTTATTGCAGGTTGGCATCAATCAGAAGAGAGCTAGAGCTAGAGCTAGTATGTTCAACTTCAAGGTCTCCTCT
This sequence comes from Littorina saxatilis, assembly GCF_037325665.1. Lineage (NCBI taxonomy): Eukaryota > Metazoa > Mollusca > Gastropoda > Littorinimorpha > Littorinidae > Littorina > Littorina saxatilis. The sequence goes on from NC_090252.1 coordinate 60,283,576, forward strand.
CAGCTGAAAAAGCCAACCGATTGCTGCATGATCTTGAGGCTGTCACTGACAGAAGTAAAAGATGCCACTGTCGCAAATCAGGTAAGAGTAAGGCGAAGAGGTTTTATTATGTACAACTGTCAGTGTTATGATGTACAGTGTGTTTTTTCCTTCCCCTCCCTCACATTCTCAAGGTCTGGTCAGAATAACTCATATGGAGGTGTGTGTGTGTGATTGTGAGCAAGACTGAGAGAGTGTTTTCTTTTTCTTTTTATAATTCATGTTCAGGGATAATAATAAAATAATGAACACCTGCTGACTTACAGTCCAAACCACAGAACTGCTCGAAGCTCTTAGCTTTATTTCACCAGTATGATGATCATGCAGTTCCTCCAGTATTAGAATCATTACTAATACTAGAAGCGCATGACTTTCAGTGTGTACCTTTAAGTTTAATAAAGTAAAATGTATTGCTGTGGACAGTCACTCACTCACTCACTGTCAGGATATATCTCATTCTCAGTGAAACTATGTGTCAAGTTCTATTATTTTTTTCCTTTGTGCTCTACACACATGCATACATGTTATACATACATATATATATACATGTTATGTAATATACATTTGTATATGCACACATCAACTTGTCTACATTGTATGTCTGTCACTCTATCAGTCTATGTGAACACATTCAGTTCACTGATTCAGTCAAAACTTCACTAAATGTAAAAGGACTTATAAAATTGTATATTCTAGAAAGATATCAATGCCACTGTCCCACACACGTCCACCCTATGACATGACTATACACTCAGAACGCCTGAGCCAAAGCATATAAATAGCCTGCTGACAACCAAAATTGGGACATTTTGAAAAAAATATTGTAATTTGAAAAAAATATTGTAAAAAAACTAGTACATGTGGCGATTTACTTTTTGCACACAATTAAAGAAAGATCTTTCATTGTTTCAGAAATGTACTTTGTATTTGTCAAAAGGCTTGTTGTGTTTGTGTGGTATGCTATTGAAAATGTCAATAAATAGCCTGCTGACAACCAAAATTGGGAAATTTTGAAAAAAATATTGTATTTTGAAAAAAAATATTGTAAAAAAACTAGTACATGTGGAGACTTACTTTTTGCACACAATTAAAGAAAGATCTTTCATTGTTTCAGAAATGTACTTTGTATTTGTCAAAAGGCTTGTTGTGTTTGTGTGGTATGCTATTGAAAATGTCAACAATTTAAATAAAAAAAAGTCCAGAGGCACCACATAAATACTACAGACATGTTTGAAAATATGCACAAAATGTTGTTAGTGAATACTCAAAAAAGAATTTACTAACCTGAATGAGACAATGAGATGACTGGGTGATGACTATGATGAATATATCCATGTAGAAGAAAAGAAACACTTGCTGTCACAGTATTTACAGTGCCACACTTGGAAGCACAGCTCAACGCAAAACGCCACACCACATTCCAGGCACCAGAATCGAGTCCCATTGCGTTGGGTTTTATCCATAGAAGAAAAGAAACACTTGCTGTCACAGTATTTACAGTTTTTGTATAAATGACTTGTTTAGAACTCGGTTTATGCACGGAGAACATCCTTCTTTGTGTGCCACACTTCGAAGCACGGCTCAACACAAAGCGCCACAGCCATGTGGCCACAGCACATTCCCGGCACCAGAATCGCGTCCGTCCGCTTGCATTGGGTTTTGGCCAAAGTAGCATTGACACCTCGAGCTCTTGATTTGGCTAACTCATTCACCCTCATCACTCACTTATCCATCTATCACAACAACACTGTTTGATGCTTCGCAACAACAACACTGACAACTCGCGACATTTTGGAATCCTAAATATGAAACTAAGGCATGGGTTGGTGCCGTCAATGACCTGTAGTATCCAAACTAACCAATGAAATCAACTGTTCTGGGAGTTATTTGTCGCGTATGATAATGCAGCCGACCTCTGAACCTATCACGTGGGTTTTCGTATGGAAAATCCCCAGCGTGGTATTTTCCACTTCCAACGCTACTATTATGGCGGTGTGTGGCGAAGTGACTCACGCACCTTACGCACGGATTCTGGCGGCGTGCTGACAACGGCATGATCAGTCAACGCTTGTATTCGGGCGGCGCGGCGCGAAAAAGTTTGGTCGTCTGTTGTTTTTTGTTGTTGTTTTATGGGGGAGGGTGCAGTGTGTAAATTCTTCTGGTTCTGTGGACAGTGTGTTTGTTGTTCCTCCACATAGGTAAATATCATACTGCATGTACTCCTAGTACTAATTGTCCTGTCAACTAACTTTTTTAAATTTGGTGCTCAGAGCAATGTTACTTCAGCCAATATTATATATATATTACAGGTTGGCATCGATCCGGCACAGTGGAAGAAGCAGATTGATTCCTTCATGATCCGGAGGCTGTCAAGACTCAAATGGGAAATATTTCATGCTAATGGCAATTCAGGTAAGAGTTTTGCTACATGATCATATTGTGTTTTATCCTCCCTCTCAGTCTCAAGTTCTGGTTACATTCTGACTGTTGGTGTGTTTTTGTGTGTGAAAACCGAAGTGTGTGTGTGTGTGTGTGTACCCCCGTTTCCACAGGTTTGGTTGCCTAAATCACCATAAGGCAACCATCCACACGTGGATGGCAACCTAAACTCTGGATGACAACCTAATTGTGTGGATGGTCGCTTCATTTAACACCGTTAAATTGACTTTTTTGACGGAAAGAATGTCATAACAATGTTCAAAATGACATTCTTTCCGTCCTCTATAGGCGACGAAATAGGTCAAATTTTGTGCATTTTTTAGTGCAAAATTCTTCGATGCCGGAGCGAGTACTGCACCCAGTGCTGTTGTAGTGCAAGTGCACTAGAAAGGCACTACACCCAGTGCCGCCTCTTAGGTAACCATCCACACTTTAGGTATGTGTGTGTGTGTGTGTGTGTGTGTGTGTGTGTGTGTGTGTGTGTGTGTGTGTGTGTGTGTGTGTGTGTGTGTGTGTGTGTGTGTGTGTGTGTGTTTGAATTTCCCTGGCCAGTCAGGAGAGCTGCCAGACATTAATACCTGCAGATTTGTCTAGCCCTGCAGATTGATGTTACATACCTTTGCTTTGCTTTTTGAATTTGATAGCAAGCGCTGACAGGGAATGTGTCTTCTATATTTCATATATGTTAAAAAGTAGGCATTAGAACTTGTCTACCAGGGAATTAGAATGTTTACGCTCTTGGCATTTATGTGGGTTTAGTGTGTGTGTGTGTGTCAGTTACAAACACAATTTACTCCTTACTCATACTTAAAACTTGTTCTTGTCATTGTGTTTGGATTTAAGATCAGTTCCTTTGTCATTCATTTGTCAGTAGGGACAGAAGATGACGAAGACCTGGCCAGTGAATGTGGATGAAAAGCAGTGCTATCCAAGTCCAGCTGTGATCGATGGGGAAACTACAGCAACAGCGGCAGTAAATGTCCACTCAGTATTGGTTGTACTGAGCATTACAACTTGTTGCTATTGTAAATTTGTGTCAATGTTTTAAAGGCCCACTACGCCTCATTTAAAAAGTTGTCCTCACCTTTAACTTTGTCACAGACCAAAAATCAACACTTTGACTGCTTTCTGTAGTGGTAGATGTTTTGGTGGTTTCGGTGAATTTTGTTTTTCTTTAGAAGAAGCTGTACCTGAATTTATTCTTTAAAAAAAAGATACCACTCTGCATAGAGAGCCTTGAGGCAGTTCATTTTTGGTATGCAACTATTAGTGCCCGTATGGTCTTATTTCATGTAAAATCTTCGGTGATGTCGTCAGGCGTCCGACATAGACGGATTGAAAGGCTCAAATGTCCGATTCACATAGCCGCATGGCGGTCAGATGTCCTATCGTTTTGAACTGAGCGCTGTCATTGTCCGATAAGAACTCCATTCCTTCGGACAGCGCACTATTCTATATTTTTCTCTCAAGATACACATTTTCAAAAAGCGACCGAGCACTCTCGCGTACATGTGCACTGAAGTTGTGCAGTGCGGATCTTGTGTTTTCGGGAATTCCAAACCGTTTGTGATATGGGCTGTTTGGGTACACCTGTCTGCAGCACATTAAAGTTAGGAGTACGGGAGACAACTCCAACTGACCATAAGTCTTGCGTCTGCTTTTGGTTTCAGTTCGAGACATTTTGACGAAGCGCATTGAATTATGCCACCGAAATAAAACTAAGGCCTGTCCACTTACAAAAACTGCTCGGTCAAAGTACAGTAAATCTTACATTTTGTTAAGGAAATGTGCGGCAGTAAAATTGAATTTGGAGAATACATGGAATAACCTGGTTTTCTGGGAAGTGACATAAAAATAAATAGAACAATTGTGAATACTTCTTCTTCTTCTTCTTCTTCTTCTTCTTCTTCTGTGTTCGTGGGCTGAAACTCCCTCGTACACTCATGTTTTTGCACGAGTGGATTTGTACGTGTATGACCGTTTTTACCCCGCCATTTAGGTAGCCATACGCCGCTTTCGGAGGATTGTGAATACTGATCGACATGAGTGCCGTTGCTATGGAAACAGTCGTTAAATTGGATTTCTATGAAACAGTTTAACAGCGACATCATACATCAGAAATGTCTAATATTTGGCACACAGATGCACATGTATCATATCTACAATCATATAGAACGATTTTTTTACAACAGACTACAGTTGAATTTTAATACTTTTGTCATAAGAATGAACGGATTTCTCACTGCATATTCATTACAAAAATTAATTTACATTCAACTGTAGTTGTTTAAAAAAAAAACGTTCTATATGATTGTATATATAATATATGTGTATCCTTGTGCCAAATATTATGAATTTCTGATGTATGATGTTGCTGTAAAGCCGTTTTCTAGAAATCCCATATGACGCTGTAAATGCCAGTTTTCATCGCAACAGCAGTCAATATCCATCCACAATGTTTTCATTCATTTTAATAAGTCACTTCAATAACTACCCAGAAAACTAAGTTATTCCTTGACTGTATTCTTCAAGTTTAAGTTTGGTAATTTTACTGCCGCACATTGCCTTAAGTCATAAATAAAGGGTTCCAGTAACATACCATTCTTTTTTATTGATTATAAACTTTGGAAGGTTAGATGTTGGATCTGTTTTTAAAAAATATTTCCATGATGTGTTGTACTAAGATCAACCGTCTGCTTGGACATATACTAAAGATCCACTACCTGGCTGCTGTCTGCGGAAAATCGATTAATTCATAGAAAAATATGCCTTACAGGGAAGCAGCTAGCCGGTTGACTGTACATGTGTTTGTGTAGAGGTGTTCTTATTGCATGTTCAAGCCAGGACAGATGGTGACCTGAAACATTTACACATTACATGTATGCAGGACTGCTACTGTTAAACTTAGGTGCAAGTGTGATGATATATTTGTTTGACTGATTATGGGCATTAAAATAAAACTGCAAAAAGAATACTTACACTTGAGATCTGATTTTGTGTGTGTCTGTGTGTGTGTGCGCATGAGGGTGTGTGTGGGCTATTTGACATACTTGCAGAAGAAACAAACAGAGGTAACTGATAAACTGCATTTATTAACACAAAGATGTAAACAAAGTGAGTTCACACATTTCACAAAAGTAAAACAAGGCAATCTCACATGCACTCACAATATTTAGTACTCACATGAATGGCCAAAGATTATAGGCTGAGAATGCAAGTTCTAATTTGGCACATTTGTACATGTAGCTGCATCCGCTAGACATATATCCATCTTACAATAAAAAAAAACTAGTGGTTAGGACATCGGCCTGAAAATCTAGGTCCTAGGTTCGAATCTCTGCAGAGGCATTTAATTTTTCCCCTTGGTTGAAATAAAAATGCTCAATCCAGAGAGAGCAACCGTAAAGTTACCAGCGTAAAAGTAAAGCGTTGAATGCAGCTATGAAGGTCATGCCAGCAGTGTGGGTCAAGATTCAGGCCGCCTTCTATGCACAGAATTCTGTGTAGGATTCTCAGCTCTATCTTTACAAACACATAATCCCCAATAGTCATACAGTGGAACCCCCCTTTTAAGACCCCCTCCATTTTAAGACCTTGTTTTCTCAGACTTTCTGTTCATAACCTCTGTAAATTTACCTCCATTTTAAGACACCCTCCTTTTCAAGACCTGATTTTCTCAGATTTCTGGAGGTCTTAAAAGGGGGGTTCCACTGTAGCTGTAAGACATAATTTTGTTTAAAACACTTATGCCTTTTGGGGGAAATAAATTAATAAGAAAAGACATCACCACACTAAGAAGTCAGGGTGCTGACTTTTGCTATGTGACAAAGTGGAAGGATTTTCTTATCCCATGCAAAAAGCCTGATGAAGGTCTGACACAGTGAGGCGAAGTGTTTTAATGAGGCAGAGCAGGCCTTTAAAAAATAAGTTCACCACATCCAAGTGAAAGACACAATCTTGGCAGACTGTAATAGCAACATTTCAGCACAACATAAAAATGAATCGAACCATCCAGGATGCACCAGAACGACCCAAAAACAGAATCAATGAAAATGTTAAACAAGATAAAGTACTGACTAGGATTCAAAGGAAGAAAAAGTCATGGGTTAACACATTTCATGTGCATAATGCAGTTAAAAGATCTAAATTCTAATATTGCAAACAAAGTCTATACATGAACACGCATTGACTGAAACATACACACACATCTCCCAAAGCTAAGCCTGTGTGTAAAATACTGCCTGTGAACAGCTTAATTTAAAACACTCAAACAACATTAAAGATAATACCACTTTATGTAGTAAAAACAAACAAACCGCTGTTTGCTGTAAGAAAATATCTGCATACCAACACTACCTGTATTTAGCTGAATTGACAACTTACATACGTCAAAATGTACCCTTGATCCACACCGCACCACACATTATTTGTGTACAATGTTATTGTTAATGTGTTACATGTTCATTTCACCACTAAGGCAACAGAAAACCTCTGTAAGTGTAAGCATCTTCAGATGGACTATATTAAAGCAGTTCTGGTAGCTCTGTCAGCACAGAATGGACTGAATCTGATCATCATCTGCAGCAAAGCCAGGCACCACTCTGCAAGCTGCCTGCACGTCATATCTCGGCACCTCACTTCCTGGAAAATAAAGAAAATGTATTAGTACTATTACTGAGCACATCCAGACTTTGCTGTGCGCTGATGGGGATATGTTTTCGGTATCGAGAAGAGGTTGGGGGTGGGGGTGCGGGAAAGTAGGTAGGAGGTAATACTTGTTCTTCACAAGATCAGTGGGATGGAGAATAGTGTGGGTGATACTGACAGTGACAACTATGAACTAAACTGTAAACATTGTTCTGTAATATTACAGGTGCCATCATTCCTTCCCGTGAAAACCATTTATTTCATGGATATATTTATACTTTCATCATTAAAATTAAAAAGATAATCTTTCATCATTAAAATTAAAAAGACTTCCTCACAAGAACCTTTCTAACAACATGATATCTTGTTATGCTGCTGATGTGAGCAGCTTTTCTGGAATGTGATGGAAAGTTACTATTTTTTAAATTCAGCATGAGCCCTCATCCCACACACATATTTAGCATTGACACCTTACAGTTTTGTTGAGAAATGTGATGTGAATTCATTCAGAAAATTCCCGCAGTGGGGCACTGCGGTTATGAAATTAAAGGCCCCTCCTGTTTTTGGAACCGCAGGAGCTTTCTAGTTTGCTGTTAGATAGATTTTTGGTTCCTCTTTCCTGTCATGCTCTCTTTTTCTTCATGAATTCTTTTCTTTTTTCTGCCTTCTTGCTCATTCACCTGTATTTTTTCCAAAAATCTCTTCTCTTGCCGCTTGTCTCGCGATTCATGTATAGTTTAATCTGTTAGTGTTCTGATGTAAGTCCAGCAGTAGATAGGTTAAGCCTATTTTAACATACTGGAAACTGGTAATCTTCCAGTAGGTATTAATTTAGTTTTACTAAAGCCTGCTGGGACACAAGTAATGGGTTAGTGCATTTGTAAACAGGAATCGCTTGACAAGTGGCCCCCTTCATCCCCCCCTTCCTCGTCCTGATATGGCTCTGCGTAGTCGGCTGGACGTTAAGCAACAAATAAACAAACAAACAAACAAACAAACATTCAGAAAATTCTAACTCTGCGCAGGGGCAGTCAGGGTGTTGGATGTAGAAGTAGTTATCCAGGTACACAGGCGGTATTACAATTTACATTGTAACTCTTATTCCATGTAACAAAAAAATAATAACAAAAAACTGGCCAGATCTGTGGTTGTGAGCCAAGGAAAGGACTGACTGTATTTAAAATAATTCCAGTAATGAGTAAATCTTTCATTCTAGCTATTTCATGTTTTACTTTCTTGCATCGCAATAGTTCAATGTTCATACAAACAGTATAATGCACTTTATGAGTATAGGGTTGCAACAAACTTTAAGATGGGAAGGAGAGAGAAAATAAAGATATTTGTACCATTAGGCAAAAAAAAAAATAGGTGTGGTTAAGGTAACATAGCCAAAATAAGTAGGGTAGAAAGGTAGGCAATCACTTTTTTGTTTTTCTTGTTTTCTTAATAGCAGAGCAACCAAGCGTGTAGCACTCGCAACCGAAGAAGATGCCGCCATTTTTGTCATGGCAAGCGTCTGTTTGGCCTTTTTGGTAATTTCCCTCGCATCGTCTGTCGTTTGCATGGCGACTCGAGCGCTTTCGCTTTCATTGCGTTTTCTGCACTCGTTTTCTTGTTTTCATTTTTTTTTATTTTGACAAATGTAATAAAAAGTTATAGGGTCGGCCCCTAAAAATAGGGTAGGTCGGGTTACCGTAACCACACCTATTTTTTTTAGGCCTTATGTATACAAAGTACATCATACCAATTACCATGCACAGTATTAATATGCATCTTCAAATACATGTATGTATAATTTCATCTACAAAGTACTTGTAATACAATTTACAAAGAACAAAAGACTGCTGAATTATCTACATCAGTACATGTTTATAGCTTCAGACTACCATCACCAATACCTAATGTTACTATATATATATAAATAAATTTTACCATACAGATTTGACAAGCAAAAGCTGTAATGGTAAAGAAATGTGTAACTTACTCTTCAAGGGTAGTCTGTAATGTAAAGCACCACGCCAAGTCATCCTGATACCTCTCCAGTGCATGTATACATGTTTAAAGGTAAACTGTTGGAACTGGAAGACAGGAGCTGTATGAATGATGCACATCATCTCTGGTTTCTCGGGAGGCCTGAAAACAACCATAACAATATTATCATAACTATTAACATGTCTTGAAAATGAAATAAGTACTGTTTCAACTTCACTATCAGAGCCAAATCACTCACTAATTCAGCAATTGTTTTGTTTATTCTTTTACAACCATAGTTCATACACTGATACAGCAGCATTTGATTCTGTGCATGCAAATTAAAGATATCAAGCATATTATAAGCTTGAGTAAAAAAATAAAGAACACAACAAAAACACATTCAGTGACTCACAGTCACACCCAGTTACTCAGTAACACACACATGTATACAAAACAGATAAATCTTGCTCAGTTCTACAAAGGCTACGTTTGCAATGGTCATGTCTTGGATTTTAAAAACAATAACTTACCTGCTGGTTGATCCAAACCGATGATTGACAATCAGTGAGACTGAGAGGAAAATGTCCTGTAGTGTAGGCCTACTGTGCGATTCATCGCCAACCTCCCCACTCAAGGCAGACCGTGTCCAAAATCAGCTGTACCATTCACATCCCGATTGCATTTCTTCGGAAGGGCAGTCAACTTCTTTGTCGATATATTTCTCTGGTGGACGTGTTGAACTGCCAAATATTAGATCGTTTCCAATGTCAGTCACGAACGACGGCCGCCATGTTTTTTTCGTCAACACTACTATTCATGTACTCCACTGAGGAAGAGCGTTTTAGTGTGTCTTAAAACCGACTTCTCGGGAAAGTGATCAATCGAATTTTATGGTCCACAAAAACTTGCTTCATATTTTATTTAAGGACTACTTTTATTTGCCTTTATTTTTATGGCGCACATTTTGTGCCCCACATTTTGTTTTGGCCTTCATTTTGTGGTCCACAAACTGGAAATGTGCCCCACAAATTTGTGGGTTTATTTGTTGGATTAATGACATCGAATGCCAAGGATATATGTGTGTGTGTGTGTGTCTGTGTGTGTCTGTGTGTCTGTGTGTCTGTGTGTGTCTGTGTGTATGTGTGTCTGTGTGTATGTGTGTCTGTGTGTATGTGTGTCTGTGTGTCTGTGTGTATGTGTGTCTGTGTGTATGTGTGTGTGTGTGTGTGTGTGTGTGTGTGTGTGTGTTGGTTGGGTTAGTGGGTGAGGGTTGGTGTAAGTGTGTTTGAATAGGAAGTAAACTACTGACTCTGTCTTTTTACAATGCCCTTTATCCTGTCAGACTACAAGTTACCACAGTGTGAAGGTGGACAGCTGGACGTGTCCGAAGTCGAGCCATGGACAACGGTCAGCTGTGAGGGTCTGAGACGAACACAGAACATGAACTGGACAATCACAGACGATAGTGATACTGTGTCACAGATTGCGTTTTGTGATACTAAGAAAAACTGCACTACAAGCAATAGAGACGTCATAGTGTCCAGAGAGAACCAGTTCAGTAACCTGACCTTTGTGGGCAGCGTGAGAGAGAAGGACAGCACAACACTGACCTGTGTCGATAGGAATGGTGTAACCATGGACTCTTGTCGGATACGGACTTTTTGTAAGTCAGGCAGTACTATTACTTTTAAAAACATATCTTTAGGGTGTGTGTGCATGTGAATGGTTTGAGTCTTACTGTACACGTTTGTTTTCTCCGATTTTGGTTTTGATTTAATCGCAAACACAACATAATCATGACCATAGAGAGACAATAATTGAGTTGAGCGACGTGTGTGTCTTAGTGTGAACCATGTAAGTCATCATGTGTATTTGGATGAAAGAAAACGCTGGGCTAAGTTACTTGCCCTCGCGCCTGCATATAATTTCCATATCGATGTAGGGACTGCTCTTTGTCAAGTTTCAAGTTTAGAACGCAATGTATGCTGGTATTATACACACAAATGTTGCCATGTATGTGTGAGTCATCTATGTGTCTTGATGTCTGTCTTTGCACTCAAATGAGATTTTCACGCCACAGATCCTGCGGAGACAAACAACGCCACTGTCCGTGTTGACAGCAACTTTACGGTGACAGGACGTGCCTACATTGACAAGGTGTATGCTTCTGACAACAATATCACATGTCAGTGGTATCACGCGCTGGACAACAAGGTAAGTATATGTGCAGTATAACGATGTACACATCTCACTGCTTTTTGCAACCGATTTGCAACCATTACATAAATTGTATCGATGCACTATATAGCGCCCTGCATAGTTACGCTGATCTGTTCATGTAGATTGATTGAGTTATTCAGGATCAATGTTTTAGGACTGAGATTGTTCCCGTGTATTTTCTCTCAAAGACGAGTCAGCATGTTGTGTATTACTAACCCCGCACACTTTGTCCTGTGTTCAGACGGTTGACCAGCTGTTGGCAAGTCTCAGTCTGTCGACATTCACAGACACGGACGGACTGGAGTACCAGCAAGGTCACTGTGACACGACGCTGTCAGTGAACAGCTCGGAGATAATTCACTTCTTTGGCGTGGTGATACAACCCAGCAATGAAATGGATCAGTTGGCTGGTGCTGTTACCATCGGTCAGTCATACCTTACTTTTCATTAGTGTGGAACTATGCAAGTTCTTTCTAAACTGATATGCGTTTTTGTTTATTAAGTCAAGCTTTGACTAAACAAAATTATGATAGACTGGGTATCGAGACTAGGGCGGTGTTTGTGCATGCATGTGTGTATGTGTGTGAAGAGCGGTTCCCGGAATACTTCTGGGCAAATCCTCATGAGCTTTGCTTATAAAGTGTGGTTGATGATATCCCAACTTGTTGTTTTATTTTTGTGTTTTGATTAATGTCTTGTCATGACGTCATATCCGTTGTTTAATCGGCGGCGCTGTGACGACTTCATTTTCAAACCAATTCGATTCAAATTTGGTCAATCACTATTTGACTTATACAGACTATAGGATTGGATTTCAGCATGGGAGCTTAACGTTTGTTTAATGATTTTATGTATGGGAAAAACCCAAATTGAAATGAAAATAACAGTGACATATTTAAAAATGATCGCAAGGTATTGTTTAATTCCTGAATTCTAAAATGTAAAGGCATGTCAAGTTTACTTTGAAAATGAGCTTAGAAATATATGCAAACTAGCTACTACATTCGCATGTTTCACAAAGACGAGCCCCACCTGCCTCGGTCCTTGGGTTTCAGTTAGACATGAAGTATTGGTGATGGCTAGTTGTCAGTACTGATGTTTTTGTTTCAGGCCGGCAGATGGAATAAAAGTTTTGATATCGCTTCACTCGACTTGTTTAAGAATTAGGTCGGTTATATCCACAAGGGGGCACGATCAATATATATAAGCAGTGTACTGCCTGTTATTATGCTCACATGGACTATATTTTCACACTCAGTTCAGCAAAAGAGTCGATGGAGTATAGACACTTATATATTGATTGCTATGTTGCGAGTCAGCTGCCCAAACTTGGCCAAAGCCTGACTTTTGACAAGTTTAGATGATACTTCCTCAGATGTGTACTTTTTTCTCTCATTGCGATCTCTGTGTTCCACCTGCCTGAAAAGTTGTGTTTAAAACACTTACACAGTGAAGCCTGAACAGAACCTGACCACAACGTGTCCAGACTACGTGTCAGAAGGCAGCAACCTGACCTGTGAATGCAGCCATCTTACAGCACAGCACGGCAACCCGCCCGCCACCATCTCCTGGCTTAATGGCACAGGGACTGCTGTTCTGCACGTCAGCAATGTCTCCAGACAGCTGAACGGGACTGATTATGTCTGCACGTCTGTATGGGGAGCAGGGATGCCAGAAGTTCAGTCTGTGAACTACACTTTGCTTGTTGCTTGTGAGTTGTCCCTCTCTGGGCGAGGGCTGGTTGGAAAAAAAATGCGTTCGTATTGCTTATGCCACAACCCTCGTAAAACAAAATTTGATTTGATTTGATTTGATTTCAGTAACTGTAGGTGTAGAAGTCCTTAAAATACAGAAACGATGGTGTAGTGTTGGTTGTGGTTACATCTGTCAAGACGTTGACGGTGACTGTGATACATAGTAGACGTGGTATTGCTTATTGTTTTAGTCTTGTCGACTGATATATTGGTAAGAATCATCTTTTCCCGTTTAGCTTAAGTCTATCAGTTTATTTTAGTTAAGTATTTTGTTTAAATACAGCCATGTTTTTGTTGCTTGGTAGGTGACATTTCATGTTTACCATTGCGTTGGGTAGTTAAGATGTCTCGTCAAACTAACCCGCACCAGAACTATTTTGATATTGTTCAAGGATTCGACCCCTTTTTAAATGAACTTGTTTTTGCTAATTTGTTGTTAAACAGATTTTTCTGTGTAAATGATTTTGCAATCAAGACATATTCTTGTGATTATTAGATGGTCCGGAAAATGTCACATTGAATGGCTCTGCTTACTACATCACCGATGACCTTCAAAACGTGACCTTGACCTGCACCTGGGAAGAAGTCTACCCCTCTGTCAACGTTACTTGGAGCGTTGCTTGTATGAACTTGACCTTCTCTCTAGACAACAGCACGTGCACCATTGACACTACATTGATCAAAAACGTGTCAGAAGTGACGTGTACAGCTGTCAATACTGGAATCCCACAGCTGCACGCCACAGATGTCTTTACGTTTTTATTCGGTAAGTTGTGTAAAGCCCATTCAAACGTCGTTGCATTATGAATTGCCAAAAGGTTTTAAGCTAGAAAAGTGACGCCGGAAAACGTAATGGTGAATGATGCATTGCTGTATTATTTTGCCTCTCTCGTTCTCAATATTAGGTTCACCCTCTCTCTCTCTCTCTCTCTCTCTCTCTCTCTCTCTCTCTCTTTCTCTCGCTCTCTTTCTCTCTCTCTTTCTCTCTCTCGCTCTCTCTTTCTCTCTCTCTTTCTCTTGGACAGGTTGGAAGAATAGGCTTTGCCTAAAACCTTTATCCTTTTGTAATAAAGGTCTGAGTCTGAGTCTGAGTCTCTCTCTCTCTCTCTCTCTCTCTCTCTCTCTCTCTCTCTCTCTCTCTCTCTCTCTCTCTCTCTCTCTCTCTCTCTCTCTCTTTTGTTGCATTCGCGCTACATTGCTTGCGATTGTTGTTTTGTCTTCTTACTTTTGCTCACTGTTATTTACACTTTTAACGTATCTATTTTACTCACAATGTCCACAGAGGAACCCGGACCAAACCTGACCACGACGTGCCCAGACTACGTGTCAGAAGGCAGCGACCTGACCTGTGAGTGCAGCTATCTTACAGCACAGCACGGCAACCCGCCCGCTACCATCTCCTGGCATGACGTCACGGACACTGCTGACCTGCATATCTGCAATGTGTCAAGAGACATGAACGGGACTGAATATGCCTGTTCTTCAGTTTGGGGCGAGGGGCGTCCAGAAGAAGTTCGTTCTTCTTACAACTACACTATGCTTGTGGCTTGTGAGTAAATTAAAAATAGTACAGACGAAACACAAGAACAGAAGGAACAAACACTAACAAACAAGCACATTAACAAACAAATAAATTAGTGTTGTGTGGCTAGCGCGCTGGACATTGGAAATGTGTGAAAGGTTGCGTTAGGAATGATGAGTTGTTCGTCACTAACCAGGAGTTCTGAGCTTGATTCTGCTCTTCTCATGCACAATGTTGTTGGCATGCCAACTGACTGCACATCTGTTTAACTGATAGTGTTGTTCTGAATTGTCAGCGAGAATATGTTCCGGTCATTTTCAGATGGTCCCAACAATGCGACAGTGTATGTTTCTGGCGACGACAGCGACGACCCTAACATAATGACCTTGACCTGCACGTATGATGTGGCCTATCCTTCGGTCAACTTTACCTGGAGTGTTGCTTGTGTGGCCTTCACCTTGACCTCTGAAAGCAGCACGTGCACTATTGACAAAGGAATGATTGACGTGCGAGAAGTGGCGTGCACGGCTTTCAATGACAAATTCCCAGAGATAAACGCCACAAGATTACACGCGTTTTTATTTAGTAAGTGTTTTCACCTTTTCCTGTAGTAGCGTTAAATGCTGCACTGATATATCTGCGCTTAGTCAGCAAGTATCTAAGAAAATGCCAAAATATTATCAACAAAAAAAGCTGTGACATTCCTTGGGTTGTCTTGCCCTTGAACCTCGTCAACACTACGTCTGTCATAGTCAGTGAAAGGGCTAAAGTGAATGGTGTGCACAATTCCCAATACGGAATTTCTGAAGTTTAACACTTCAGATTTGTACACATTTCTGTTTACGTTTTTTGAATGATTAACACATATATGCGGATTTCACTTGACGTGTTTTTACATTTAGTCAAGTTTTGACTAAATGTTTTAACATAGAGGGGGGAATCGAGACGAGGGTCGTGGTGTATGTGCGTCTGTGTGTGTATGTAGAGCGATTCAGAGTAAACTACTGGACCGATCTTTATGAAATTTGACATGAGAGTTCCTGGGTATGATATCCCCGGATTTGTTTTCTTTTTTCCGATACATGTCTTTGATGACGTCATATCCGGCTTTTTGTAAAAGTTGAGGCGGCACTGTCACACCCTCATTTTTCAATCAAATTGATTGACATTTTGGCCAAGCAATCTTCGACAAAGGCCGGTCTTCGGTATTGCATTTCAGCTTGGTGGCTTAACAATTAATGAATGACTTTGGTCATTAAAAATCTGAAAATTTTAATTAAAATTTTGTTTTATAAAACGATCCAAATTTACGTTTATCTTATTCTTCATCATTTTCTGATTCCAAAAACATATACATATGTTATATTTGGATTAGAAACAAGCTCTGACATTTAAAAATATAAACATTTTGATCAAAATCAAATTTCCGAAATCGATTTAAAAACAATTTTATCTTATTCCTTGTCGGTTCCTGATTCCAAATACATATATATATATATATATATATATATATATATGATATGTTTGGATTAAAAACACGCTCAGAAAGTTCAAACGAAGAGAGGTACAGAAAAGCGTGCTATGCAGCACAGCGAAACCACTACCGCGCTAAACAGTCTCGTCAGTTTTACTGCGTTTTGCACGAGCGGCGGACTACGGTCATTGTGAAACAATGCAGTGCGTTCACTTTCATTCTGTGAGTTCCACAGCTCGACTAAATGTAGTAATTTCGCCTTACGCGACTTGTTTGTTTTGCTATGGAAAATATTGTCTACTGTTTTTAACAGTCAAAATTATGTTGTGTGATATTCATGTTTTCTTTTCATTCTTCTCGCACAAAAGACGATGCAGTAACTAGCCCGCCATTTCCCTTGGTGGGCGTGGTGGTGGGTGTTGTTGCTGCTGTACTTCTTTGCATCATTATCGTCGTCGTCATTATCATCGCTAAACGCAGAGGTAAGAAAAACGGAAAAGTTTATCAATTTGGTTTGACAGTTTTGATCCTAAAAAAGTACAGTTTATCTATAGGGGCCTACTGAATAAAATGGGTTGTATATTGTTTATGTGTCACTTTATAACGTAGCAATATAACGTTTTTTTCAAGATCAATACTATGTCGACCCCTTCAAGCAAAGACAAAAAAACAATATTCATGTTGACAATGTTTTCGTTGATGTCATGTTTGATACTTGGAGGCCGTTTCCTTTTCTCAAAGTTTTAGTTATTGAAAAATATACAAGGTAAAATGAAAATCTTCAGACACGAAACAGACGTTGGTGTTTTTTTCACTTAACTAACAAGCATGCTCGTCTAATTAAATTGTCTCATCTGATAGCATCCAGGAAATCACAAAAGGATAGCAGCACAAGAGCCAATGATGGTAAGTCATTACGCAGAGAGAGAGAGAGAGAGAGAGAGAGAGAGAGAGAGAGAGAGAGAGAGAGAGAGAGATGGTTGATGGTTGATGGTTGGTTTATTCACATAGGCCATTGCCCCTAGTGAAGGGGTGTGAACAAAAGCAAAAACATTGAATCATTTTTACAATCAGTAGACTCAAAACAGTGCATATTTTTTTTCAAAGTGGATAACAGATACATCAATGCAGACATCTACATACACAATTACGATAACAGTGTTTCTCGTATCTTAAATGCTTTATACAAATATAAACATAAATCACGTACAGTTTTTTCATGTGTTGAAGCTAAAAGAAGGCTGAGTCGAAAAGCACTTGGTTGCCTGTAATATTTCAGTGGGATGAATTTTTCTCTCAATTTATGGAAGTATGGACAGACAAGAACAAAATGGACTTCATTTTCCAGTTTATCTTTACATAAGGGACACATGTAATTATTACCTTCATAAACTTTAGATAAACATCCAAACTAGTATTATTAATCATGTATAACTTATGTGAAATCGACAACAAAGCTTGCTTAGCTCTACTTGCAAGGTCTAAGCAGGCAGCCGTAAAACTAAGCCTGGTCGAAAAAAGTATTCCCAAATACTTATATGCATTCACTACAGGTAGAACATTCCCTTCATAAATCCATCTTTCTCTGGCAGCCAAATAGCCCCCCCTTCCTAAAAACCACAATATTACTTTTACTCATATTTACTTTCAACTGGAGAGAACGAGCTGCCTTGTCCAGATTATTTAATTGGTTTTGTAAACCAACCACAGTTTCTGATAGCAATAATTCTCCCAGTGGGGTCGTGTATTGTACTACGTTGCGGGCCCCTGGAGCAATTTTTTGATTGGTGCTTTTGTGAACAAGAAACAAATATTGACAGGTGGCTCTATCCCATCTCCCCCTTTCCCCTATCCCATCTCCCCCCTTCCCTCGTCGCGATATAACCTTGAATGGTTGAAAACGACGTTAAACACCAAATAAAGAAAGAAAGATGACAGCAATATCAAATCGTCAGCAAACAAAAGTAGAAACAACTCAAAATAATCTATCGTAAAAATGGCACCATGTTTTCCCATTTCAATAATCTGAATTGCTAATTCATTAATATACAATGAAAATAAAACAGGACTACACACATCTCCCTGCTTCACCCCAAATGTGCATTTTATACATTCAGTCAACTTAGATCCACATCTCACTTTCACCTTTACTAACTCATACATACTCTTTATACATTTGAGAAGTTTTCCCGTCACTCCATTTTTTAACAGAATAGGCCAAAGCAGGTTTCTATTTATAGAATCAAAAGCATTTTCAAAGTCTATGAAAGCGACATACAGTTTACGGTTAAGGGCAAATTGTTTCTGTACGAAAACTAACAAAGTAAACATGTGATCAGTGGTAGTATAACATCTCTTAAATCCAGCCTGGTAGAGAGAGAGAGAGAGAGAGAGAGAGAGAGAGAGAGAGAGAGAGAGAGAGAGGGGGGAGAGAGAGAGAATGAGAGATTGGTTTTTTGGTTGGTTTTTGGGGTTTAATGTCTCTTCAGCAGATGCTAGCTGCTATTCGAGACCGGAGAATGAGAGAGAGAGGGGGGGGGGTGAGAAAGAGAGAGAGAGAGGGAGAGAGAGAGAGGAAGAGAGAAGACAAGACAAGACAAGACAAAATGCTTTATTAAGGAGGGTAATGGCATAAGCAAACGGGTGCTTTATTTACATCCAGCCCTCGCCCAGAGAGAGAGAGAGAGAGAGAGAGAGAGAGAGAGAGAGAGAGAGAGAGAGAGAGAGAGAGAGAGAGAGAGAGAGAGCCTGAACTTCATATCACAAGGACAATAAACTTACAAACAAACAAACAAAACACTCCTAATTTATACTGAAACACCATAGAAGTTAACATTCCAACACCGATATACACATGTTTGAGATGCTGCTGCTGCTGATGATGATGATGACGATGATGACGACGAAAAGTACATCATATTGTGGGAAACATACACATATAAGCAAGAGAGAGGGAGAAAGGGAAAGAGAGAGATAGAGAGAGAGAGAGAGAGAGAGAGAGAGAGAGAGAGAGAGAGAGAGAGAGAGAGAAAGATTTCCAATATGAACGCTAGTGACTAATCCTTAATTTATGTTTTTAAATGTGAAGAAAAGAGGGAGGGGGCGGGGGTTGGGAGGGGGGACTTGGAGTATGGGGAATATGGGCTTAATAAATGTGTGTTTGTAATAACATTGCCCTGCCTGTACATTCTGTACATTCTGAGACAATACTTTTCCAATCTCGTTGTCCTTACCTAAAATCTCAGCCTTTATCTGAAAATATCCACAGAAAGACAATTCAATACAGTTAACAAAAAAGCAACCATATCTAAAATGAATGACAAGTTGTAGAGATATCCAATATGCATGTCGAAAACTTGTCATATCTGCTTTAGAACCCGCATTTCCAAGAACCGTTGGTCACAAACTGCGAATGTTGATAGTTGATGTCAGTAATGCGTTTCAATAATATGCTGCAGGGACTGTTTACAAACTGGTTTTCCTTTTAGATCGTGATGTGGACGAGGAAAAAGGGTCACAGCAGAACAAATCCAAAGTTCAAGTTCCCCCTTCTGGTAAGGAAGGAAAATATTATGTTCATGATTACCGAAACCAAACCGCCTCAGCGTAAGGCTGTGCGCCTTCTCGGGAAAGTCATAAGGCGCATAGAAAGCCTGGTGTTTCTTTCTCAATAGTTTTTCCTCGCTGACAGGTACAATTAAAATAGATGGTAACAATCATTAAAAAGACAAAATTAGTCTAAAGAGACCCCCCGACACACACACACACACACACACACACACACACACACACACACACACACACACACACACACACACACACACACACACACACACACACACACACCCTGCCTTATAGTTCGGGGATAATGAGCAACAAGCACACACAATGGGTTTCCTGATTTACTGCCACTGATATAGCATTTTAAATTGTCCTTGTTCCTGTCTGTTTTAACAAGGACCGATACTTGAAACTTCGAGAGTTCAAGTTTCATGTCAGGATAACATAGTACATGGTGTGAGACCGTATCTAATTTCAAGAATGAACCATTGAGGCGGTCCTTAACAGGCCTGAAAGTGGCAAGTACTTTACTCGCCGTGCTCTATGGCTAGTACATTTTTCAGTAATTTTTCAGAATTACTAACCAAAAGCGAGTACACGATTTGTTGGACTTTCAGGACTGCTTAATTGAGCCCGAAGTCGGCTTCGCTAAGACTTCGCGAAGTCTTTCGCCCAGTTAATTTGAGTCTTTAGGAAGGGAGAACAACTCTAGTCAACACCACCTGTGCATTGATGTTAGTTTGCATAATGGAAGAGAGCTTCAGAAATCATTCAATACAACTTATACAACATCAAGGAAGCGGAGAAGAAAAACGAAATTGAATCTATACATACACAAAAACAAGCCCAACGTACAAATTAGGACATTGGCGTATTTCTCCCTTACACCGTTTTCTTTACATATTTGTTTCCCCTCATTACTGTGCTCTTTCTCTCTCTCTCTCTCTCTCTCTCTCTCTCTCTCTTTCTATCTCTCTCTCTGTCTGTCTCTCTCTCTCTCTCTCTCTCTCTCTCTCTCTCTCTCTCTCTCTCTCTCTCTCTCTCTCTCTCTCTCTCTCTGTCTGTCTGTCTGTCTGTCTGTCTGTCTGTCTCTGTCTCTCTATGTCTCTCTCTCTGTCTCTCTCTCTGCCTCTCTGTCTTTCTCTCTGTCTGGCTGTCTCTCTATCTCTCTCCCTCTCTGTCTCTCTCTCTCTCTCTCAGTCTGTCTCTCTGTCTGTCTTTCTGTCTGTCTGTGTGTGTGTCTCTCTCTCTCTTTCTCTCTCTTTCTCTCTCTCTCTCTCTCTCTCTCTCTCTCTCTCTCTCTCTACTTAAACACATACCAACAACCCGAATACTTCCAGTGCAGTATATGACATGTTTTTAAAGAGAACTAAAGGGACGCATGGAAGCGCACCATATAATGACGTGATCTGCAAACTGGGTAAGCAGGAGTTACGAGGAACAAGTCACTTTGGATCTGATAAAAACAAAAGAAGCATGGAAATTAATAAGCAATCAACTTTCATACTGCGTAGCGCCTTAGATATATCTTAACTGATTTGTCTCATTTGGTTATGCTTATCTTGTTTTCTTTTCTGGGTTAAATATGTAGGTCTGTACAGGGCACTGGATAGAAGTTTTATCAACATTTCATTAGCCCAGTTAATCGATAGCAAAAGTAAAGTTTACATTGTTTCTTAAGTATGATTGTTAGATACCGACTTGATAAATCGACAGAGATTGTTGTTAAACTAATCTTGTCTAGGAACTGTGTAAAACCATAACCATGCATGTAATGAAATGTATGTCTCATGTTTGTTTTTATTATAGTCACATTTTATTTTACTTAATATAACACGAAAGCCGTAAAGCTAATTAACTTTAAGCAAGAACGGTCTTTACACGCATATTCAATACGTAATGTTATTTCATTTTTACATGCAGAATTTGAAGAACACATCAACGAACTGTACCAGAGTGCTGACAGTGTGGACGCCGTAACCTCTCTTCGGGTGCCGATTGTACGCCACGATCAACTTCAAGGCTCCAGCAAAGACGCAACCAGACAAGGACAGAGCACAGAAATGACACATCTCAACAAAGACGCCAAGGAAGCCACGATCAAAGAAAAAGAAGCAAAGCTGAAGATGTTGAAAATGGAAAAGCAAACTGCTCGAGAGAACGAAGAACGGAACAGAGAAGAAAAGAAGAAGGAGAAAGCCAGAGAGCAAGAAGAAAAGAAAAGACAACAGGCGGAAGAAAAAGAGGCGAGGAAGAAACAGGAAGCGCTAGACAAGGAGGACAAGAAGAGAGAGAAGGCCAAAGAAAAGGAAAACAAGATGGCGGAGAAGGTCAGAGAGGAAGAAGACAAGAAAAAGGAGAAAGAAAGAGAGGAAGAGGAAAAGAAAAAGGAGAAAGCTGAAGAGGAAGAAGCTAAAAGGGAAGAGAAAGCTAGAGAAGAAGAAGCACGTAGGACAGAAAAGGCTAAAAAGGACGAAGAAGACAAAGAGAAGGATGAAGCAAAGAAGAAGGAGAAAGAAAGAGAGGAAGAAGAAAAACGGGAAAAGGAGAAAGCTAGAGAAGAAGAAGAGAACAGGAAGGAGGAAGAAAAAAGAAAAGCGAAAGCCAGAGAAGACGAAGAAAAGGAGAAAAGGGCTAGAGAAGAGGAAGCAAAGAACAGACAAAGGGCTGCAGAAAAAGATGCCAAGCAGAAACAAGAAGCTCTGGAAAAAGAAGAAAGGAAGGCTAAAACTACAGAGGATGAAAAGCGAAACGACAACAGCATTGCCATGGCAACACAAGAAGCAAACGCAATGAAGGAGGAAAGAGAAGGTAAGCCACACATGACTACAGACAAGCCTGAAGAAAAAGAAAAAAAACCTACGGAAACTCCAGAAGAAAGAGAAGCGCGGAAGCAAAGAAAACTCAAGAAATTGTTAGAAAAGATCATGCAAAAGATCATGCAAGTTTTCATGGACAAACAAGGACATACCACCACAGACACAGAGACAATAAAGACGTACGAAAAAAACCGAGAAAAGGAGGCTAGAAAGCGACAAAAAGCTGAAGAGAGAGAAGCAAGAAGGAAGGAGAGACTTGCTAACAAGAAGGAAACGATAGAGGCACAGGAGGAGAAAGAAGCAAGGAGAGAGGCCAGGAAACAACAAAAAGTTCAAGAGAAAGAAGCGAGAAGAAAGGAACGACTTGCTAGAAAGGAGGACGAGAAGACGGAGACAGAAGAAGAAAAAGAAGCAAGAAGACAGGCAAGACGTGTGAAGAAAGAAGCCAGGAAAGTCAGAGAACAAGACAAGAAAGCGAGGGAAGAAACAAGGAAAGCAAGGAAACAGGACAGGAAAGCGAGGGACCAGGACGAAAAAGCCAGGGAGCATGACCAGAAACCAAAAGACCCGGCTTTGAAGAAGGACCAAAATCAAGATCTAACCAACACTGCCAAAGGAGTGTTACAAGCAGGTAACGTAATTCTGTGTGACGATTGTACGTATACTTTTTATGTATCGGCTGCCACTTGTCCTATCTGAACTTAAATGTAAAATAGATTATGTTAATGCTTTCTTGTTCATTGGATATCCCCCCCACCCCCTCCCGATTCACACCCTCTCTCCTTGCGCATTGCCTGCTACGCAAGCCTAGTGTCTTGTAGGTACAAAAGGTCGGACAGGCAAACATACAAATATACACATCCAGAGAAGACACACATAGGCATACATACATATATATATATATACCTTAGTGTGTTCTCACACATTCAGCATTTGCTTATCAGATTTATTTGGCGTTTTAATGAGTTTTAACGCAACACTGTTGTTTTTTTATTCGTCACTAATCAACGTATCATAAGCGTTAATAAGGGAATAGTGTGAGAAAACCGTGTGTTGCCTCCCATGAAATTGACTATCAAGAACGGAACAGCCAAGGGCACCGGCCGTTATTGGACATTGCTCTATCTGTGTGCCTCCCAAAGGTCAAACAACTTTAAATGAAACAACAGTATAGATGCAGCCCCCACCCACCCCCCACCTCCTCCACCCCCCGTTCGAAACCCTGTAAAATTGCAAGTAATTGGGGGCCCGATAGCTCAGTTGTTATAGATGTGGACTTGAGATCCTGGGGACGAACACGGCCGGGTTCGATTCCAGGCCGAGACGTACACGGGTGATCTGTATGAGCAGACTCAGAGACGGTAGCCATGTCCCACCCTTGCGAAACCACAGTGGCACAGAAAAGACCTTGGCCATTCTGCCATAATAAGTGCAGGCGGCTTATTGCACCCAAACATGCACGGACGCGACTCTTGTTGCTGCTAGTTTTTAACTGGGTGGAACGACCAAAATTTCGCAGCAAAATAATAATGCAGTAAAGTAAATAATATGAAATTGTTTTGATCAGAGAAGACAGCAAGGCCAGCTGAGACTGACGGTGAGTCCTAGAACGGAATTTTCTGCGAAGTGCTCATGGCAAAAGTTAACAGCGTGTTTAACCATGAAAACTATCAGGTGTATATCCAAGAACTAAGATTGAAAGACAGAATTCCACCGGTTTAAACGATTTGGCTCACCATATAAAATACATCCGGGTTTTTACACGAGAAAAGGTCGAAATCAATATCCTAACTGCAAACTGTGTGTGTACAGCGGGAATGTTTTCATGAAATCATTTTTGGTGCAACCAAGTGGTGGGACGTTCTTGTCTCGTGTATCAGCCTGGACAGATCTGATACTTATGGTAATTAAACCAAATCATTTACATGGGAAGGAGTCGGCCTCTAACGCATTGTTAAGTTAGTACTGTAAACTTGAATACATTAATTAAATTTAATTTACCATTTTCTTTTTTACAATACGGAAATAGTGTTCGTGTAAGGCTGCTTTTTCGTGACTTGTTGTATATCATATGGTTATGCGTGTAAGATAAAGTTGTAGCAGACAAACATTACAATTAATAATCAGATTCACAGCCGAATTTTAACAAGTATAGATTGGAATTTCAGAATTTGAAGAACACATCAACGAGCTCTATGAAAGTGCAGACGATTTGGATCGTCCTGAAAACTCATCGAAGACACAAACCACAAAAAGCAAATCCGGAGCCCCGGGGTTAGCGCCAGATGATGGTAAGTCGGGACTTCAGTTTATTATTGAATGTTTAAAATCAGAATGATCATGTATACACGGTTCCTTTTATAACACTTGTGCTGACGAATATAAAAAAGAGGTAAACTGCTTGAAGGAGGTCAAGAGAACTAAGAACATGCGTATCATGTTATTCTTACACGCAGACTTTGAAGAGCACACCAATGATGTATATGACATTACAGAAGATGTGGACGGACGTTCTGGAAACTTCCACGGGACGCCAATCAACGAACCTAAACCCTTTTCTCTGGAAATAAGAGATATTCATATTTTATATTTCAACTTCTGCTTCTATTTTCTTATTCAATCAATGATTCATTTATTCATTGATTTACTCCTTCCAAGAGCTAGAGTGCGTGGTTACTGCAATACATGTTATAATATTAACTTAAGACCTAGTTTAATGCTTCTGTGGCTTTTTCAAACGGTTATCTGGAAGATACTGCATGCCCCTTTGATTACAGTTCTGAATCTCATAAATAAAATAAAGGAGCCCAAATGCTTAAACAAATTATTTAAGGGGGAAATAACTAACTGATTGTTCTTCAACACAGAGTTTGAAGAACACATCAACGACTTCTATCAGAGTGCAGACGACCTGGACGTACCTGACAAATCCTCAAAAACTAATTCTCCAAAGAGCACAAGCACACCGCCGGATGACGGTAAGATTCAAATTCAACAATTGGAAAACGATTTAATCCGAAACACAGTTTTGGCACAGCAGTGGTTTCAACAAGTTTGATGCACTTTTGTTGATTGTTGTTAATGCTTTAATTGAATTTATTTGCTTAAGCTTTTTTTTTCTAATGACGATCAGCTTTATTGGGACAGGCTTTGTTTTAGCATGCATGTCAGATTGTGATGAAATCTTGAAACATGAATTTAAATTTGTTAATTTTTTTTTTTTTAAGTAAATGCATATATCTAAATAAATATCCTTGTGATTTTAAACGCAGAATTCGAAGAGCACATCAATGATATGTACGAAAGTGCAGATGACTTGGACAACCTCGGTAACCCCACAAAGAGCCGTCAGTCCCAGCAAAAGGTGGAACAACTGGCTGATGGTAAGCTTAGGAAAATGACCTATTACATTCTTAGCTTAACACAGTTGGGCTGATGGATTGCATATTACTTAAACAGGAGGTTGGTTTGTTTAGCAATAGGCTTAAATCGTCGTTACTTTTGTACTTTTGTTCTGAACAATTTAACATCAAATATAGCTTTGTTTTGCATTGAGATTGTATGTTTTAATTGTTGATTCTGTGTGCGTGATCTGTTCGATAAGTCATCTTTTGTTACTTTTACGCCGTCATATTGACTTGTGTGTGTTCTTCAAGGCAAGTATGCAGTGGATGGAAGCATTTATCACGAGCTTGAAAGTGAAGAAGACACGTCTGAAACTGTAACAGACACTGATTATGGTGAGTCTTTGTAACCATGACAACATCTTTGCTTCTCACCCACTTAGTACAGAGTCGCATGTGTTGGTAGACATTTGAAAAAAATATATAAAAACAGATATTGATCATAACGATCAGACTGTTTAGAATTCGATTTCATCTAACACTTTAATTGTGCACTTCTTTTGACAAACCTTACCTGTTCAATGTATTATATTCTGCAAACTGTTGATGTCATACATAACGTTATATTATCCTGTATTGTTGTAAAACGTTTAGACATTTTTACGAACCTGTCGGTTGTTTTATTACGGTTTGCATGACCTTGCTTTCCTTTTGTAAGTGAGGTGGTGTTAAACATGTTATAATACACATGTTCACAATTACAGAGAGCATTGGTTATGACAGCGACATCTACGACAGCATCGGCGAACTTGACACCACGGACGATTCCTCGTCTGACAGTTACGCAGACTCGCTTGATGAGGGTGAGGGTTTTACATTGCTGTCAGGGTATTGATCACTGTAAGCACAATCTAAAAGCAAAATCCGATCCCTAAAAAAAACAGTTATCTTACAAAATAAAGTCGAGTTCGTATCATTAGTTACATACTGTTTTATTTTAAGATAGCAAGGAAATTGCCACACGATTGCTGGATTTGAAATTGTTGGAGGAGGAGAACTATGATTGAAAACTACATTATTTACAAAAGAGGCACACTTTGTGACAAACTAATGGGGTTGAAGAAACCCACAAAATCAAAAAAACACCATGATGATTTAATATGGGGTAGCCACCAGTAAAGGAAGGGAACATATATACACACACACACACACACACACACACACACACACACACACACACACACACACGCACACGCACAGAGTTAAGACAGCAACATAACAGTTTACCGGAAACTCGATACGGTACATTGCAGAAATCTACGATTACATCGATGACATCTACGAAAGTATAGATGACGTATTTGACGTCAACAGCAGTGACATCACGCCGGACACCAAGCCACGAGCCCAAGACGGCCCAGACCTGCCCCTCTTTCTGAAAGAAAAGCTAGCAAGCCCCGGAACAGACGCGCTGCTAGCCGAGTTAAAGGCAGTATTACAGCGTGCGCAGAAAGAAGGCGTGGCTATCCCCAGAAAAGAACCACGCCCCAAGGAGAAAGCCCCGCCGTCTCAGGCTCAAAAGGAAGATATGAAATCGCCGTGCTCTAATGGCGCCATTCAAGGGACACCAGCACCGTCTCTGAAAGGAGTCCCGAACAGACTTGACCTAAGTGGCGATGGATGTATTAGCGTCAAGGCCGCGAAAGCTTTTCTCGACGCACAAGTCCACATGTACTCGCAAGATGAATGGGCGAAGAAGAAAGGAAAGCCCCAAGAAAAGGAATGGCATACTGAGAAAGATCCCACAGAGAAACCTCTCAAAGAGACAGCATCAGGGACAGACAAGCCACAGGACAAAGAGTCCCGTACAGCAGAGAAGACAGATAAGCAAGCTATGAAAGTCCCGCAATCCATCAGACAGAAGGAAGACACGACGAAGGGTTCAGTGTTGAAAAAGACGCCCCCAACCGTCCCCCAGAAGCCCAAGGGAGGGAACTGGAAGCTGAACGGAGAAGCACAGCCTGATGGTAATGCATCTTGCTTTGTTTGTTACTACTGATCATTTTCTTAATATGAAGCCATCGTGGTTATAAATGAATTAATGCAGTACTTGATAGATAAAGCAGTTAGTTGGTTAGTAAAGCAGTTGAAGAATTAATTGATGCTACTCAAAGTATTAGTAGTAGTTAGAACAACAAGAGAATTACTACAAATATTGGTAATTTAGTGAAATATGGCAAGTAGTGCAAATAGCACTCAGACAAAAAATAGTTTTAACAAACATAATTGAGATTCCAATTACTAATTATTTTAGCGCAGAGGTTATAATGTACTGAACAGTTTTATTTAAATGCTTTCTGTATTAGCAAGCTAAATTACCATGCTAGTATAGTATAATTACTTCCATAAAATCAGTATCATAATTATTAAAATCTAATTTAATGATTAAAAGAAGATCATTAAAAAAATCAGCATACACATTTCAGAACATGTACAGAGAGAGTCATCACGTGGCAACAAATTAAAGGGAAATAACTTACTGCTGCAGGCTTTTCTGACGGGTACTACGGGCAGACAATCTGTATACGATGTTGTTTTATGTGCAAAATAGTAACATGTTTTCGAACGAAACGTTCAGCCCCAGACGAAGTGTACACAGACTGTCTTTCCCATTCGAAGAAGGTGGACGCGCTGACTGCACTCGTGGGCAAACCAAC
>NC_090252.1:60312285-60369785 GCF_037325665.1 Littorina saxatilis
CGTGTACCTTGTGTTGTCTGTACCGTGTGTTGTCTGTACCTTGTGTTGTGTACGTGTACCTTGTGTTGTGTACTTGTACCTTGTGTTGTCTGTACCTTGTGTTTTGCAGACACTAACACCCTGGCCATTGGACTGGGCGCGGCAGGTGGCGTCGTGGGGCTTGCTATAGTCCTGCCGCTTGGTCTGCTCTGGTGCAGAAAACGTTCACACGCCAACAACGACAACAACCCCAAAGCCAGCGCCACACCCACCGCCACCAACGACAAACCCACAGCCAACGCCACCACCGCTGTCACCAACGCCCCTCTTACAGCTGAGACCGCTGGGGAATCTTTAAGCAAGAGTGATGGAGACTCGACAGGAACGGCCTGGGAGACCTCTGAGGTTGATGAGATGACAGAGGCGTCGATCGTGGACAACACATCACCTGTAGTTTGATGCAGCATGAGCTCGCTCATGACGACACAGTTACACCCTGTACCACCTAACATCAACACATGTCCCGTGGACAAGTTCGGTTGACTATAAGCACCCCTAAACAGTAGATACGCTTTACCCTGGGACGGCTACTTGTTCTCGTTAAATAGTATTTACTCTATTATCCAAATGATGGCAAATGTGGGTCGCATCCTGCCAGTGGAAAACTATAGCAGCAACAAGACTCGCGCTTAAGATGTAATAAGCGACCTGCATTTATGGCACAATGACCGAGGTCTTTCACGTGGGACATGGATACTGTCTCAGAGTCCGCATATAAAGTTGACCCGTGTTCGTCCCGTCCTGGAATCGAACCCGTGACCCTACGACCATACGCCCAGTGCTCTAAAACCCGCCCCCCCCCCCCCCCCCGGAATCGAACCTACGACCATACGCCCAGTGCTCTAAAACCCCCCCCCCCCCCCCCCCCCCGGAATCGAACCCGTGACCCTACGACCATACGCCCAGTGCTCTAAAACCCGCCCCCCCCCCCCCGGAATCGAACCCGT
This sequence comes from Littorina saxatilis, assembly GCF_037325665.1. Classification (NCBI taxonomy): domain Eukaryota; kingdom Metazoa; phylum Mollusca; class Gastropoda; order Littorinimorpha; family Littorinidae; genus Littorina; species Littorina saxatilis. The sequence continues at coordinate 60,313,272 of NC_090252.1, forward strand.
GACCCTACGACCATACGCCCAGTGCTCTAAAACCCCCCCCCCCCCCCCCCCCCCGGAATCGAACCCGTGACCCTACGACCATACGCCCAGTGCTCTAAAACCCGCCCCCCCCCCCCCCCCCCGGAATCGAACCTGTGACCCTACGACCATACGCCCAGTGCTCTAAAACCCGCCCCCCCCCCCCCCGGAATCGAACCCGTGACCCTACGACCATACGCCCAGTGCTCTAAAACCCGCCCCCCCCCCCCCCCGGAATCGAACCCGTGACCCTACGACCATACGCCCAGTGCTCTAAAACCCGCCCCCCCCCCCCCCCCCCCCCGGAATCGAACCCGTGACCCTACGACCATACGCCCAGTGCTCTAAACCCCCCCCCCCCCCCCCCCGGAATCGAACCCGTGACCCTACGACCATACGCCCAGTGCTCTAAAACCCCCCCCCCCCCCCCCGGAATCGAACCCGTGACCCTACGACCATACGCCCAGTGCTCTAAAATCCGCCCCCCCCCCCCCCCCCCGGAATCGAACCCATGACCCTACGATCACACTCCAGTGCTCTAACACCTGCCCCCCCCCCAAAAAAAAAAAAAAAAAAAACAAACACACACACAAAAACAATGACGACAATGTATACCCGGGTTTAATTAAGGGGAGAGGTGGCACGAAAAATTTCTACTGGATGTTTGCACTTTTTCTTACAATATTTGTATGTATTATCAAGCAAAAACACATAAAAAGACTCATGTGTGGAAATGTTTTGCCTGAGGATCTTTTTATGGGTAAAAACGCTAGATTTTTGACAAAAAAACATAAAACAGCCTATTCTGCTCGAGCGTGATATTTTAGACAGTTCTCAAACTAACAACCTCATATTTTTGTTATGAACTAACAAGTAGTATTTCTCAGTAGTTACAGAGCATTTTTATGAGTATCAGCCTTAGTTCCCAGTAAAACAAATAAAATTGGGCGATATTATATTTTTGCATGAAAATGCTATGTCAGGCTTTCATTCCAATTCATAGAAATAAGAAATAAGTTTGTTTTGAAAAAGCGCTTCTGTAACTACGGGGCGAATTCATTTACAATGATTGGGGAAAAACAATAGTAGTCTACCACAAGTAGATGGGAAGTGAATACCATCGCCGTGTGGTTACCGTCCTTGAAAATCACATTCTGAGAAAATTGCATTTGAAAGTTTGTGAAGTGATTTGCTGCGCACAGTGAAGACAGATTGACAAACCAAGAGTTTGTGTGCATTCAGGTACTTTTCACTGACATTTTCCAATACTCCAAGTACTCTTCACAATCCCCTATCAGTCCAAAGTTGCACGTATGGACATCAGACTGATGCTACACTCAATGAAACATCAAGTACAGTGATTATGATCAGCTGGAAATAAGGCGTTTGGAATTTTACTTGCAACTCTCGATGTTCTCAGTTTTATCGCAGGAGCAGACAGATATGGTTTCTGCTAATTCTTGTTTCCATCACACAAAAAGTGGCCGAGTTTTGATCGGAAATTGCTTCGAAGTAAGCATTATTTTTTCCAAAACTCATGCAGCTTTAGGTATGAGGACGTCAGTCGGGCTTCTGCCAAAATAAACTCTACACACAATGCTTCCCTGACAGTTTCAAGGATTCAATGATCTAGAGGGAGACAAAATATCAACTTCTTATTGGTGAAATAGAGTGGGGATGAAATCCAACAGATTTTAGCCCAAAATTTGATTCACTCGAAAATGCACCCAGTTGTTGCGTTCCTTGAATGAGAAAAGTTGGATTTTGCAACGAAGCAAATATCTAAGTCAAAATATCATTGTTTAAACCAAGAATAAGATACATGAGTGGAAGATGGGTCCGAAGTTCGATTAGCAGTACTTTAGGGTGTAACTGGGACAATCAAGGTGGAGTTTATGTGAGATAACCAAGGCCTGACGTCCTACCTGTTATTCAGGCATCGCTGACTCAACATTCACACCGACCGCTAGCTTAGTTTTCTTCGCTGCTCGATCTGCCGCAAGTTGTAACTTCCTCTGCCTCTTGCATGATGGATACCCGCCAAATTTATCTTTTAGAGGCCGAGTTGAGATAAACATCGCTGTTTGAGACGTCGAACCGATTCGAAATAACGTCCGCGTGTTTATGCGGATGTGGTGCGCACGCATGCGCAGAACGACTTCCCGGCTGAAAGTTATTGGTAATGACCAATCAGCGAATAGATTTTCAAAAGTAAAGGTCACTTTCCAAATATGGAACATTTTGCAAGTGAAAGTAGCCTTCGCCAGCTCTGTGTTATGGCCGTTGAGGGGTACAAACGGACTTTATTTTCATGACTGTGACATCGTCAAAAAACGGGAATTCTCGCTGAGTACGGTGCATGCAATAAATTTGACAAACTCATCGACATGTTGCTGCTGCTCTGCCATGAAAAAATCGATTTTTGTTATAAGTTTGCAGATTTTTAGCATTCACTTACTTTGCAAATCATCACTTTATTGAAAAAAAGAGGATGAAATTGACAAAATAAACATCATGCAGTTATTATAGGGTGTTCAAAGTACCTAAATATGCAAAAAAACCAAATCCTATCATGTGACCATTTTGGATTAAACTTCCGTGCCACCTCTGCCCTTAATACATATCGACAGTGTACTTTTGTACTGTCATGGAACCTGTATTCCTTCCCTTTTCTAAGCAAGTACTGTGTTTTAATTGTTACCATCTTTATTGAAGCTTATCTAATTGTAGTCGTTGGTACATAATACTGAAAGAAATTACAAGTTTTTCTTGCAGTTGCAGTGCATTATGAGCATTTGAACATCATGCTGCCATTGTCATGTCAAATTTGGGGAATTTACAATGTTGATTCCACACTGCTTTCAATAACGTTCTGACTCAAGACGGTAACATTGACAACTAAAATGTATTTATGAAAACAGAGGCAAATGGGACAAAAAAGCTCACGAATTTGACCTCATACCAACAGAGTTAGGAAGAGAAGGTAATCGGATAGATGTACACACTGATGGCACACTGACATTTGAGAAGAAATCAGAAGGCGAAACATCCCTACAGAAAACCAAGGATGACGATTTTGATACTGCTGCTGAGGATTTAGCTTCTGACACCGAGGAAAGCAGTTATGATCTCTTGTGCATGTATGAACTAATACCCGCAGTCATAATATTTTTGTCTTTGTTTGATTTCTAGTGGAATATGTGTATGCACTGCGTGCTGTGTTGTGTTTCACAAGACACAGTGAAGATGTGGAATGATTGGGCATCAAATTATATGCACGTAAAAGTTATACACGTATGCTCAATGAAATCCATTATAAAAATAGGTTTGAGAGATATCTGTTGAAGTCGTTATTCTATGGCTACCTTCACTTTGTCTAGTGTAACATCCAACACCAACCAGTTGACCGTCTTTGTTTGTCAATTTATCATTAACGCTGCGTTCAGCGGTTATCTTTCTTTCATCTGAAACACAGATTACCATACTCTTTCAAACTGCAACAATAAGGACGAAACTATGTCATCAAGTTTTTGTTTGTTGTTCTGTCTCAAGTGCCCCATGTTATATAGGACAGTTATTGTAAAGCATCATGTGATCTTCAGTCAATCTATCAACGCACTCTTTCGTGTCAGACAGAATTATCACTGGTCGAATGATACGCGAAATGCTACTTTACGCAATCCATGAACTTCAATATGGCGTCAATTAAACTTTTGTCATCCCAGATTACTTGATCACAATTTCTCACGACAAAGCAGTATACGAACTTGGGCAAACATCCTCCTCCCCCCCCCCCCCCCCCACACGTTGGACGCTTATCTCACTGGCGTTGATGTCATCAGGGTGCCACTTGAAGGTCCAGGGGTGGATTCATCGTTAAAAGATGACATAAGTTATCCTCACTTTTATCCAAGTAGTTGTCAACACACTCTGCCAACAATTCCATGGCATATGCAAACAACATTACATTACCTACAATCCCTTTAGCAAAGCGTCCAGGTCCTAGAAATTAAAACAAGGCGCGTAAGGCGAAATTACTACATTTAGTCAAGCTGTGGAACTCACAGAATGAAACTGAACGCACTGCATTTGTTCACAATGACCGTAGTCCGCCGCTTGTGCAAAACGAAGTGAAACTGACGAGCCTGTTCAGCGCGGTAGTGGTTTCGCTGTGCTGCATAGCACGCTTTTCTGTACCTCTCTTCGTTTTAACTTTCTCACAAGAGAAGCAGAACCAGAAATGAATGAGTCGCTGTATAAGGAGATAAAGTGAAGGACAGGTGCAGTTGTCTCCCTGTTCCATGGCAGACCATCACACACGAACTGGGGAGCATCTTCATTGTACATGGGGTACCCATATATACTGGTCACGGCCGTGTGAAAGTATCAGGGTGTTCGCACTTCAACCATCTTCTTAGATTTGTGCAGGCTGAGCACAAGCTCTATGATTATATACGGGGAAATAGCTCAGTTGGTAGCGGCGCTGGCTTCAAAATCAGTTGTCGCTATCGGCGTGGGTTCGATCCCCACGTTCTGCGAGGGATTGTTTTCTCAGAGTCAACTTTTTGCAGACTCTCCTCGGTGGCTGAACACCCCTGTGTATACGCATGCGCACGATAAAGAACCCAAATTCACAGCGAAAGGTCTCAGGACTTGGAAACATGAATACACGCATGCAGGAACTAAAATGGGTAGCGCCGTATACTGTATGGCAGCTCGCTTTTCCCAGGGAGAAAGCAGCCCGAATTTCCATGAGGGTAACTTCACAGGACTATATGGAATCTTATTCTTGTCTTATTCTTATCCTTGCAATACAAACAACTTCTCCGTGCTGTTAATCTAACGGTTACTACAAGCAACATTTTAATTCTCAATACAATAATTACTCGACACCTGTATCGTTCGTGCAAAAGCAAAACATTGTTTTCGACATTTTTTACAAACACAGATTTTTGGCATGGTTACCTCCTTTTAATTCCCTGCGCGTTTCGTAAATCCCTAGCAATTGCCATCTCTCCATGCCATCTCTTAATGCCATCTCTGCATGCCATCTCTTAATGTCATATATAACTCTCGCCATCAGTACCACCTGACCACTGATGAGACACAATAGTGTTGAAACACGTGTCTGGTCTAGGTACAAATACAATGGTCCTCCTCAGGACTAGATTACCTTGCGATACGTCCCCCACAAAGGGACTTTGCTCTGTAAATCTCGGTCCCCCTTGAGGAGGGTCTCATGCTCCCAATAGGCTGTCTGTGAAGGGATACTTATTTCTCTCTCTATCTCTGCTAAGAGATTTTAACAAATCTCGGAAGAAAGTCTCTGCTGACTTTCAATTGTTTCTTTCACAATTTCTGATGTTTTATAATGTGGTCACCGTGAAAGTTGCATCGCCTTTAAAGCGATCCAATTGAATAAAGCAGAAAACTTCTTCTTTACCAAGTCCTGTGTTGAACAGCAGTGAAAAGTTGACCGCTTTTCCTGTTTAACCTTTTCAAAATTAGATCTAACTTGTTCGCGTATCCATTTCTGGATCTGTAGGCTGGTACAGAGTTACCTCCCTTTAGGCTTTTTCAAATTTCCCTTGTTTTAACCTAATTTCTTGGTTAAAACTTGTCTAAATTTCTAAATTCTTTCTTAATAAATATCAATTCTACACTTTGGCCTTAAATCAAAGTGTTTTCCTTCACAGATATCCTCTTGGGGTTGTCAGATGAGGGTAGTCTCCCATGCCAACAGAAGCTACCATTCAGAGAATGGTTTGCTTCTTAGTTGGATACCATGGGTTGACAACTCTCGCCATCAGTACCACCTGACCACTGATGAGACACAATAGTGTCGAAACAAGTGTCTGGTCTAGGTACAAATACAATGGTCCTCCTCAGGACTAGATTACCTTGCGATACGTCCCCCACAAAGGGACTTTGCTCTGTAAATCTCGGTCCCCCTTGAGGAGGGTCTCATGCTCCCAATAGGCTGTCTGTGAAGGGATACTTATTTCTCTCTCTAACTCTGCTAAGAGATTTTAACAAATCTCGTTTCTTTCACAATTTCTGATGTTTTATATATATATATATATATATATATATATATATATATATCAATGCCATCTCTTAATACCATCTCTTAATGCCATCTCGTAATGCCATCTCTTAATGCCATCTCTTAATGCCATTTCTTAATGCCGTCCCCACTCACAATGCTGCTCACAACACTGATGGTGACACTGAGACCGGTCGTGTGTACACGAACACCCGGAGCGACGGTGCGAGTGGTGGTACCGTGTACTACAATGAAACCAGCGACGCACAGACAGCGCCCAACAGTGACGGACTGGACGACGACCATTACTACAGTCACATCACTGAACTTTTTTTACACTTTTTACACAGTTTTTTGACTCACATGCGAAGCAAAAGTGAGTCTATGTACTCACCCGAGTCGTCCGTCCGTCCGCCCCCCCCCCCCACCCCCCCCCCCCCCCCCCCCCCCGTCCGTCCGTCTGTAGTATCTGTGGATTTCCCTTACGGAGTAAGGGGAGTAAGGGAAACAACTCCCTTTTCCCCTCCCGTGACCGGAACCAATAAGCCACGCTTCGGCGGGCTTATTGGGCAGTGTTGACTGAGAAACTGAACCGAGCAGACGTATTGCACCGAGCGCGCCGTAACCGAAGACAGTAACAGAGAACTAAGGTAAGTCTACCTGCAGGAACTCGCAAACCCTTTATGTGACTCAATGATGTAGTCGTGGCGTTATGCTGTCCGGGCTTACGATAAGGCTGGGCCTTACAAGCCTCGGGCGGCGTTTACGTCTTTTAATTAGCAGCACTTTCCGAGCTGGGCTTGGGTGCTGCCTTTTACCACGTGTGTTTACATGTACGTCAGAGCGATAGAGTGCATGCGTGAAATGTCTCGTCTTGTTATATGTTTACAGCTCGGCCGTTACTACAATGGTGTCAGAAGTTCGTTTTACGAACCTGCGCCGGCGTATAGCTGTAGCTAATATTTTTTTTTCTTTTTTTTGTTGTTGTTGAGTTACAGAGGGTGAGCCTGCTCTTACAGGTAGGCTGATGTCGGGCAGGGGTTAGCCTGGGACCGTGGCAGTGTCCTAGGTTTGACTCCCGTGCCTTTTCTGTTTACTGTGACATGTTACATCCGGCATGTCAAAATGTTTTGTACAAAGCTTGATATTTCCCAGGAGTGCAATATTATTGTGTTTGGGCACGTGGGAAGGGGCATTTTCTATATGGCGGCCGAACGGCTGGCCAGTGCCTATCTTCCTGACGTCACATGACCTCATGAATATTAAGTGAGGTTGTGTTGCCCTTTCACTAGTGCATTCTTGGGAGATTCTCAGTGTTTGTTATTGTTGTTGTTTGTTTTGTATGCAACTGTTCCTTTCGTCTGGTTCATGTTTTCTGACATGAATTTTGCTTGTTAGGGCAGTTGTTATTGTTGTTTGTTTGTTGCTGTTCCTTTCGTCTGGTTCATGTTTTCTAACATGAATTTTGCTTGTTAGGGCAGTTGTTATTGTTGTTTGTTTGTCGCTGTTCCTTTCGTCTGGTTCATGTTTTCTGACATGAATTTTGCTTGTTAGGGCAGTTGTTATTATTGTTTGTTTGTCGCTGTTCCTTTCGTCTGATCCATGCTTCTAGTGTGGATTTTGCTTGTTAGGGCAGTTGTTTTTTGTTTGTTGTTGTCAAGGGTAATATTTTTCTGAAGGTTATCTAAACAAAGGTTGTCATTTTCAATTGGGCTTAAAAATATTACTCGATTATTAATACTCTATTTTTTCGTTTTGGTGACGCGTCATCATCATAGCTGTTGACCGTTCAGGTACTGGACCCCGTTTACAGCCGTTTGTAAATTAGGGAGTCTTTGTTAGGGCAGTTGTTTTTTGTTTGTTGTTGTCAAGGGTAATATTTTTCTGAAGGTTATCTAAACAAAGGTTGTCATTTTCAATTGGGCTTAAAAATATTACTCGATTATTAATACTCTATTTTTTCGTTTTGGTGACGCGTCATCATCATTGCTGTTGACCGTCCAGGTACTGGACCCCGTTTACAGCCGTTTGTAAATTAGGGAGTCTTTAGTGGATTTTGTCTTTTCCTGAGTGTGAAATTTGTATTTATTTCCAGATGTATTTTCGTTGTGGTTCTAGATTTTGTATTTAATATGAAGGGGGGAAAGAAAGGACGGGGTCTCATCATCCTCCCGCTCCTCTCGTACAGTCTTCCGGAAATAAGAGGGAGAGGAAGTCTGAGAAGCAGACTGGATTCAACCAACCCCCCTCCCACACACACAGTCATGCAGAATAGAGAGGGGGGGAGGTCTAAGAAGAGGGCAGGGTCTCATCAGCGTTAACCCCCCTCCCCCGAATTAGAGGCGAAGGGGTCTGAGAAGCAGCCTGGATTCAACCAACCCCCCTCCCCCCCCCCCCCACACTAACCCGTCCGGAAAACTTTAACGTTGGATATTTCTTGGACACTATTCAGTCTATCAGTACCAAATTTGGCAAGATGGTGTATGATGACAAGGCCCCAAAAAACATACATAGCATCTTGACCTTGCTTCAAGGTCAAGGTCGCAGGGGCCATAAATGTTGTCTAAAAAACAGCTATTTTTCACATTTTTCCCATTTTCTCTGAAGTTTTTGAGATTCAATACCTCACCTATATATGATATATAGGGCAAAGTAAGCCCCATCTTTTGATACCAGTTTGGTTTACCTTTCTTCAAGGTCAAGGTCACAGGAGCTCTTCAAAGTTGGATTGTATACATATTTTGAAGTGACCTTGACCCTGAACTATGGAAGATAACTGTTTCAAACTTAAAAATTATGTGGGGCACATGTTATGCTTTCATCATGAGACACATTTGGTCACATATTATCAAGGTCAAGGTCACTTTGACCCTTATGAAATGTGACCAAAATAAGGTAGTGAACCACTAAAAGTGACCATATCTCATGGTAGAAAGAGCCAATAAGCACCATTGTACTTCCTATGTCTTGAATTAACAGCTTTGTGTTGCATGATCTTGGATGACCTTGACCTTGGGTCAAGGTCACATGTATTTTGGTAGGAAAAATGTGTAAAGCAGTTCTTAGTGTATGATGTCATTGCTAGGTTTAGTTATTTGACCTTGACCCTGAAGGTCAAGGTCATGTCAAGGTCAAGCATGTGAGTCGTATGGGCTTTGCCCTTCTTGTTTTACACTGCATGGATTGCATGTTGAACATGTCTTTTGTGATGCTTTATTCTTGAGATGCTTTGATAGCTGATTAGTATGTGCCGTACTTAAGTTCAATATTACATTTTGAGTTGTATGTTGTGATCTTATATTCCACGACATATATTGTACACTACATTTGTTTAAAAATAAAAATAAGGTTTGTGTAGAACAGTTGTGAGTTAACAAACAAAAACAAATCAACAAACAGCCAAACAAACAAATCAACACAATAAGTCACGTGAAGCGAAATCAATACATTTAGTCAGCTGTGGGCTTTACAGAATGGAAAGGAACGCACTGCATTTTTTTTTTTACTAAGACTAGCAAAACATAAGGTGGCCGAAACCCTGAAGCCAGGAGAGCGCCGACACACTGTCTTGGTAACACAAGCCAAATGAACTTAATTTGAATAGAAAAGTTGTATAAATATTTTTTTTTAATCTTGTTGTTAATTTAAATACAATATATGTGTGTATGGTTTTAGATTCAGGAGATAATGAAAATTACTCTGCAATCATCTTTAGATATGTTAGCGAACATTCGATTTTAATGAACAAACTCATACTTGAATTACTATTACACGTTACGGTTAGTACAGTATTTGTTGGTCTTTTCTTTTAATACTACAAATACTAAGCATGCATCCCCCGGAATCGAAGTACGACTGCCTAAATGGCGGTGGAAAACTGCCATGCATGTACAAGCTCACTGTACGGAAGTTGCAACCCACGAACACAGCAGAGAAGAAGAAGAAGAAGAAGAAGAAGAAGAAGAAGAAGAAGAAAACGACGACGACGACGACGAAGAAGAAGAAGAAGAAGAAGAAGAAGAAGAAGAAGAAGAAGAAGAAGAAGAAGGTATATTCAAAGTAAGTGACCTTTAGTACGCGTTGTGTCAGTTCAGATAGACACGTGCACCATAACTGGGGAGTTATGTATGGGTGCCGTGTAAAGTACACGCCGTGAGCAGCGAAGTCATGACTAGCAAAGTGCGGTGTACCACAGGCGCTCAGTCGGTATGTACGGATGACGACTTGACTGCCGACTTTCAAAGTGCCGTGTAAAGCAAGGTCACCAGTCAATCCATTTTTAAAACGAGTAATTCTTTCCTTTGCGCAAGCGCTAGGGTTATTCGATAACATCCTCCCGCTTCCTCGCGCGGCAAGTTCGACTATTCAGAGACGGAGAGCGTAAAGAAATGGAAGCGCAAAAGATGAAACAAGCAAGAGGGTGCCTGTCTCGTAAAAGCTGAAAGTCAAAAACGGCACCAGTGAAACATGGGTCAGTGCTACTTTGCGCTGACACGACATTAATATGTCTTCGCTAATCTTATCGGCGTCGGTTCCAAAATAATATGACAAGGGAAGTGAATCTCGCAAAAAAATTCTCTTTTTCGTCCAACGATTGTGTTCTGTTTAAAACAAACGATTACGGCGCAAAACTCGTCGACTTCGATGGCGGAAAACCAAGACAATTGCCATTTTGTTCGCTGAAGTCGGCGTGTAAACCATTTAGACGACCTCCGGAGCACGTCTGAATGTAGTCGCCAGTTCCGGCGGTACATGCGTGTAGTCGCCACTCGTGCATACCGTGTACCTTGCGGTAGGCAGCACTCGCTGTTTACACGCAGCCTACACGTTTAGACGTCACTCATACACAATTCCCCTGGACCTGTTTCCATGAAAGGGATGACATCTTCGCACTGGAAGATATCTTAGACATTTTTTGTTTGCTTCTTTACTTGACTTTTGACTTGACTTTATTATTGCGCTTCGAGAATAAACATCGCCATTTGATTTTTTGCCTTGAAGGGGTGTTTGTTTGTGTGTGTGTGTGTGTGTGTGTGTGTGTGTGTGTGTGTGTGTGTGTGTGTGTGTGTGTGTGTGTGTGTGTGTTAAAGGTAAACTACAAAGCCGAGCAATATGACAAACAACAACTACCACTAAAAACAAAAGTAAAAACAAGAACAGCATGAATACATCCCAAAAAAGACAATGCAGAAAAAAGAGTGAAAAAAGTACAAACAAATAACGCAGAACGAGTAAAGGAATTAACGCAAAAGAGCCGACAGCACCCCCCCCCCCCCCCCGCCCCCCCAAAAAAAAAAACACCACAAAACAACATCAACAAATAAACGCAGACGGCCAATGAAAGATTCAGAGACAAATATCAACAGAAAAACACATCACATAAATAAATAAATAAATAGGTCGTTAAAAAAGCGCACAAGCACCCCCTGTCAACAACTATGACAAACAAGTAATGACGAACTTAAGCATGCAGGCAAACATGATTGAAATGATCAACTTAGTATAACCATGTCACAAAACTACGTGACCGAAAGTAAATTCCACATCATAATTAGTTAACCACACCCCGCCCTTACCCCCCCCCCCCCTCCCCTACCGGATGCCCTCTCCTTCCACCCACTCTTCTCTAAGTTTAAACTCGCGGATGCATTCGTATTCGACTGTCGAGTCATCCCTCGCGGAAAAAAGGGCTTGATTTGCTTCCTTGAAAAATGTCTCTCCTCTTGGCTCTGTCTGTCTGTCTGTTTCTCTCTCTGACAAGCCACCTCTTTCTCTCTGTCACTTTGTCAAATCTGTCTGTGTCTGTCCGTCAGTCTTTTGTGCAGGTCTGTCTGTGTGTCTGTCTGTCTGTCTGTCTGTCTGTTTGTGTGTTTGTCTGTGTGTCTGCCTGCGTGTCTGTCTGCCATTCACGTCTGAACACAATAATCACGACATGCGAACAATAAACCAAGGCACCCCATCGAACAATGTGTAACAATTATGCACAGTTTTCCCCGTGTAAATGATTCGCCCCACCATCTTAGATCTGGCTACGATTTTACACGAAATACGACCACACCGCCACTTGGACATATATATACCAACATCAACAACCTAGAACAAGTGGGATTTGGTCAAAGAATGAGGACAGAATTTCTTGAAATGCACTAGAAACTAAATTCATGTAAAAACAAAAACCTCTACAGACGAAGCAGTGATAATGTTGATTTGGGGTATGAGTCAAAGTGGAGGGGTCGTTTAATTTTATGTGAAATCTTTGGCAGATATGAGACAGTGTCCAACTGTTTCCACGGAAAACAGTGTGCCTGTACGCAGTGAAATGGTGCCCACACACTTCAAGGTGTGTCAGTTATGGCAGAGTCACACCAAGACAACGCACGGCCAGCGCACTAAAAATGAATCAAAAAAGGAAAATAATGATCAGTGCGTCGTTGTGTGACCGCGGTTTTGTAGAAGCACATTTTTGTGCATGCTCAAAAAATCCCAACGCACACAGCGAATGACAACGAATACGTAGCGTTGGTCTAGCGTGCTCGACGAACGAGTAACGCAAATTGACGCACACCTAGCGAACGACAACGCACTGGCCAAAATCGCAATTTTTCGCGATATTTTCAGTGCACTGGCCGTGCGTCGTCTTGGTGTGACTCCGCCATTAGGTCCACGAGCATACCAGCCTAAAGTGTTTTCCTTTCTGATTGTGTTTAACAATGGATAAGGGGTCCTGATTTGGCCTATATGGTCCGCTGGACCCAACAAGCAACAAATAACTAACTAACAATGGATAAACCGTGTTTGCTAGATATGTGTTGATTTATATTGTGCTGAAGTTTACAAACGAAATTGAATCATGAAATGTCCTTCCTGATGGTGTGAGCGTGTGTGCGTGTGTGTGTGTGTGTGTGTGTGTGTGTGTGTGTGTGTGTGTGTGTGTGTGTGTGTGTATGTGTGTGTGTGTGTGTAAGTACACGCTGTTGCTATTGTGTGTGTGTGTGTGTGTGTGTGTGTGTGTGTGTGTGTGTGTGATGAGCTGGTACCGTTTAGGGAAATACCCCTGTTTGCACACGAACCGGATTTCGTCACCCCAAGCAAAACAGATCAGACACGGAAGTAAAATATATTACTACATAAACACAACTTTCCTTGACGTCACGGCAAACTGCACGCAGTCACGCTTCAGTGAACCATACTTTGATTACCTTTTACTACTCCTAGCTTGGTGCAGCGATAGGAGACATATATTACACGGTGAACAGAAAAGTGTCGTGTGATCACACTTAAGTTTTGGCATAATTTGTGTGTGTGTGTGGTGTGTGTAAACGTAAACTGTGTTTGGCGAAGGAACATAATGCCATACGTCATCAGGATCAGTGTATTGGGAACTACTTGTTCTTTGTTAAAACAAGCTTTATCCTTCCCATGGAACACATAGTACAAGGTAAAAAGACAAGTGTGTTGTGGTCAAACCTGGGACTAAACGCTACATTTTAGTTTTGACAAACTGTCTTCGGCGAACGAACACACCGTATACGGAATCAAAAGCAAGCAGTGTATTGCGACAACATAGAAATGCATTAATTAAATAAGATGATGTACCTATATAAAACTATAAATATGCAACTCTTTTCTTTACACTCTCAGTACAAGTTTTCTTTTCCACAAAGACACACATACAAAACACAGTACCAGCACTGGGCTCGTATTGTTGAAACAGCTGCAACTCATATACCGGCCTGTAAAACCACTTCCGCTCGATAAGTCCGCTAAGTGTTATTCATGAAACTCCGGTAAAGACTTACCCAGGTGTCTCCGAGCTGTAAAGTTAGAGGACCCATCCCCCTCCTCTAAAACCGTCAATTTTGAATAAATCTTGTTAAAATATTGTTTGTAGATTTATGTCCCTCATGGACACACATTGGTGTCATTTAAGCACCAATGCATTGCGGACAAATACGAGATACAGCTCGCGAAAGATTTCAACTGATGCTCGATCATACCGGCTTGTGGTGAAAGCGTGCTAGTGTCTTCTTTAATACATTACAATGTCCGAACATTTTCAACTGATTCCGTGGTCGAACGGTTCTTTCGTTCGCCTGATGCGTGATATAGTCGAGTTCTAATCTCCATCTGCCCGTAATTTTTTTTTTACTCTTTGGCTTTTGTTTATTTTTGTTTATTTTCTTCATGTGCAAAAGAGTACGTTATAATAAAAAAAAATTATTTTTTTAAATTTTTTTTAGGCTGGAATGGGTTGGTTTTTTTTTTAATCTTTGGTTAACATGATATTAGTTTATTGATAAAATTTGTTGACTTAAACATGTAAACATTTGATTAAAAAAGTTAAATAAATAACCATGAAGAAGGATGCTTCCCGCTTAAAAAAACAACGGTGAGAGAGAAAAAAACAACCTAAAATGCGGTAGCAGCCACCTGCATGCAACAGATAAAAAACCAAAAAAATTTACAAAAAATAATAAAAAGGGTCTCCCCGTGTTTTTATTTCATTCAGTTTGTTTGGGTAGTTGCAATTGACTTTGAAACTGACACGCTGGCTAAAACGCTGCAACATTGTGTCCTTCAAAGTCAAACTGTCGTTTAACTACCGCCCAGTATTTATTTTTACTGCCCAGTAATTATTTATTTTTCCCCGGTATTCATGTGTGTCTAGCGGAAGGTCGGCAGCTACCAGTTGGTTATTTTTAGAATTGAAGATTCCCGATGCTTGCTCTTCTCTGCGCACGCGTTACCGGCGTTTTCGCCGGCGTGTCAGTTTCAAAGTCAATAGCAACAACCCAAACAAACTGAATGAAATAAAAACACGGGGAGATTTTATTTTTATTTTTTTTATAAACCTCAGTTGCATGCAGGTGTACATGGTATAGTACCTAGTAAACGCCCACCCCCCAGTTTCGACCAGTGGACTAGTAGACAAGGAAAATAAATAAAGATTATTCAGTCTGCTGTTATTGTTGTTTTTCAATTGTTTCCTTTCCTTAGACATGCTTCGGGGATTGGACAGAAAAAGGTTTCTGGAGTGGCTAGAGAATCGCAATACATTTTTGACTGGGAGGAAAAAGAAGAAACGAAAGCTTCATCTTTGGTTTAAACATAAGTTTATTTCAACAAATCTTACAATCATGACATGTATACAAAAGACACAGGCAACAGCAACAAGCTAGAAGCTTATAGTGGTGTTCCTGCATGGATATTATAACGTAAGGCGGTAACGGCTGAACAATTTGTCTAAATAAACCAAATTGGAAATCCAAAGCATCATCATTATAATCATCCTCATCTCATTAATCATCCAAAATTATCATAACATAATAAACGTTGCATAATCATTATAAAGAAAGACAGTAAGAGGAAGGAAGGAGGGGAAGAAAAGGAATAAAAAGAAGAGGGATGGGTAGGAGTTGTGCAGAAATTAAAGTTGTTGTCCGGCTTGTGGAGCATTGATTCTGGTTTGCCCAAAGCGGCCTGAACGTTCAATGAACGAGTGTACTCTGGAAAAATGTTCCTGTTCAAATCTAGAGAATACTGTCTGTCTCCATTTAGAAGGTGGGGGAGGTGAATACTGTGGTTAGGGAGGGTATGTATGGTTTCTTGACGTGCTTCGCGATAATTTGGACAATCTAATAGGAAGTGTTTTACGGTTT
The DNA here is from genome assembly GCF_037325665.1 of Littorina saxatilis. Taxonomy (NCBI): domain Eukaryota; kingdom Metazoa; phylum Mollusca; class Gastropoda; order Littorinimorpha; family Littorinidae; genus Littorina; species Littorina saxatilis. The sequence continues at coordinate 60,328,995 of NC_090252.1, forward strand.
CGGACGGAAATCCGCAGTCACAAGATGCATCTGTAGCAACGTACCGCGTGTCGTCTCACTAGATCGTTATTTAGATCACTTATATAACCTGAGCTTACAGTGAATTGTTTGTGATATGCGATCTCCAGAATACCAATAACACGGCAGACTTAAATCGTTTTTTGACAAAAAGTACTTGAGGGAGTGTAGTCTGGTAAAGAATTCCAGAGTTGTGTTGTAGATGGGAGAAATGAGTTTTTGTATAATTCAGTGTTAAACGATGGAACTTTCCTATCTAAAGGTCTGCGCTGGCGATATGGATTATTAGTTGATATTAATGGTGGCAATATCGCAAGTAAGTAGTTTGGCACCTTACGGTGTACAATCTTGTGAAATAATATCAATTTTTGACGTTTACGCCTCTCTTAAAGTGAAATAAAGCCTGACTCGTCGTACAGTTGTTGATGGCTTGTACCGCGGACTGCTCCAACAATGGTCTTCATCTTCAAAGCTTCATATTTGGCGGGAAGTGATGTCTGAAGAGGTTGATTTTGTGTGTTAGTGTTAGTGTTAGTCTGTGTGTGTGTGTGTGAGAGAGAGAGAGAGAGAGAGAGAGAGAGAGAGAGAGAGAGAGAGAGAGAGAGAGAGAGAGAGAGAGAGAGAGAGAGGGGGGGGGAGTTTTGTGCAATAACGCATCCTTTGAACACTTCAATGACAAATGACCAAAATATCGTTTTTCTAGCTAAGGACCCGCTCCTGCCAAGGGTATAGTACCTAGTAAACGCCCACCCCCAACTTTTGGGCAAAACTGGTACATAGGGTGGGTGGGCGTATACAAGGTAGTTAAATCATGTTAACCATCAATTTAAAAATAAAAAATCATTCTCGCCTAAAATTAATTTGTTTAATCAATTTTGATATTACAACGTACTCTTTTGCACACGAAGAAAATAAACAAAAACAAACAAAATTAATGACAAAGAGTAAAAAAAAAAAAAAAAAAAAAAAGGATTGCCTGATGGCGATTCGAACTCGACTCAATCGCGCATCAGGCGAATTCGATAACCGTTCGGCTACGGAATCAGACACCAAATACTCGCCACTGTAATGCATTAAACCAGACGCAAGCACGCTTTCGCAACACGCAGTTATGATCGAGCATCGGTTGAAATCTTTCGCGAGCAGAAGCTCGTAATGACCGCAATGCATCGGTGCTTAAATGACACCAATGTGTGTCCATGAGGGACATAAATCTACGAACAATATTTGAACAAGATTTATTCGAACTTGACGGTTTTAATGGAAAGTGTTGGTGAAGTTACTGACAGGTAGCGACTTTACAGGAGGGGGATGGGTCCTCTAACTTTACAGCTCGGAGACAACCCGGTAAGGACTTACCGGTGTTTCATAAATAACACTTAGCAGTTGGCGGACTTATTGAGTTTTAAAGGCCAGTATATGAGTTGCAGCTTTTTCAAGAATAAATCTTGTTCAAATATTGTTTGTAGAGAGGAGCAAGCATGAGGAATCTCCTATTCTAAAAATAACCAATTCTGGTAGCTGCCGACCTTCCGCCAGACACACATTAATACCGGGGGAAAATAAATAATTACTGGGCAGTAAAAATAAATACCGGGCGGTAGTTAAACGACAGTTTGACTTTAAAGGACACAATGTTGCAGCTTTTTCAAGAATACGAGCCCTGGTCAATGAAAACTAAACTATACTTGTACGCTACTTTTTCTGCACAAAACTAAAACAGGATTAGTGTTCCAATGCAAAACAGTCAGTGCAGAAACTCAACACCAGTGTATTACGAAACAACTAACACTATTCGCTCGTGAGAGGAAAGACAATGTCCTGAAGCCAGCAGCAGTACTGTACACACGGATACAGTGCCATTTCTAAATGATCATCGTCACCACTGGAAAGAGGATGTTAAACTGTTGGCCTGCTGTCGTCTCACACAAGCCCGCCTGACTGCGCTGAGAGATAATGTGTGTACTGTGAATTTAAGAATTGATGTAAGAATTGTCTCCAAAGGAGTGAACAAGAGAAGATGTCGCGGTTGAGTTGCTGTTTTGCTTCACTGAGTCTCGTCGTGGTGTGTTGCTCTCAAGGTCAGTTGTCACAGTGATGTATGTCTGAAGACAGAGAGGGGGTGGGTTTGCAGTGTGTGGAAATGTAACTGCTTGTTGTAAGTCGTGCATGGTGTTGTTCTGCGTTTCGGTCGGTGTGTTTTTCCCACTTGGCTAAGTACAAGAACGATTGTGTGTGTGTGTGTGTGTGTGTGTGTGTGTGTGTGTGTGTGTGTGTGTGTGTGTGCGTGCGCGTGTTTGTGTGTATGGTGAGTTTGTAGTGTGTGGAAAGAGAGAGAGTCTGAGAGAGAGAGAGAGAGAGAGAGAGAGAGAGAGGGGAGAGAGAGAGAGTGCGAGAGAGAGAGAGACAGAGACAGAGAGAGAGGGAGAGAGAGAGAGAGAGAGAGAGAGGGGAGAGAGAGAGAGTGCGAGAGAGAGAGAGAGAGAGAGACAGAGACAGAGGTAGAGACAGAGAGAGAGAGAGAGAGAGAGAGACAGAGAGAGAGAGAGAGAGAGAGAGAGAGAGAGAGAGAGAGAGAGAGAGAGAGAGAGGGAGATGAGAGAGAGAGAGAAAGAGTGCCAGAGAGAGAGAGGGGGAGAGAGTGTGTAAGTGTTTAGTACGTTTCCCGGTAAATTACCTGACAGATTGAAATGAAACTTTACTTACACAATGATATCCCGACCGGTGTTTTTTTCCTTTCATTTTTGTGATAAATATTTGTTTATAACGTCATACCTGGCTTTTTACAAAAGTGGAGGCGGCAATAACACGACCTCATTTCTTAATCAAACTGATCGAAATTTTAGTCAAGCGTTCCATGACTCACCCGGTCTATGGGATTGCGTTTCAGTTCGGAACCCTTAAAATTAGTTTTGCCATCGAATTTAGTACTAAAATCCAGATTGAGCAATTAATGCATTGTTTTATTAATGATCGATTGAATTAAAACACATGCATGCAGATGTTGTGTTTGAATTGAAAACAAGCTCAAAAATCAAGTCAAATAATCCGTTTGATTTAAAGTAGGTTCATTTGCCTTGTCTTACCTAGACAAAGTGTCGGTGCTGTCTCATCCGCAAAGTTTTGGCTAGCCTAGCTTTGGTGACAAAAATGCACTGCGTTTAGTTCAATTTTATAAAGTCCAACATCTTTTCTCAATGTACTGATTTGTTTTATGCAACTTTTTTGTTTTGTTTGTTTGCTTGTTTGTTTGTTTCTATGTTTTGTCATTATCTGCTCCTTGATCTGCAGGGAACTCATACTCTTTGACTGAGTGCAATACTCAACATAACTTTGACATCGTTGAAACCCACGAGACTTCAATGACATGTACTGGGTTGATATCCTGGCGTATACAACTCTGTTGTGTTCACTTTCAAGTGAATAACTATCGTTCTGATATCATTTTAAAGTGAAGCTAAAGAAACCTGGTATCAGCACTGCTGTGCATCTCCTATGATCTCAATGGTATCAAGGCACGGGTCATAGCCCTTTGCCGCGACAAGGTTTGCCGATACCGGCACTTGTCTTGTCTAGACAGTGACGTCATTCATAGATGACGCCAATTAAAAATGACGTTTGTCAAGGGAACTTATGCTTTCAAGTGTTGCTGCTTCCAGTGACAGGAAGGTATAGAGATTGATCATTGTATACAATCAATTTATCATTGTATACACAAATTACACAAACGTCATCTTGTGAGGGACCAAAAAATATTGAAACTCTCGGATGATTTTTGTGTGTGGTATCAACCTCGACCTACGGTCTCGGTTGATACCACAAAAAAATCATCCTCGAGTTTCAATATTTTTCGGTCCCTCACTCGATGACGTTGTGTAATCTCTATGTCACGTCCACTGGAACATCACAGTGCCTGCAGCCAATGGCGTGGAGACGACAGTAGCAAGGTGTGAAGCATGCTATACCGTGCAGCCGTGTGGCGGGGTATGTTCGTCGTCAAACCCAAACTATGAGATCTCTAGGAACTTCCAATCCACGACGTTACTGTTTAAGAACAATCTGAATGCAAACAATGGCGCTGTTGTCAAATGTTCCAACGCGGGAAAGAACCGTCAAGCATCATGCAACATCAACGTTATTAAAGGTAATACTACGGGGGATTTACTTCCCAGTTTACTTTAATGTATTTTTACGAACGTGTTGGCACTTCTGCGTGGGTTTAACGTATCAACGTTAAAGGTGTACATGTGCGTATGTGTGTGTGTGTGGGGGGGGGGGCGGTGTACTGTAGGAGATAATCTCAACCAAAAGGCATTATCTCCGTGTTATCCCTTGAAATGAAATTAATGCTTTCGCCAGAGCGGCTAGTATAATGAAATGTAAAACAGACTGTAATGGTGGCATGCCCGAAGTAGATGTAAATCGTCATGTATATAGAGAATACTACATGGCTTGCTGTGTCGTACCAGATTTACATGAGTTGTTTTTTTAAATATTGAACTGCGAGCGAAAGCGAGCTGTTCACTATTTGAAAAAGCAGCGAGTGTAAATCTGGTACGAAACAGCAAGCCATGTAGTATTCTGTTTATCCTACATACTGTACTTACGTGTATTTTACTGAAAATGTCCTGCAGTCGAGGCAGCTAAATTGAAGACGCTTGTTTTGGAACCTCGATCTCTTCTAAAGCCTCGTGCAATCTATTACGTCAAAGTAAAGAAACGTCACTCTGAAAGTGTGGCGTGACGTGTTAGTTCTAAAAATTCATCGAGGGTAATTAGCGAGCACAATTTTTTTTCTATAATGACGTTTGTCTCGGTGACTTTGGCATACTAAGCAGTGCAAAAACGTACAAGTCCCTGCCAGACTTGCTTGACATGACCTCATTTACTTGATATACACACGTGTGATTTGAAACGATTATTATCTCACGAGTGTCTCTCTCACGTATGTAGGATAAATATGTATCTCACATTGAAGGTTTCATTCTAATGACTTCTTTCCCGTTATGATTGGAACTTTGAACTGCATCGCCTGGAGCAGAAAACGAAACCCACAAACGCCAACCAACTCAAGCTATGCTTCTCTCTTCCAGCATACAAGCTTGACAAGTGCGTGAACGACGAAGTGGAAGTAATACTAATAGAGAAGAACAAGTCGCGTAAGGCGAAAATACAACATTTAGTCAAGTAGCTGTTGAACTCACAGAATGAAACTGAACGCAATGCAACGCAGCAAGACCGTATACTCGTAGCATCGTCAGTCCACTGCTCACGGCAAAGGCAGTGAAATTGACAAGAAGAGCGGGGTAGTAGTTGCGCTGAGAATGATAGCACGCTTTTTTTTTTTTTGTTTTTTTTTTTGTTCTTACACCTGTTCCCTTGTCCCGTTGTGCTCTCACACCGCCCCGTCCCTGCACTTGCTGCTCCAACCACCTCTGAATTTCGTTCCGCTGCCAGACTTGTCGATTTTACAGACGCTCCAGGGGAGGATGTCGGGTCGCTGCGGTAGGCTACCCTCGGAAGATGACACTGCACTTCTGCTGAGTCACTTCGACGGTGTTCAGTAGTGGGTCTGTCCCGAGCTAACGGACGCAGCCCACTAACTATGCCCCCTACAAACGACATTGACTTTAAGTCGCGGAGCCAGACTGAGTGAGCGTCCCCTCCAGAGAGCAGACCGCCACCACGTCCCTCCGTCGACCCCCCAGAACGTCACACGTTGAAGACTGACAGCAGAACTACTATTCAGGGAAGGATCGAACAGGAACACTGAGACCAAGGTCACCATGAGAGCTCCGGGCATGAAGGGCCACAAGAGCAAGGATAATTTATATTTTTGGATGATTAATGAGATGAGGATGATTATGATGATGCTTTGGATTTCCAATTTGGTTTTTGAGACTACGTGACAGGACAGCACTCTACGCTTACTGTCATAATGTATCCTGTCGTCAACCAGGCCCGAGAACTGCCGCACCTGCGGTGTTGGTCAGGTATACAGAACCTGAGCACCCTCAAAGTCGCATCCGTTAAGTGAATGACACTCGGCTGTGTGATCCCAGCCTTCCCATAGGAACCATAGCACTTTCACTCTGGATAGGAGCTGACCGTAGCCCGAAAAACCCACATGACCCTGATGGGATTAGAACCCACGACCTCCCGGCCCGCAGCCCGATGCGCTAACCACTGCGCTACGGGGGCCGGTATGATAGCGCGCTTTTGTGTACCTCTCTTCGTTTTAACTTTCTGAGCGTGTTTTAAATCCAAACATATCATATCTATATGTGTTTGGAATCAGGAACCGACAAGGAATAAGGTGAAAGTGTTTTTAAATTGATTTCGACAAATTAATTTTGATAATAATGTTTATATATTTAATTTTCAGAGCTTGTTTTTAATTCAAATATAACATATTTATATGTTTTTGGAATCAGAAAATGATGGAGAATAAGATGAACGTAAATTTGGATCGTTTTATAAAAAAAAAATGTTTAAAACATTTTCAGATTTTTAATGACCAAAGTCATTAATTAATTTTTAAGCCACCAAGCTGAAATGCAATACCGAAGTCCGGGCTTTGTCGAAGATTACTTGACCAAAATTTCAACCAGTTTGGTTGAAAAATGAGGGCGTGACAGTGCCGCCTCAACTTTCACGAAAAGCCGGATATGACGTCATCAAATACATTTATAAAAAAAATGTATGGGGATATCATACCCAGGAACTCTCATGTCAAATTTCATAAAGATCGGTCCAGTAGTTTGGTCTGAATCGCTCTACACACACGCACGCACGCACACACACACATACACCACGACCCTCGTTTCGATTCCCCCTCTATGTTAAAACATTTAGTCAAAACTTGACTAAATGTAAAGAGACAACCATCAGGTGTTCTGGACTCGACGCCTCGCACAACATGTACTGGAAGGCCACGGATCTGGATGGATTCTCAATCAACATCGCTGAGTGTGGACTTTGTCCCTCTACTGGTTCCTGTCCCCAATGCACAATATCGAATGATCACTTCCTGGTCACGAGGTCAGGAAAGTTCAGCGACCTTCAGATTGTGGATCAAGACAGGCTGAAAGATGGATGGACGATTACGTGTTCCAAAAAGGACAACGCGACCCAAGATCAGTGTAACATACGAGTCAAATGTAAGTGTCATGACTGCATGTACTGTCTTTACTTTTCTGGTGGTGTTAGTAAAATGTTCATCAAACACGAATGTTTGGCTTAAATAAACCTTCCTTCATGTGCAAACGATCTAGTAAACCAATACAAATCTCTCCTGACTGTCACATGCAATGGTAGCGTCTTTTCATCAGACCACACGCCACACCTAAACAACTTGGCTGTTCTCTGCGCAGAGTTGGATCCGTTTGCCGAATTAGTCTTGTACCCGACAACAATTTTAATTTGTCAAAAAAATCATTCGAACTCGGCTCAGGTGGCAGGTTGGTTGTTGATGTTAGCACTTGTTTTGGTAGGAAGGTGCTCTGTTGGACAGATGCACAAGCTCGTTCACACGGGGAGGAGGGTATTCATGAACAGGGCAAGTTAAAGTGATATGTCTCAAACGTACCTCCGTTATTTCTCGATTGGTAAAGGAAGTTGAGTATTACATGCCGCATACATGATAAGTTGATTTACCTTTTATCATCTTGATGATGCAGTTTGTATGTGTGTGTGTGTGTGTGTGTGTGTGTGGGGAGTGGTGTATGTATTTGTGTTTTCGGGACTGGTTTGCTGTTTGTGCGTATGTCTTACTATCTGTCTGTCTGTCTGCCTGTCTGTCTGACTGTTGGTCTCTTTCTATTTCTTCGTGTTTGTTAAATTGCGTGGGTTGGTTCCTATGTTTGATAATATGTATTTGAGTGTAATTCGTAAATTTTTTTTACACAGACTACCACATGCCCCAGTGTCAAAACAGAACGCTACAAATTTGGGAAACACAGCCACAGACACCAATCCGGTGTGAAGGTCTCAATCACTATGAAAACATGAAGTGGACAATAACAGACAACAATGGATCCACATCTGAGATAGCAACATGTCTGAGCCTTATTAGGAATTACAAATGCTCGACCAGTACTGACTTATCTGCCTCACGAAACGAGACTGTGAGCCAGCTGGTGATCCTGAACTACGCAAGAGACAAGGTGGTCAACAAAACGCTGACCTGTATCAGACGTGATGAAGCCAGAGAAGACTCCTGCAGAATCCGTGTTGTGTGTAAGTAGCTCACTGATTCTGTTCTTGTTGGGTCTCCCTCTTCTGAAAGTATAGTGACTTAGCATGCTGCAGATAGGGAAATGTGGATTTAGCACACACACAATCAAAACATATCTTTACATGGATTTTGCTTGGCACCGGCAGTCGATGTCAAGCATTGTTTATCTTTAATGAAACACACACCCCTACTTTTGTCTTTGGTGTCGTTGCTGTCTCTGTTTTTGTTGTCGTTGTACTCTTTCTCTCTCTCTCTCTCTCTCTCTCTCTCTCTCTCTCTCTCTCTCTCTCTCTCTCTCTCTCTCTCTCTCTCTCTCTCTCTCTCTCTCTCTGTCTCTCTCTCTATCTCTCTCTGTCTCTCTCTCTCTGTCTCTCTCTCTATCTCTCTCTCTTTCCCTCTCTGTTTCTCTCTCTCTCTCTTTCTCTCTCTCTGTCTCTGTCTCTCTTTCTTTTTGTTGTTGTAGTTCCCTTATGCTTCTCACATCCTTATCAAGTCTGTGTTTTATTTGTTAACTACATGTAGCCAAGGCCTGAATGTACACACTGCATTTCTCTGTGTGCAGACCCAGCAGAGATCTCCAAACGGAGCGTGACGTTGAATGGTTGGACCGTGACGGCTACTGCTATGATCGACACGGTCTATGACTCTGATCAAGATGTCGTCTGCCTCTGGAATCTGACTGGACCAAACTCTGTGAGTTGACTTTTTTGTGTGTGTGTGGGTTTTTTTTTTTTTTTTTTTTAATAGGATAGGATCTTTCAAATGCACAGAAATTGACAGGATGAGATATGAGAATTAAACTGAATATATACCTTTGTTTAATCTGTATTTTATTTTTTTTCTCATTTTTTTTTCATTTACATTTTCATTCCTTTAAATTGTCCTATTGCTGTGAAATTCGGGTATCTTCTTCCCAGTGGAAAGCTAGCAGCAACAGAGTCGCGTATCCCAGGATTGTGTGCAGGTGCAGTCAGCCAACTGTGGCAGATTGAGCGAGGTCGTTTACGTGCCGCAGTGGCTACACGGGGGTTGGACGTGGATACCGTCTCTTAGTCGGCACATTTAGTTGACCCATGTCCGCCCTGGCCCGGATTCGAACCCGTGACCCTAGGATCACAAGTCCAGTGTTTTCCCATGTAACCAAGTGGCGTACCCCGTCTCTTTGTGTGTGTTATCTCCTGCCCGACCCAGTTGCCTCCCCTGTCTATAGCTATTCCCTGTGTGTGTGTGTGTGCTAGTAACATTGGGCTTACCTTTAAATACTGCCCTTTGTGCTAGGAAATCCCTAACTTAAAATGGTGAGAAGCAGCGGAGTAACCTCTAACCATCAGTGCCTAAGGAGTGACTAAATAATACCTGGTTGTCTTTGTGCTTTATTGTGTGTTTACTATCGTAGGGTAGACTCTTGACCGGATTCATTTCTAATCTAGGTGGTAAGATCCCATAACTTTCCCGGCCCCTTTTAGCTACTATTATGTATCAGCTTTGACACTGCTTGTAATCTAATGAGCCTTATCCGGTGTGTGATGCATGACAGGGCCCTCTTCTCCCTTTAGCTAGTGTAACTGCTCGTAATATTTCCGGTGTGTGACACAGGGCTCTCTGCATCTTTAACGATCCATTTCATTGGGCAGGCATTTTAAGTAGAACACCCCCCGTTGGCTTACACAGGGTATCCTCCCTATTGGCTTATCGCCACAGGAAATCGGAAGTGACCACTGTCTTTAAAAGAGCGAGCATTGCAGTAGAGCAGACAGGGGGCCCGGGTAGCTCAGGTGGTAGAGCACTGGACTTGTGATCGAGAGGTCGCTGGTTCGAATCCGGGCCGGGACGGACACGGGTCAACTTTATGTGCAGACCCAGAGACGGTATCCATCTCCCACCCCCGTGTCACCACAATGGCACGTTAAAGATCTTGGTCATTCTACCATAAGTGCAGATGGCTGATACCACCTAAACACGCAAACATCAAAAAGCCGTGAGGGCGTAAAACTCGAATCGTATAAACCAATTCATGTCCAATATAGGCAATTAAGACCTGACGGACAATAAGCCCATTACAATTTACTAGAGCAGACAATGTGATTTGTGATAGTGAGCTGTGCGGTGCTCCTTTGTTGACGTGAACGGTCGAAGCGCTGCCCAAATTTGTCGCGAAGTTTGTAAGCCGTCGATCGCGACTTGTGGTGTTAAATTCCGAGACCTGTCTCTTTGTGTTTCGCGATTTAGCGTCAGCAGCAGATGTTGTGTTTAGGTTTCAAGTGTGCTCACTGAGGAGAATCTTGCCTTCTTCTTTACACTGCTTTCTGGTTTACACCAGAAATTCTGGTCTTATATATATATATATATATATTGTTTCTGGATTACATTGTTTCTGGTTGCTACCAGAATAATAACCTTTTTTTTCCCTGCTTTCTGGCATATATTGTTTCATAGTTTCTATTTCTGGTTTTACACTGAAGACATATTTTCTGGTTCTGTTATTGTTTCTAGCTGATTCTGGTACTGGTAGATATCAGAATTCATAATTGGTATTTCTGGTTATATGTAAGCATTGCTATTTCCTATATTAGAGTTATGTTATTGTTTCTAATTTATAACTTATAGTATTGTTTCTAGTTGCTACCAAATTTAGCTGAACTGTTTTGGAATATTTATGATTTAGATAAGCTACCTGAGTGGTTATTCTTAATTACATTTTCCTTCAATAAAAGATAAGTTAAGATAAGTTAAAGCAACCTCTGTCTTCGGTGTCTTAATTGTATGCTCCTCTGCCTGTGCTATATATCCTGTCCTTCCACCCGACCTTCCCACACCCAAATGATCTACCTGGCCCCAGGAAGGCAACAACAAGAGTTTGCGTACTTTAAAATACATTTACCATGACATGATTTTTGCTTTGTATTCCAGGCAGACGTCATAGACATTGACAGGCCACAGTTGTCTAGATTCTTAGAAAGCAGTCGGGTATACTACAATGGCACTTGCAGCCTGTCCATTTCTGCGAACGTCACGGAGGACGTGTATCACGTGACTGTCACTGTGTTGCCTGCTGGAAGCCCCGTTGCTGTTGGCAACGTCACGTTGAGTAAGTACTTTCGGGTTGTTGTTTTTTCCAACAAGAACAACACTTAAACATTGACGAATGATGTTTTTTTTTAATTCAACGTTATAATTATATCAAAAGAACAGTAATAAACTTAAATGGTGATTGCATTGTATTCCTTATCATTTACTTCTGAATCCAAACATATATAGATATGTCTTGGTTACGTGCATGCTCAAGATTAAATAAAACATGATAATGAATGAGGTTCCATATTTGCATGCTTCGGGGAGACACGCGTGAGCAGTCTCGGTCTCTGGCTTTCTGCTAGCCAGGCCTTACTACTTGTCTCCGTGATGACTGGATTTTAGCGTTTATCTTTTAGTTTCATCTTAACTATGTTTCTGTTTCGCTTAACACGACTTGTGTTCCCTTTTCCTTCCTTTCTTTCTTTTTTTCTTTCCTTTTTTTTTCTTTCTTTTTTTCTTTCTTTACTTTCTGAACACTATTTGATATTGTATATGTTTATATATCCCATGACCTCCCTTCTTTGTCTCTGTTACTTCAGTATGGGTATATATGTTGTATTTTTATAGCTCAATAAATACATCATGGACTCAAAAAAATATATGATAGTGCAGATTCCGATTTGGGCGAAGAACTACTTTGCTCCCGACCTTTGACCTCGCGCCGAACAATGTGACACATTTGTATGAAGTTCCAAAATCGTATTGCACGGCTCAGAAAACCATATCAGTTGCACGCAAAAATGAATCTCAGAACTGATCTGATGTATGAGATGCAATAAGCAAACGTTTCTTTCATTATGAAAGCAATGCAGGTCGAAAAAAACGAACATTCAACTTACAAGATAACCAGATGCTAGCGAACCAAAACAAAAACACGAGTACTCTCCCTTGCTTCGTTAGCCTCGTCTCGATTCCCCCTCTATATTAAAACATTTAGTCAAAACTTGACTAAATGTAAAAACAGAAAGAACGCTCGATGTCGTCAAGACTTCTCGACCCTCATGTTGGCTTTTAACTGGCTCGGGTACTTCCGCATTAATTAATTACTTTTACGTTTCTTTTCATCTTACGCCACTAACCTGCCAAAAGTAAGATGAAAATGAATCTGTCGCAAAGCTGCATTGTTCGATTCCTTGACAGAAAATACATGTAACATCAAAAATTGTAACTTTATTGTAAACAATTTTAGATTTAAATGGAACTTTTGAATTTAAGTAACTCTACGTTTGAACTTGTCGTTTTGCAGACCAACCCGAAACCCCAGAGGATAACGCAGATGTACCCCTAGCATTCATAGCGGGCGGGTCTGTTGCTGCTGATGTCATCGTTTTCATCGTCGTCGTCGTCGTCATTATTGTCAAGCTAAAGGGTAAGGCTTAGAAACACTCATCTCATGTAGACTCGGACATATAATCAGTGATTGATAAATATGATAATTATGCATGTTCTTATTGATAAATAGGATCTACTTATTCGTGATTGATATATGTCTTCTACACTTTGTAATAGACAAGCAGGATCCAGACTTTGGGATATGTGTGTGCATTATATGAACTCTGCATTTAGAAAACGTGAACCATAACGTTAGATTTTGTGCTATCAAATAACCTATCAAAGCCGTGTCTCCTGTGTCACAGACAGAACCTACGAGAGGCCCAGACGAAGAAGAGGAATACCTGAACACACATACTCGGACCTTCATCCTGACAACAACACTGCACCGCAGCCTCTCAACACTGCTCCCAACACTTCTCAAAACACTGCTCACAAAGCTGTTGACAATGCTGCTGACAACACTGCGTTCAACACTGCTCCTAACACTTCTCAAAACACGGCTGACAATACTGCTCACAATGCTGCTCACAATGCTGCGTTCAACGCTGCTCCCGGCACTGCCCCCGACACTGAGACCGGTCGTGTGTACGTGAACATCCGGAGCGACGGTGCGAGTGGTGGCGCCGTGTACTACAATGAGACCAGCGACACTCAGACAGCGCCCAGCAGTGATGCACAGGACGCCGACCACTACTACAGTGAGATCACAGACCTACCGCCTGTGGAACTGAATGGTAAGACATATGATAAGGCGAGATAAACAGGGAGTAAATAGTGAGGAAGGGGTGAGGATAGGCGGGAGATATAATGAGAGTGGGGGGAGAGAAAGAGAAAGACAGAAAGATACAAGGTGCCGTATTTAGAAAGAATCAGGTAGGAGTTTTGTCTATCCGATAAGCTTCCGACCCCTCCCCCCCCTCCCCGATCGTGGAATTCATGAACCACCGATAGCGCCTATCGTAGGCACTGTCCTACGATGCAGTTAAAGGTGCATATATCCCTACCCATACATATTGTTTCTGTTATCGGTACGATAACTTTGATTTCAAGATGGTGGTCATCCTTCTACAGCGTTACCGGGAAGGAAGAAACATTCTGTTGTCGGGGACGGGATACATTCAAACATTCAGGTTCGACATGCACGATATTTTTGCGGTTGACTGTTGACGGATGAGTTATCTGACGACATTCAGCTTGCAAACAGAATGGGTGCCTTGCCCCTTGTCTCTCAAGTGATACTCAATTTGTTTCAATTTTATTTTATGCAATTTATATCGCGCACATATTCAAGGCGCAGGGATTTATTTATGCCGTGTGAGATGGAATTTTTTTACACAGTACATCACGCATTCACATCGGCCAGCAGATCGCAGCCATTTTGGCGCATATTCTACTGTTCACGGCCTATTATTCCAAGTCACACGGGTGTTTTGGTGGACATTTTTATCTATGCCCATACAATTTTGCCAGGAAAGACCCTTTTGTCAATCGTGGGATCGTTAACGTGCACACCCCAATGTAGTGTACACGAAGGGACCTCGGTTTTTCGTCTCATCCGAAAGACTAGCACTTGAACCCACCACCTAGGTTAGGAAAGGGGTGGGGGGGGGGGAGAAAATTGCTAACGCCCTGACCCAGGGTCGAACTCGCAACCTCTCGCTTCCGAGCGCAAGTGGGTTACCAATCGGCCACCCAGTTCTGGTGATTCCATGCAGATATTTTTCAAGAATGTGGGCGGTTTTAAAACCTGAATATACCTTTATTAGAGAGAGAGAGAGAGAGAGAGAGAGAGAGAGAGAGAGAGAGAGAGAGAGAGCGATAGAGAGAGAGCGGCCAGGGAGACAAAGACAGTGTGCAATGGTTAACTAATTTACAAGTTCAGAGAAAAGCTAACAATACACTGATCTCTGTCTGTCTGTCTATTATTCAGGTCCTGCCGCCCTCACGAGAGAAGCTGACCCAGGAATGAATATGTCGCTGTATGAGGAGATAAAGTGAAGGATGACGATGATGATGACGACGATGACGATGGATTTATTTTTCAAGGAGAGTGGTTTAATACCTCGCCGATTTTGTCCAACCTGTCCGTACATCTAATACAGAATAATAAAGGAAAAGCAATTAGAACAAAAAACAAACGGGCGTGCTCACAATAATCGGTTCGAGAATAAATGAAAAATAACGAAGTGCCTCCCTAGTCTCAATACATCTGAATACATCTTGAAAGGGTGCTGAAGATCGATAAAAACACACACCTGAGATTCATCAACGTCTTCAAAAGTCCGATATTCGATTGTTGTGCAGCGCGTTGTAGGACATTTTGGGTTTATATAGTTTCATGCGCAGCAAGTCGTATTATGATCACTCACACCAGAGTTTACTTCAGTACATTCCAAATCATCGTTTTGCTATCCGTGTATATGCGATCAATCAAGGTCAACGTTGATGCAGTACCAGTTCTTGTGGACGTTTCAACCAGGTGTTGAAGCTGGGCCAAAGATGGACATGGTTGTTCGCCATGCTGTCTGGTTTATGACAATCGATATTAAAGTCAACTAATATTGAAATGGGTTACGTTGTGCTCTTTTGCACTGTCCGTCAGGCAAATAAAACCATCTGGGACCTGGATTTCGAAGGGCTGGACTCAATAATTTTGATTTCTTGCCACAAGCCCTTTGCATGTTCAACTTCCAGATCAGGTCTACGGTGAGCTCATTAATGACTCATTGACATAGGCGAAATAGGTGGACTTGCACTGTTAAGCCTGAATATACTTATAATAGTGGGGTACATTGAGAGATTCACCTGTAACACTCGAATCAAGTCTGGACTCGCTTAAGTCAAGTAAATGTAATGATGCTTTTTTCATGATTCAACCCTACACATGTATCCGACGTCTTGTTACGCAAGTGATACAAATTCAAGTGAGTCGTCCGGAATCCTGATAATGCCGTATGCCGAGGCATACCTAATAATTGCACCTACAAAAGTCTTACACACCAAAAATAAGACATCCGCAGAGTGCTCTTGCAAAGCAAAGTTAAAGGAGAGGTGCAGGTGCCTCCCTGGTCCCTAGGCGACCATCATATTCGATGGGGAATGCCTTTAATAGTGCATGGGGTACCACTATTTTCTAGTCATTTGAGAAGCTTGTGTTTTTGTATGCATGACAATCTTATTGTTGTGAAAAGTGTGGTATTGTACAGTATATAACACATTACGTTTTCATATGCGAAGCCAAAAACTATATTTTTAAGAAAAAGAAAAAATCTTATGAGTCCAAGTTGAAACAGTCCAACTTAAAATGACGCGACTGTTTATTTCCTGGATGAAAAACAATTTTGCGCAAATTAAAGGCACAGTAAGCCTCCCGTAAACCATCACAGATACTGTCAGGCTTTTACACACAGTACAAACACCCTTTCATTTAAACACTCACCGCTTGAGAACATCCTAGGTGCCCTCCGTAAAGAGCGAGCAATTTTCAAAGAATTTATTTTTGCATGGTTTATCTTACCCCTGAGCCATCGTGAACCCGTGTGATCCAGTTTCCTTTTTTTCACAATTTAGTCGTCAGTTTGTGATTTCAATGCGACTCGCTGTAAGCTTATCTGCAATAGCACGTTATTGTGTACCTCTGAATCTAAAACGCAACAAACGGCTGCGAACTAGAGCGGTGGCGGTTGACGGTTCAGAGGAACTGGCGCTAGGCAGAACCGTCGTCTGCTACGAGAAAGACGTTTTGCGTGACACGTTTCCGGGCTTTTCTTTTTTCAAACTTTCAAAACTTCGAATTGTACTGATCTTGTCTTGATGAAAAAAAAAATTTCTTTTATGATTTAAGAATGTTTGTGTAACAAGCTGTTAATTTATTATTTTAATTTTAAAAGTTAGGTCTAGCACCAAAACGAGGCGCTTGATTGTCCGTTCGCATAGTAAACGAAATAAATTCTTTGAACATGTCTCACTCTCGACAGAAAGCTGCCAGGCTGTTCCCGTTCGGTGAGCGTTCAAATGGAAGTATGCTTGCACTGCATGTATGTAGAGGCTCGGGGAGCTTAGTGATGGTTTACGGGAGGCTTACTGTGCCTTTAAGGCTTAGAGCAGTTATTTGAAGCTACGGTCATCCTCAAAGATGGTACTTGTGAAAATCTGACAATATCAAGAGGAACGTTACGAAAACATATGACCTGTTTTACACATTATTAGCAACGCGATCTCCAAAAAAGAAATCAAAGCTGCTTGGCATTTTCACTTGCAATACCAATAGTGAATTCAAGTCTACGATGTATCAGTTTTCAAAATCTACTAAGAAAAGAAGGGAGAAGGCGGGGGAGGAGGGGGGGGGGATTTATTAAGAAAAAAACGAAAATGACGCTGACTGTTGGTGGTAGCGCGACATAGATTCCGCTACGAACACCTTAGCGGTGGACACAGTCACTTAAGTTTATCCAACATTTTGATTTCGCAGTTCGTCGCAATATCTGCCTGCAGTGTCCCAAACATTTAACAAATTCAACAAGAATGTGTTATATAGTTAACAGTATTTTTGTAATGTTAGTATGTTACACCAGACAAAATCAAACATTCAGAGAAGTTAACATTTGTCATACTTTTTTTATTTGGACACTTGTCTCCATTTTGTTCCGAATATAGGATAGCGTCATCACCAAATAAGGTATCAATTGTGTCGTAGCTTAGTGATTAACATATTGACTGCCGGGAGAATTTAATTGAAACAAATTCAACAACAAAACATCACCACATAAAAGGTAAAACAATTAGCACACAATTCAGAACAAGGTGTCCAGGGGAGGCAATCATCTTGCTGCTATTCAAAGGGCAACATATAGCGATTGTTTCCGATGTGTGATGGGCGGGGATGTAGCTCAGTCGGTAGCGCGCTGGATTTGTATGCAGTTGGCCGCTGTCAGCGTGAGTTCGTCCCCACGTTCGGCGAGAGATTTATTTATCAGAGTCAACTGTGTGTGCAGACTCTCCTCGGTGTCCGAACACCCCCGTGTGTACACGCAAGCACAAGACCAAGTGCGCACGAAAAAGATCCTGTAATCCATGTCAGAGTTCGGTGGGTTATAGAAACACGAAAATACCCAGCATGCTTCCTCCGAAAACGGCGTATGGCTGCCTAAATGGCGGAGTAAGAAACAGTCATACACGTAAAATTCCACTCGTGTAAAATACACGAGTGTACGTGGGAGTTTTAGCCCACGAACGCAGAAGAAGAAGAAAGAAGAAGTTTCCGATGTCATAACTTTTTTTAAAATTTATTTGTTTTACTTTACCGCAGTTGCATGCAGGCTGCTACAACCCTTCCCATGTATGCCCTTTTTTCTTTATTTTTCTTTATGGTTCTTTTTATAATCAAATCCAGAATTTTGTTTTAATATCGACACTCTCTTCACAAAACATATTTAATACAATTACAATACTCCCTATCTTTCAATTTAATTTAATTTTGTTCTCTTTATTCAGTATTCTAGTTGCCTTAACCGAACTTCATAATCAAAAATATATCTATAATTTTGAATGGAGTTCCATACTTATATATCCCGATAAAAGTTTTTGCAATAATCATAATAATAATATTGTAATAATAATAATAATAATATTAATATAATCAACAACTTCATGCACATAATCATTACTATGTATCATACCAAATAAACAATCATACAAATTCATTCTCATTTTTACGTTATACTTAACACAAACCTTCTCCTCAACATATTTCCAAATATTTGAAATCCTTTTACAGCAATAAAGAAAAAGTTCCAATAATCTATTTCGCCAACACAATATACAATTTAAACTATACGCAATGCCAATGTTGAATAGCAAACTATGTGTGGGGTATATATTATGGAATGCGACAATCGTAATCGTATTTCCTTCATCAAATCGGTTACTAAAGTCGAATGTTTATATACCAGCTCAAAACCAACTGTATGTTTCCAAAATCGTATTGCAATGGATTCTGCATGTCATTACATTTATAATTAAAACTTTACGAATCTGCCTTGGCTTAAACAACACATCAATATCTAAAATATTTACATGTGTAACGATTATTCCATCTTTTGTTTCATTAACTGCGTTTACAATTGCGGTTCTTACTGCGTTATATTCAAACAACCGTGCAGGTTTGCTTTCGATTCGTTCACAGACCGTGTAAAACGATATCATATGTCCATCAACAATATTCATGTCCAATATAGGCAATTAAGACGTGACGGACAATAAGACCCTTAAAATTTACTTATCTTTTTTACCATACAAGACAAATGTCGCCATTGTTTTTACAGAGTGACGTTAAATAAACGATTGTATCATCATTATTTAACATACACATCATTTTGTAGACGTAATGCCCACGACAATAAAAACGAGTTCTGTAAATCATTCACATTGATCGTATTTAAACCACCTTTTAGAGAACAATTATGTGTATGTAACACTCTCGACTTTTCAGGTTTAATTTAGAAAATTCAATTATGTTAAGAAAGGGGGCAGGGGATTGTATGTGTTCAATGAATAACACAAAAGCAGAAATACATGTTTCAAAATCCTTTTATTCTCTTGTGTCTTTTCTGTTTTTTCCACAAAATACAACTTCCATTTCCAAAAATGAAATACAATGACTAAAGAACAGTGTTAGACCTAAAGACCAAACACTTAAAAACCCAGTGTTCATAAGGTGCTTCGCCAAAATGTAAGAACAAACACCACTCAGACAAGTTGGCTCTGAACATTAAACAAACATTTTCTTTTTACCACACAATAAAACACAAATAATATTTACCAGATGTTACCAGAGGCTAGTTATTCTTTCTTTCTTTCTTTATTTGGTGTTTAACGTCGTTTTCAACCATTTAAGGTTATATCGCGACGGGGCTAGTAATTATGACTTATAATTACCACATAGTTACTGTGTTCCAACACACCACTATCATTACATAATTCCACATATCAACTAAAAACAGCTGATAATTAGACATCATTTACTATTTACCAACTATAAATAGTAAATCTTCTTCCTAACACAGGAGTAACATTTTGCCTACTGTGATCAATTCCATCTTCATTGACAGAAACAGAAAGACTATATGTTATCCTACAAGACAGTGACTAACCATCTTTGATTTACTTTGTAACAAATAATCACATTTATCTGCAGTGATAAACTGACCATTATGACCAAACTTCTTCAAATCACAATGTCTAAATCACTTTGAATGAAATCTCACCTTAAACATCTCAAATAAAACACTAGTCACAAACACTTTTTTTTTTCCATAAAACAGCGGCAGCCAACTTTCCTATAATGCAATGCGCTTTCGGTTATTACCGCGCATGCGCAAAACTTTCTTTTACTTCAAAGTTCAAATTATAATCCAAAACTAAATTTCTTTGCAAAACCTAAACCCTATTTAACTTCACAACATCAGTAACACACTTATCTTTCCGTCTACGCACTTCATACACAAAAAACTACAACCCAAAATACAAATAATATGCACTGTTTCTGTGACAGGTGCTTCTGTAAAAAAAAACTCAACATGGTCAAATTACAAATATTTCAGTTTCGGAACTTGACTTACTTGACTTATTCCTGTAGACTCCCTGTGGAGCATAGGGCCGCAGTTTCGGAACAGATTTACAAAAATAACCCAGGGCCGGACTACCGGGGGGGTTATGGGGGTTGCGCAACCCCCCCCCCCCCCCCTAGCCTAAACATGTACCTTACTTATTTAATTTTTTTTTATTATTGCTTATTTTATGCCGTTTCATGCAAGGAGCGACCATTTTCCTATCTCAGAATATGACCTACCCGTCAGCTTCAGGGGGCTTCGCCCCCTGACCCCCACAACGAGGGGGGGGGGGGGTTTTCCGGACCCCCCCCAGCCAAAAAATAAAAATATTGAATGAGGTATGCATTTCTTTATTTTACATTGCGTTTCAATTTTTGGGGTATTAATCAGTGACAAAATCTGCTGCCTGAAACTGGTAATGATCATCCTCAGAATGCACCATTTTGCATCCTTCTTTTCAAAATTGTCCGGGGGGGCATGCCCCCGGACCCCCCTAGCAAGCTAGGCGCGAAGCGCCTTCACACCCATACTTCACAATATACTTTTGAAAAAAACCAATCATAAAATGAACTGATCCGCCTCTGCCGCCAGGGGGGACATTCCCCTGGGCCACCACTGGCAACCCCCCCCCCTCCTCTTTGCCTAGTCCGGCCCTGTAACCACTCCAATTTATACTATCCATCTTGCTAAACTAGTAACTAATCATATTTCAAACAGATGACAATGTAGAAATCAATATTCACCTGATTTAGAACCAAAAAGTGCTCCAACAAATGTCCCACCAACTTGGCGGCTTTTCAGCGGAGGGCGGAAGTGACGCTAAAATTCTAAAAATCGAACTGGAAAATATCTAACAATAAATGTCTTAAAATAAAATGTCTTTACCACTTATCAAAGTTTATAATTAACACTTAATCAAAATAACACATTTAAAACAACTTGAACAATTTTATACAATCCAAAAACATAAAACTTAGTTAGCCAAGTTGAAAAGACTAATTAAAGGGAGGTAACAATCAATGTTCACACATTACCAAAATACCAGTTGCTTCCCTTTAACTACAAACCAAAATATGTCTGTGTACATGTTCAAAACAAGACCACCAGTTTTGAATGTGTTACATGTACAGATGTTAATCGTTACACATACATTTCTCTTCACTTCTTCAAATGCCTTTTAATTTAAATATCTTTCCATCCAAATAAACCGGTATATTAATGTGTTCAAAAACACACTTTTGATGTCTAGGCGCTACCAATGCTTACATCTCAAAAATAACTTGTGACAATAACAGTGCTTTGACCACACATATTTTACCCATAATACTACCATTTTTTGTAAACCATGATTGTATTCATAATTCGTTGTATTTTATCAATTCTGTATGTCCAATTCTCTTCAACCATGTCAAAGTATTGATTTTTTTAATTTATGGCAAAAAAACATATACTTGATGAGACTGTTAAACTGAGAATAATTATTTTTTTAAATTGATGTACATGTGTCTGTTTGGTGCGATGTCAGTCTTGCACAGGTTGCATCGTAAATTTCATATGCGTTTGTTTTATGATTGTTGTCTTTTTTTGGCATTGCTTTTTTGTGTTTTGTAATTGTGCATATTTTGTGCGTGATTTTGTTGTTTTTGGCTTGATCCCCTGTGTTCTTACTTAGTCAATATTTGATTTATGGAAGGGAGGGGGAGGGGAGCACCTCTATCTCCCGACAACAAATCCAACAACAAAACCCGTAGAACTACAGAATATTGTTTATGTATAATTATATATATAAAAAATAAACATTTAAAATATAAATCATTACAGGTGTTTTACTGTGCCAATTTTTGGTTTGCTTTTTGTGATATACTTAAGTATTTAAACACTTGCACGTTTTTGTTTTGTTTTATCTGTATGCTGAAGGGTATGTTCCACTACATGTTGTTTATTTTTGGCAGTTTAATGTCATCCCTTGATGGCATGCCATGTCCCAATGAATGTCTGACCCTGTACATGTCTCAAGCTGAACTTGCCATTTGCTCTGCTGTTTTCTGTTGATGCTTTGGCTGCTAACCATTATGTGCCATACTTAACTTACATGTTTATTTTGAGTTTTATGTTGTGTTCTTTCATATCCTACGACCTATATTGTATACTGCATCTGTTCCGGATTGGTTGCTTACGATTATGTGCTACACTAAAGTTGCCCGTTTCATTTTTAGATTCATGTTGTGTTATTTTCATATCCTACGACCTATATTGTATACTGAATCTTATCATGATAGGTTGCATACGATTATGTGCCATACTATCATGTTTGATTTTGAGTTTTATGTTGTGTTCTTGTCATATACTACGACTGATATTCTATATTATCGCATTTTTACTGATCACATGACAAAAACACCTGTTGTCATTGGTCAACTAGGAACTGTATATCAATTGATATCGCAGAGGAAGTTCCTAGGGAATTTGATATCGTGCAGGAAGTAGTTTTCCAATTGTAATTTTGAAGAAAAAATCTCACGTGAAGGAAACACAAGTCGCCCATTATTTTAAAGCGCAAATTCATTATCGAAAGTAATTGCATCAGCAAGTTTAAGCTGTGTAATGAATAAATGCACACTTTTTCCACCCACCTTTAACAGAGAGGTAGTAGAATGGTATGCTTTAATCTTACCGAGGGAGGCGATTGGAACAGCCGTGAACTTTGGAGCAAGAAGCGAGTTATCTTGCAGGGTATCAGCGCTCATCACTCACGTAAAGGCTGGAAATGAGCAGCCGATTTAAACGTTTTGCTCCAGCATGAATCACTGTCCCATCCCTCTTTGTCGTAGCCATGCAAAATCCACACAAACACCTCAACAGCTTCAAAACAGTCACGAAGGCTATCGGAAGACGCCATCTTTGAAAGTTGTCTTGGAATGTTGTGTCGTCTGCAGTTGGCGATTCGACCAAATTATCAACACTGCAGTCCGTCGATAACGACGAAGAACTGGAAGCTGTCTTCTACACAGAAAATGAGCCAGAGGACTTCACTGATACAGTCTGGGGCACTTCAGTTCCTGCCATCGTTTAGAATTGCCAAATTAAAGCCTTTGAAGTCTAAAAGACTGCAAGTAACCGCGAAGGCTGTTCCGTGTTCCTCCACTGAACCTTTTTTTGTGTGATCTGTTTACACAATATTTTTCTTTTCTTTGTTGTTTTTAGATGCCTTATTTACGTCTTAGAAAACGAAAGAGTATTTGAAAAATGAAAGTTATAGCAGCAAAGTTGCGAAAGCAGGAACAGACAATCCAACATTTCCTTCATGGCAGTAGCCTCCCTTGCGCTTGACCGATTTATTAGACTGGGGTTATTGGGTTCTTCTTCCGAAATGGAATGCGATAAAATCGTTATCGTTAGATTTGACTGCGATATCCAGATTTATCAGTGCCAATGTCTCGAAAGCTTTCTTGATATTGGCACGGATAAATCTGGATATCGCAGTCAAATCTAACGATAACTAATACTGTATCCATTCATGATTAATGTTGCTTTAAAATCGTATGCAGACTGCATTGACTTGACATCGTAAAACGCGCTTTTTGTGCATGCTTTATTTTTGATAAAACGGTGTTTGTAGCACACATATTAGTAAAACAAAATCAACATAAATCCAACAAAGAAACAAACAAGAAATGGAGGCCCTTCCATGCGAATCGTACATCCCGTTATACGGTAGGTGTTGTCCGCAATCAGTGCAAAAAAGATGAAATCAAAATGTGTTCTTGAGAGTACCTCCAGTCATGTCAACAATGATTGCATAGGTCGTGTTGAATACATGTATAACAGGCAGCAACGTCTGTACACGGTTCATTGATTAACTCGCTTGAACTTCACAAGGATTTCCCGATTTCTACTCTAACCCACTGTAATTGGCGCATTGAAAGGGTCGGGGTTTGATTCCTTGTGTCTGGCGGTTTAAGGGAGGCTTAACTAGCCCAGCTGTTGACCTATCCCCTTCCGTGTGTACAAGACCAAGTGCGTAGGGAAAATATCATGTAATCCACGTCAGAGTGTGTGGGTAAAAACCCACGAAAACACCCAGCTTGCATCCCCCGGAAACAATCGCCGTACATGTAAAACCCCACGAGTGTACAATACATATGAGTTGCAGCCTACGATCGAAGGAGGAGGAGGAGGAGAAGAAGAAAAAGAAGAAGGAGAAGGAGGAGGAGAAGGAGGAGGAGAAGAAGAAGAAGAAGAAGAAGAAGAAGAAGAAGAAGAAGAAGAAGAAGAAGAAGAAGAAGAAGAAGAAGAAGAAAAGGAAGAAGAAGAAGAAGAAGAAGAAGTAAGTGAGTAACCTGTATTACGTGCTGTGTCAGTTCAGATAGACACGTGCACCTGGACTTGTTTCAACGAAATAGATGACATATCATCCCCACTGGAAGATATCTTGGACATATGTTATGTATTTCTTTATTTTACTGTTTACTTAACTGTATTATTGCGCTTCAAGAATAAACATCGCCATGTCATTGTTTGCGTTGGAGTGGTGTGTGTGTGCGGAGTGTGTATGTGTGTGTGTGTATGTGAGTGTGTGTGTGTGTTTGTGTGTGTGTGTGTGCGTGTGTATGTGTGTGTGTGTGTGGGGGGGGGGTCGTATCACGCGATAGCAGAAGGAGAAAAAACAACAGAAAATCCACTTTAGGCCTGTGACCCTGTGATAGCATCCTGTTGTCTGAAGTGGCGTTCAGTCAGGCGAGCCCGTGATGGATGTGAACGCTCGACCGTGACACACATTCACAGACAAGGCATCTCTGTCTGCTTTTACCGGCATGTGGCAGTCTGAGTGCAAGCAATGTATACACACCGTTAGTAGCTACACTAACTAGTAAGACGTATTATGCGACTCTTTTATTTTTATTTATTTTATTTTTTAAAGGATATTCCTGGCCAAAACACAACGATCTTAAATAGCATCATACAATGCAAACTTTGGTTTGTAATTATGCCGTAAAACGTGCACCAGGATTACCGTCAACTGGATGTTTACACATCCATTCACATGTAAAGCGTGATATTTGGGTTATCTTTACAGACTGTCATATCTCAACGCTCTGTCTTCGTTATCGTTTCCGTTCTATGTCTTTCGCCGTGAGAGTGGGGACCGCTAGATTATAGATTTGAGTACGTCGATTTCCGCGGTATATGTATGCTAGCGCGAACACTGACACATACTACGATGAATAGTATTAGACCGCAGAAGATCTTGTTGATAACGACCGTTGTTCTCTTTCCACTGTACTGCAATGGTTATAATGATATGAATAAGAACAACCGAGGAGCATTTTCTATTTGAGAAATGCATGTGTGTTCAAAAGACTTTAATTGAGAACAGCAAACGGACAACCTTGTGGAGCCCCGGTGTTTACGACAATTTCGTCAGATAGCACAGAGTGATCCAACAAACGAGTGCTGCTGAGGCTGACGCGTTGTGTCCGATCGCATAGGAACTCCCTGATCCAGAAGATCAAATCATTGTTTACGTCTAACTGGTCTATTTTCTGGATAAGTATAGCAAGTAACAACACGCTTAAGCAGGCAAACATTATTGAAATATTCGACTTAGTATAAACATGACACAAAACTACGTCACCGGAAGTAAATTTCATACCATAATTAGTTAATCACACCCCGCCCCTACCCCCTCTCTCCCCTCCCTCCTCCCCTTCCCCTCTCGGAGGCCCCCTCCTTTCAATCCACTCTTCTCTAAGTTTAAACTCGCGGATGCATTCGTATTCGACTGTCGTGTCATTCCT
Organism: Littorina saxatilis; assembly: GCF_037325665.1. Classification (NCBI taxonomy): domain Eukaryota; kingdom Metazoa; phylum Mollusca; class Gastropoda; order Littorinimorpha; family Littorinidae; genus Littorina; species Littorina saxatilis. Next base: position 60,355,067 of record NC_090252.1, read on the forward strand.
CGAGGAAAATATGACGTGATTTTCTTCCTTGAGAAACATCTTTCCCTTTGGCTCTGTCTGTCTGTCTGTCTGTCTGTTTCTCTCTCTGTCAAGCCAGCTCTTTCTCTCTGTTTCTTTGACGAATCTGTGCATGTCTGTCCGTCAGTCTTTATTTTCCGGTCTGTCTATGCGTCTATCTGTGTGTCTGTCTGTCACTCACGTCTGAAGACAATAATCACGACATGCGAACAATAAACCAAGGCACCCCACCGAACAATGTGTAACAATGATGCACAGTTTTCCCCGTGGAAATGATTCGCCTCACCATCTTAGATCTGGCTACGATTTTACACGAAATACGACCACACCGCCACTTGGACATATACCAACATCAACAACCTAGAACAAGTGGGAGTTTGTCAAAGAGGACAGCATTTCTTGAAATACACTAGAAACTAAATTCATGTAAAAACACTAACCTCTACCATAGACCTATATAATATAGGTCCCTGCCTCTACAGACGAAGCAGTGATGATGCAACGTGGAGGGGTCGTTTTATTTAAGGTGAAATCTTTGGCAGATATGAGACAGTGTCCAACTGTTTGCACGGAAAACAGTGTGCCTATACGCAGTAAAATGGTGTCCACACACTTCAAGGTGTGTCAGTAAGGTAGCATACCAGCCTAAAGTGTTTTCCTTTCTAATTGTGTTTAACACTGGACAAACCGTGTTGCTATATATGTGTTGAGTTATATCGTGCTGAAGTTTACAAACAAAATTGAATCATGAAATGTCCTTCCTGATTGTGTGTGCGTGTGTGTACGTGTGTGTGTGTGTGTGTGTGTGTGTGTGTGTGTGTTTGTTTGTGTGTGTGAGTGTGTGTGTGTGTGTGTGTGTGTAAGTGTGTGTAAGTGTGTGTAAGTGTGTGTGTGTGTTTGTGTGTGTGTGTGTGTGTGTGTGTGGTGTGTGTATGTGTGTGTGTGTGTGTGTGTGTGCGTGTGTGTGTGTGTGTGTGTGTGTGTGTAATGAGCTGGTACCGTGCTGGGAAACACCCCTGTTTGCACACGAACCGGATCTCGTCACCCCAAGCAAAACAGATCAGACACGGAAGTAAAATGCATTAGCCTACTACATAAACACAACTTTCCTTAACGTCACGGCAAACTCCACGCAGTCACGCTTCAGTGAACCATACTTTGTTGATGTACCTTTCACAACTACTACCTTGGTGCAGCGATATGAGACATATATTACACGGTGAACAGAAACGTTTAGTGTGATAACTCTTAAGCTTTGGCATACTTTGTTTTTCTTCTTCAAAACAAACTGTGTTTGGCGAAAGAACATAATGCCACACGTCATCAGGATCAGTGTATGGGGAACTACTTGTTCTTTGTTAAAACAAGCTGTATCCTTCCGATGGAACACATAGTACAAGGTAAGAGGACAAGTGTGTTGTGGTCAAACCTGGAACTAAACGCTACATTTTCGTTTCGACAAACAGTCTTCAGCGAACGAACACACCGTATACGGAATCAAAAGCAGTGTATTGCGACACAATAGAAATGCATACATTAAATAAGATGATGTACCTGTATAAAACTATACATATGCAACTCTTTTCTTTACACTCTGAGTACGAGTTTTCTTTTCCACAAAGAAACACATACAAAACACAATACCAGGACTGGTCAATGAAAACAAAACTATAATCGTACGCTACTTTTTCTGCACAAAACTAAAACAGGATTAGTGTACCAATGGAAAACACAGTCAGTGCAGAAACTCAACACCAGTGTATTACGAAACAACTAACACTATACGCTCGTGAGAGGAAAGACAATGTCCTGAAGCCAGCAGCAGTACTTTTCACACGGACACAGTGACAATTCTGAATTATCATCGTCACAACTGGAAAGAGGATGTTAAACTTTTGGCCTGCTGTCGTCTCACACAAGCCCGCCTGACTGCGCTGAGAGATAATGTGTGTACTTTGAACTTATGAATTGATGTAAGAATGTACTTCAAAGGAGTGAACAAGAGAAGATGTCGCGGTTGAGTTGCTGTTTTGCTTTACTGAGTCTCGTCGTGGTGTGTTGCTCTCAAGGTCAGTTGTTACTGTGATGTATGTCTGGAGACAGAGAGGGGGTGGGTTTGTAGTGTGTGGAAATGTAACTGCTTGTTGTAGGGGAAGGGAGAGCAAGTCGACCCCTCTAACGAATGCAGCTTATACCTCTCGTCTTTTTAAAAAAAATATTGTTTTTGTTGTAAAACCTGGTGTGTTCTCTTTCGTGTAAGCGTTGTGTGGAATATGAACACTCCAACTGGCACGGTTTTTAAATAAAATATAAAAGAAAAACATCCTGAAGCATGGACGACTTGCCCTCCATGGAGGGCAACTCGTCCATGGGGATTCCCGGAAAATTACTCGACAGATTGAAATGAAACTTTACTTACACATTCTTTCAGATGATATCCCAACCCGTGTTTTTTTCCTTCACTTTTGTGATAAATGTGTTTTTTATGACGTCATATCTGGCATTTTTATCAAAAGTGGAGGCGGAAATAACACGACCTCATTTCTTAATCAAACTGATCGAAATTTTAGTCAAGCGTTCCATGACTCACCCGGTCTATGGGATTGCGTTTCAGTTCGGAACCCTATGACATTCGTTTTGTCATCTTCTTCTTCTTCTTCTGCGTTCGTGGGCTGAAACTCCCACGTATACTCGTGTTTTTGCACGCGTGGAATTTTACGTGTATGGCCGTTTTTACCCCACCATTTAGGCAGCCATACGCCGCTTTCGGAGGAATCGAATTTTTTGCAAACAGATTGAGCAATTAATGCATTTTATTATTAATGATCGATTGAATTAAAACAAATGCATGCAGATGTTGTGTTTGAATTGAAAACAAGCTCAAAAATCAAGTAAAATAATCCGTTTTATTAAAAGTAGGTTCATTTGCCATGTCTTACCAAGACAAAGTGTCGGTGTTGCGCATCCACAAAGTTTTGGCTAGCCTAGCTTTGGTGACAGAAATGCACTGCGTTTAGTTCAATTTGATAAAATCCAACATCTTTTCTCAATGCACTGATTTGCTTTACTCAACTTGTGTGTTTGTTTGTTTGTTTGTTTGTCTTGTCATTGTCTGCTCCTTTATCTGCAGGGAACTCATACTCTTTGACTGAGTGCAATGCTCAAACGAACTTTTACATCGTTGAAAACCACGAGACTTCGATGACATGTACTGGGCTAGTGTACTATCATTACATTCACTGGAACATCACAGGGCCTGAAACCAATGGCGTGGAGACGACAGTAGCAAGTTGTGGATCATGCACCCCGTCATGTGACGTCGTATGTTCGTCGTCAAACCCAAACTATGAGATTTCTAGGAACTTGAGATCCACGACGTTACAGTTTAAAAACAATCTAAATGCAAACACTGGCGCTGTTGTCAAATGTTCCAACGAGGCCAAGACGCTGATAGCATCCTGCAACATCAACGTTATTAAAGGTAATACTACGCGTTAATTACTTCCAAATTTATTTCAATATATTTTTACGAACTTTTGGGCACTTCTGCGTGGGTTTGATGAACGTATCAAAGTTAAAAGTGTTCGTGTGTGTCTATGTGTGTGTGTGTGGGGGGGGAGGCGGCAGGGGGAGCTGTGCACAGAAATAGATAATCTAAACCAACAGGCATTCTCTCCGTGTTATCCCTGGAAATAAAAGTAATGCTTTCACCAGGTCGGCTAGTATAATGACATTTAAAACATACTGTAATGGTGGCATATCCGAAGTAGATGTAAATCGTCATGTATGTATGTATCTTACATTAAAGCTTTCGTTCTAATGACATATTTCGCGTTATGTTTGGAACTTTGAACTGTATCGCCTGCAGCAGAAAACAAAACCCACAAACACCAACCAACTCAAGCTATGGTTCTCTCTTCCAGCATACAAGCTTGACAAGTGCGTGAATAACGAAGTGGAAGTAATAGAGAAGAAAGAGACAACCATTAGGTGTTCTGGACTCGACGCCTCGCAGAACATGTACTGGACGGTCACGGATCTGGATGGAAACTCAGTCGACGTCGCGGAGTGTGGATATTGTCTCGCTAGTGGTTCGTGTAACACATGCAGAATAGCGAACAGTCACTTCCGGGTCACGAGGTCACGAGAGTTCAGCGACCTTCAGATTGTGTATCAAGATAGTCAGAAAGATGGCTGGACGATTACGTGTTCCAAAAAGGACAACGCGACCCAAGATCAGTGTAAAATACGAGTCAAATGTAAGTGTCATGACTGCATGTATTGTCCTTACTTTTCTGGTAGTGTTAGTATACTCTTCATCAAACAAGACTGTTTGGCTTAAAGAAACCTTCCTTCATGTGCACACGATCGTGTAAACCAATGCAAATTTCTCCTGACTGTCACATGGCATAGTAGCGTCTTTTCATCGGACCACACGCCAAACCTCCACAGCTTGGCTGTTCTCTGGATTCTTTTGCCGAATTAGTTTCTTACCTTGCAACTTTGTCAATGTGTAATTTGTTTTTGCAAAAGCATTCCAATTTGGCAAAGGGATCAGCCAGGGTGTTGATTTTTGGCACTTGTGTTAGTGGAAAGATGCTCTGTTGGACAGATGCACAAGCTCGTTCACACGAAGAGGAGGGTATATATGAACAAGGCAAGTCAACGTGATGCCTCTCACATTTACCTCTGTTATTTCTGGATTGGCAAAAGAAGTTGAGCATTAAATGCTGCATATATTTTAAGTTAATTTACCTTGTGTTATGATGATGATGCGGTTTGTATGTGTGTGTTTGTGTGGGTGGGGATGTGTGTATATGTGTTACGATGTTTTTTGGGACTAGTTTGCTGTTTGTGTGTATGTCTTTCTATCTGTATGTCTGACTGTTTGTTCGTCTGTCTGTCTGTATGTATGTCTCTTTCTATTTCTTTATGTTTGTTAAAATGCGTAAGTTGGTTCTTATGTTTGATAATATGTATTTGAGTGTAATTCGTGGCAATTTGTACACAGACTACCACATGCCCCAGTGTCAAAACGGAACACTGCAAATACTGGAAACACAACCGCAGACACCAATACTGTGTGAAGGACTGAAGTACTTAGAAAACATGAAGTGGACAATGACAGACAACAATGGATCCACATCTGAGATAGCAATGTGTCTGGACTATAATAGGAAATACAAGTGCTCGAACAGTACTGACTTCTCTGCCTCACGAACCGTGACTGTGAGCCAGCTGGTGATCCAGAACTACGCGAGAGACAAGGTGGTCAACAAAACGCTGACCTGTATCAGACGTGATGGAGCCAGAGAAGACTCCTGCAGAATCCGTGTTGTGTGTAAGTAGTTCACTGATTCTGTTCTTGTTGGGTCTATCTTATGACAGTATAGTGAATTTAGCATGCTGCAGATTGGGAAATGGGGATATAGCACCCACAAATATCAACATATTCTTTACAGGTGTTTTGATTGGCACCGGCAATCAATGTCAAGCATTGTTCATCTTTAACGAAAAACACACACCTACTTTTGTCTTTGGTATCGTTGCTGTCTCTTTTTTTGTTGTTGTTATTCTCTTTTTCTCTATCTTTCTTGTGTTGTTGTAGTTCCTGTATGCGTCTCACATCCTTATCAAATCTGTGTTTTATTTCTTAACTACATGTAGCCAAGGCATGAATGTACGAACTCTATTTCTCTGTGTGCAGACCCAGCAGAGATCACCAAACGGAGCGTGACGCTGAATGGTTGGAGTGTGACAGCAACTGCTGTGATCGACAAGGTCTATGACTCTGACAAAGATGTCGTCTGCCTCTGGAATATGACTGGACCAAACTCTGTGAGTTCGTGAATATTTTTTTTTTTTTTTAAAGAGGATAGGATCTTTCAAATGCACAAACATTGACAGGAAAAATAAGATATGAGAACTGAATATATACATCTTGTTTGTTCTGTATTTTCATTGTCGAATTAATTTGTTTTCATTTTTATTTCATTTCTGTATTGTCCCATTGCTGTGAAATTCGGGTCTCTTTCTCCCAGTGAACAGCTAGCAGCAACAGAGTCGCGTATCCCAGGAATGTGTGTAGGTGTAATCATTCAGCCACCTTTGGCAGATTGAGCGAGGTCGTTTACGTGCCGCAGTGGCTACACGGGGGTTGGACGTGGATACCGTCTCTTAGTCTGCACATTAAGTTGACCCATGTCCGCCCTGGCCCGGATTCGAACCCGTGACCCTAGGATCACAAGTCCAGTGTTTTCCCCACTGATCTACCTGGCCCCGGGAAGGCAACAACAAGAGTTTGCGTACTTTGAAATACATACACCATGACATGATTTTTGCTTTGTATTCCAGGCAGACGTCATAGAAATTGACAGGCCACAGTTTTCTACATTCTTAGAAAGCAGTCGGGTATACTACAACGGAAATTGCAGCCTGTCCATTTCTGCGAACGTCACGGAGGGCGTGTATCACGTGACTGTCATCGTGCTGCCTGCTGGAAGCCCCGTTGCTGTTGGCAACGTCACGTTGAGTAAGTACTTTCGTTTTTTTGTTATTTTTTTCCAACAAGAACAACACAAGCTAACAACTTAAACATTGACGAATGATGATTTTTTTATTCAACGTTATAATTATATCAAAAGAACGGTAATAAACTTAAATGGTGATTGCATTGTATTCCTTATCATTTACTTCTGAATCCAAACATAGATATGTCTTGGTTACGGGCATGCTCAAGATTAAAGAGAACATGATAATGAATGAGGTTCCGTATTGGCATGCTTCGGGGAGACACGCGTTAGCAGTCTCGGTCTCTGGCTTTCTGCTAGCCAAGCCTTACTACTTGTCTCCGTGATGACTGGGTTTTAGCGTGTATCTTTTAGTTTCATCTTAACTATGTTTCTGTTTCGCTTAACACGACTTGTGTTCCTTTCTCCCTCCTGTCTTTCTTTCTTTCTTTACTTTCTGAACATTATCTAATATTGTGAAGAAGAAGTATATGTTTTTATAAACCGACTTATTTAATATTGCTCAATAACTTGCTTCCTAAATTCAATTTTCATTTGCTCTTTCTTTTAAACAGAGAAACCCGGAACACTTCTTCGACTTCCATCATGCCCACCGTACATTGCAGAAGGGACCAGCCTGGAATGTCCATGTCGACACGCATTATCCCTCGAGGGGTCTCCACCGGCCACAGTGACGTGGCTCAAACATGACGTCAGCACAGTGCTACCAACCAACCATGACGACACTTCAGTGTTAAGAGTTAGCAGTGTCGGCAGAAAGCAGAACGGAACAACGTACACTTGTCGTTCCGTTTGGGGGCCCAACGCTGAGGTGACTGAGAGTCGTGACTACACTCTCCTTGTTGCTTGTAAGTACGCGTTAGAAATTAAGGGAGGGGGCACGAAGGAAAGAGAGAGAGAGAGAGAGAGAGAGAGAGAGAGAGAGAGAGAGAGAGAGAGAGAGAGAGAGAGAGAGAGAGAGAGAGAGAGAGAGAGAGAGACAGAGACAGAGAGAGAGAGAGGGACAGGGAGAGAGAGAGAGAGGGAACGAGAGAGAAAGAGAGAGAGAGAGAGAGAGAGAGAGAGAGAGAGAGAGAGAGAGAGAGAGAGAGAGAGAGAGAGAGACATACATACAGCCAGACAGTCCGACAGTTAGACAGACAGAGAGAGAGAGAATGGACATGGAGAGAAAGAGAGAGAGAGAGTGAGAGAGAGACAGAGATAGACAGACAGACAGACAGACAGAGACAGAGAGACAGACATAGAGAGATAGCAAGACAGAGAGAGAGAGACACAGAGAGAAACACAGAGAGAGACTGAGAGAGAGAGACTCGTGGCGCGTTTGACTGAATGATTTGTGAATTGGCGTTACGTTGTATGGATACGCAGGTCAGGAAATGAAAGTCAGAAAGACATCCTGGTAGGCTTGAAGATGAATCCGGTCTACATGGCCGATAGTTTCCATTACTAGACGGACCAACAGTGCACATTCCATAATGTACGAGAAGTAAATACTTGTGGGTTTGAATATGAAAGTGTTATTTTTGAGTATCTCTTCTCATTGCTAGAACGCACCAGGCAATGTAGAATATACCAGAAATAAATCTCGGTAGGGCTGAATATAAAGTGTATGTGTCTGTTCTCATTGTTACACGGACAGCCAAGTGCAAAGATGACAGCCTACCAAAAGAACCCTTTATTATTATGAATATTGCGTTGTTGTTTTGAGAGTGACTTTGTATCGGTAGACTGGCCATCCAGTACAACGGCGATAACTTGTTTAGAAAAGAGTTATAGTGCGTTTGAATGTAAGTGTACTGTAAATGCGTGTCCCTTCACATCGCTGGACAGGCAAGTACAATGACGAGAATCTACCAGAAAGAAATGCTGGTGTGTTTGAATGTAAGTCCTATGTGCATGACTAACGCTTCTCATTAATAGACGAACACGCAAGTGCAAAGATCGAAACCTCACAGAAAGACATCGTGGTATGCATGAATACGATCGAGCCGTGTGTATGAGTGTTACTTTCTATTGTCAGACGGGCCATCCAGTGCAACTGTGACGTCACAAGCAAACGTCACGGAAGCAACACAACAGATGACCTTGATCTGCACAGCCTATGACGTATATCCGTCAGCCAACTTCACTTGGAGCGTCCCGTGCTTGACCTTGGACCTGACCTCTCCGGTCAGCACATGCACGCTCGCGCAGGAAACGTTACGGGAAGCCACGGAAGTAGTTTGCCTGGCGATTAATACAGCAGTTCCGGTACTGAATGCTAGCGGCGTTTACACTGCTCCAGTCTTGAGTATGTTCATGTCATTACTTATGTACTCTACGCGTACTCTACGCAGTCACAAGAACAGTCATAATTATTTGGAATTTTGTTACAAAAATTGCTGTGTTTTTGTGTGTTCTTTTGTGTTCGTTTTGCAGTTGTTGTTTGTCTGTCTGGCGCGTGGCCTATCTGTGGGTCTCTCAGTCTGTTCCTCTCTCTGTTAGCTAATCGTATTTTGTTTTTGTTCTGGGGGTTGTGTGTACTTTTTTCCTGTTGGTTGTTGTTGTTGTTGTTGTTGTTGTTGTTGTTGTTGTTGTTGTTGTTGTTGTTGTTGACAACAATTTCATCCACGGTTTTGAGATAAGTTCATTATTTGTATCATAGTTGTATCTGTCATGTAATAATTTACGAAGCATCCCATGCTCTATTTCATTACATCAACAACTCGCTTTGTTAAAAAACCATATCCAGAATGTCCCAGTCATGCTCTGTGACATAACTCTGTGTGTGTGTGTGTCTACTCGTGTTGCAGACAAGCTACAGAATAAAGGGAATGGTGATGATGGGTCGCTGGGGTCTGTGGTGGGGGGATCCATTACTGCTATCGTTGTTATCGCTGCTCTCGTCGTTGTCGTCGTCATCATCGTTTTTAGGCGCAAAGGTAAGATTGTGTGCGTGTGAGGGAGGGGATTTGGTGTGTGTGTGTGTGTGTGTGTGTGTGTGTGTGTTTGTGCGTGCGTGTGTGTGTGTGTGTGTGTGTGTGTTTGTGTTTGCATATGCGTGCCTATGCGCGCGTGTGTGTGTGTGTGTGTGTGTGTGTGTGTGTGTGTGTGTGTGTGTGTGTGTGTGTGTGTGTGTGTGTGTGTGTGTGTGTGTGTGTGTGTGTGTATGTCTGTCTGTCTGTCTGACTGTCTATGTCCCTGTCTGTGTGTTGGTGGGTGTGCGTTTGAGTGGTGTGTGCCTCCCTGTCAGCCTGACACTGCTTGACAGTTTTTGTTGTTGTTGTTGTTGTGTTTAAGAATGTGGAATGGTTCGTCTCTGACTATCCAATAGACAATGCCGATTTGGTCATGTGGGTTCGTTTGCCCACTTTTTTTTCCAAGGACAAGCTACTCTCCTGAGCCATAAACAACCTTTCAACCTCTCCCTTTGTTAAAATATTAAGGAACATGAAGGATTCATGTTTGCCATTCTTCTTTCAGGATTGTCCAAACCAGCATCTGCGAAGCACAGCGACGGTGAGTGACATACCTTGCAAGCAAAGTTTCGGTTATATCTTTACGGTGTGTGTGTGTGTGTGTGTGTGTGTGTGTGTGCGTGTGTGTGCGTGTGCGTGTGCGTGTGTGTGTTTGTGTGTGAGTGATTCCGTGTGTTTGCATGCTTGTTCGTTCGCATATTACGTGCTAGTTAAAAAAAATGAAAAATCTTTGTCTCCAACAGAGTTCGAGGAATATATCAACGAATTTTACGAAAGCACAGACGACGTGGAACCATCAAACCTACAACGGCAAAACCTCTCAGAACATGACGCAACACACCCGCCACAGAGCTCTACCCCTTACCACCACGTAGAAGAAAACGCAACCCGTGAAGATGCTACGTTTTATATCAACACAGCCATGGTGCATGGAAAACCGAGTCCTAGAAACGATGTGTATGACGAAGTTGTCAAAATACCGAAGGTTGCGACGCTAAAAACAAAATCGAAGGAAACCCAACCCATTCAAGATGAAACCTACGCACAAGTTCAGAAGAAGCCAAAGGGGGAGAACTCGCCTACTCAAACTAAATCTCCAGAAGTTGTCAAAAAGCCGAAAGGTGCGGCGCTGAAAACAAAATCGAAGGAAACCCAACCTATTGCGAATGAAACCTACGCAGAAATACAGAGGAAGCCAAAGGGGGAAAACTCGCCTACTCAAGCTAAATCTCCCGTCAAGAAGGTTAGAAAAGAAGACAACCAAAAGTCCGAGACAAGCAAAGGGCAAGATGTGGAGGCCAAAGGAATGTCAGAACGAGGTAAGGAGAACGCGTGGAGAGTGCGTCTGGGGCTTTCATTCTTGTTGACTCGGCTACTCTCAAGGGTCACTTTATTTTAGTGTCGGGAAAATGCGTTGTTTAACTCAGACGTCATTTAAGGGCAGAGAGTCGAGCTCGATCATCTCTCATTTGAACTGTATGTACGCCAAGTATTAATTAATGCGCAGAACACATGGATACATAATTCGCATTTTCGTGGGTAGCAATTTTCGAGATTGGCTAGAGTTTCACTAACATTTGTAATTGTCCTTAAAATTAGTTTCGTTTATTTATTTTCCAGAGGAAGTCACGGAATACGCCAATTTTCCTCCGGGATCGACGGGAGAGAACTCTGATGATGTGTACATGAACGTGGGACAGTCGTCGCCCTTGACCGAATCGAACAAGGTAAGACACATTTGATACACGTAAATGCTACTTGCCGATTTATTCAGTCTGTTCTTTTGCTTTCGATTTCAAAAAGACGATGCAGGTCAGCGAAGCGAGAGAAACAATAGATGTCGTTTTGTGCTGTGTCCTTTCCTTAACATGCTTTTCGTCTTCCGAAACAAGCACATGCTCTCTGTCTCTGTCTCTCTCTGTCTGTCTGTCTGTCTGTCTGTCTGTCTGTCTGTCTGTCTCTCTCTCTCTCTCTCTCTCTCTCTCTGTCTCTCTCTCTCTCTGTCTGTCTCTGTCTCTCTCTTTCTCTTTCTCTCCGCCTCTCTCTCTCTCTGTCTGTCTCTTTGTCTCTCTCTCTCTCTCTCTCTCTCTCTCTCTCTCTCTCTCTCTCTGTGTCTCTCTCTCTCTGTCTGTGTCTGTGTCTCTCTTTCTCTTTCTCTCTGCCTCTCTCTCTCTCTTTCTCTTTCTCTCCGCCTCTCTCTCTCTCTGTCTGTCTCTTTGTCTCTCTCTCTCTCTCTCTCTGTCTGTCTCTCTCTCTCTCTCTCTCTCTCTCTCTCTCTCTGTCTATGTGTGTCTCTCTGTCTCTCTCTATATCTGTCTGTCTGTCTGCCTCTGTCTCTCGATCTCTGTCTCTCTTTCTCTTTCTCTCTGCCTCTCTCTCCCTCTCTCTGTTTTTTGTATGCGTTTGGTTCTCTATCTTTTTGTCCTCAGTGTGTCTCCGTTGCTGCGTTTTAGTTCATAAAGGTTAATTATTCACGATAAAGAAAACAACAATCCTGATGTTGTTATTAGTATTTCCTTTTTTTCTTTCTTTAATTTTTCTGACATATGAATTACAGGCACCCTCCACCATCAGTTTAACGCCACAGACACCCTCAGGCGTTTACGAACATTACACAAATCATTTCCTTTGAATGCTTTCCACTAGAGAAAATCCAGGCATTTCTCTGGAGAGCGGGCAATTTTTAAATCATTTATTCTGCGTTGTCTTGTAGACTTATGTCAATGTAAAGCCTCGTTATGGCGCAAGAGAGAAATTTTGAAAGTTCGAAAATACGGAGTCGGACTATAGGTCAAGACATAAAGACGTGTGACATTAAATTACATGTGTTGTTTGCGGCGGTGAATAATAAGTGTCAACTTACACTTATTTGCGGCATATACTTCGTTGTTCGAAAGCGGGCTTGCATTTTGATGAAGTAACACAAGGGGCATAACTTACTTTATCTGAAGAGGATATTATATGACATGCAGTTGTGCCCCTTTACCTCTGCTTTGTTGGGCGAATCAAAGTTTCTACACTCAAGAAATACTCCTTTCAAAAAGTTAGCAAATCGCTACAGGTTCTTTTCGAATCCAACCGAAAGCATTACGACTAGAGTAGACTTGCTAGGTAGTAGGTGTACACAATTCGCGAACGACTGCGCTAGCCTAGAAATGAACAATTTAATCTGGTGTATGTTGCACATGTGCTAATTAGTCACTCAACCGACATGTTTGCGTCATACCATGTTGCCGAAGACCCTAAATAGCGGGTTTCATCAAGTTTATATGATTTGTGTGTGAAAAGCTTGAATCAAACTGTAAACCTCCTGTGAGGGGAATTGGGACTTTAACGAACAAATTCATGCCCTTATTCTTTACGCCTTCTGCAAAGTAAAGATTAATAACAAATAAAACAAGTCGCGTAAGGCGAAAATACAACATTTAGTCAAGTAGCTGTCGAACTCACAGAATGAAACTAAACGCAATGCCATTTTTCAGCAAGACCGTATACTCGTAGCATCGTCAGTCCACCGCTCATGGCAAAGGCAGTGAAATTGACAAGAAGAGCGGAGTAGTAGTTGCGCTAAGAAGGATAGCACGCTTTTCTGTACCTCTCTTTGTTTTAACTTTCTGAGCGTGTTTTTAATCCAAACATATCATATCTATATGTTTTTGGAATCAGGAACCGACAAGGAATAAGATGAAAGTGTTTTTAAATTGATTTGGACAATTTAATTTTGATAATAATTTTTATATATTTAATTTTCAGAGCTTGTTTTTAATCCGAATATAACATATTTATATGTTTTTGGAATCAGCAAATGATGGAGAATAAGATAAACGTAAATTTGGATCGTTTTATAAATTTTTATTTTTTTTTACAATTTTCAGATTTTTAATGACCAAAGTCATTAATTAATTTTTAAGCCACCAAGCTGAAATGCAATACCGAAGTCCGGGCTTCGTCGAAGATTACTTGACCAAAATTTCAACCAATTTGGTTGAAAAATGAGGGCGTGACAGTGCCGCCTCAACTTTCACGAAAAGCCGGATATGACGTCATCAAAGACATTTATCAAAAAAATGAAAAAAACGTTCGGGGATTTCATACCCAGGAACTCTCATGTCAAATTTCATAAAGATCGGTCCAGTAGTTTAGTCTGAATCGCTCTACACACACACACACACGCACACACACACGCACGCACATACACCACGACCCTCGTTTCGATTCCCCCTCGATGTTAAAATATTTAGTCAAAACTTGACTAAATATAACAAGTCGCGTAAAGCGAAAATACAATATTTAGTCAAGTAGCTGTCGAACTCACAGAATGAAACTGAACGCAACGCCATTTTTCAGCAAGACCGTATACTCGTAGCGGGGTAGTAGTTGCGCTAAGAAGGATAGCACGCTTTTCTGTACCTCTCTTTGTTTTAACTTTCTGAGCGTGTTTTTAATCCAAACATATCATATCTATATGTTTTTGGAATCAGGAACCGACAAGGAATAAGATGAAAGTGTTTTTAAATTGATTTGGACAATTTAATTTTGATAATAATTTTTATATATTTAATTTTCAGAGCTTGTTTTTAATCCGAATATAACATATTTATATGTTTTTGGAATCAGCAAATGATGGAGAATAAGATAAACGTAAATTTGGATCGTTTTATAAATTTTTATTTTTTTTTACAATTTTCAGATTTTTAATGACCAAAGTCATTAATTAATTTTTAAGCCACCAAGCTGAAATGCAATACCGAAGTCCGGGCTTCGTCGAAGATTACTTGACCAAAATTTCAACCAATTTGGTTGAAAAATGAGGGCGTGACAGTGCCGCCTCAACTTTCACGAAAAGCCGGATATGACGTCATCAAAGACATTTATCAAAAAAATGAAAAAAACGTTCGGGGATTTCATACCCAGGAACTCTCATGTCAAATTTCATAAAGATCGGTCCAGTAGTTTAGTCTGAATCGCTCTACACACACACACACACACACACACACACACACACACACACACAGACAGACACACAGACACACAGAACAGACACACTCACATACACCACGACCCTCGTCTCGATTCCCCCCTCTACGTTAAAACATTTAGTCAAAACTTGACTAAATGTAAAAAGGAGATTTTTGGGGTCACGATTCGAAGATCGTCTGTTACATTTGCGTGAATATGTATTAACAGGAAGTGACGAAAGGAGCAGCAACTGAT
>NC_090252.1:60374785-60394785 GCF_037325665.1 Littorina saxatilis
GGAGAGAACACACAATCCACAAGATAAAAGCTTTCGTACTTTTGCAGCGCGTCAAATTATTTTGCACTCACATGTCTTATTCACAAGTAAAATAAGGAAAGCACCGACGAACATTACACGCAATGTAAATACAAGGCAAATAAAATAATTAAAAAAAAAACGGTTTTTCTCTGATGACAAGGCCCGAAACAAATTAGGGTCGGTAACGTTTTATAATTGCATGATTGTTTTGAGATTTTGTTTTTACAAAGGCGTATGTGGCTTAATGTTAATGTCCGGAAAGCTGTGTCCCGTGCATGTCAGAGAACAGTGACTTTATTTAATTGTCATTTTACATTGTTTCTTCTTGACGTTCGCTGGCGCTTCACAATACGTCCAGCTTGGGAGATGAAGGTCGTCGAAGGGTCGTTGAACATTCTAGATTCGGGATGGAAAAAAAGGGTCGATTGAGGAATCGAAAACATTGGATTTTTGGGCAATACTACTGATTGAGATGATTGTAGATGGGGTCAGCCTCCTGATTTCTACGACGAGTAGATCCCAGTTCGCTGTACATGTCATCAGCTTCTGCAGTCTTCGTCACTTCCTGGGTTTTACTCCCGGCAGCCCTGCCATTCGTGTTGTCGTCACCAGTTTTCGCTGACTTCGTCATAGCTTTTGGTTTTGGTTTTAGAGGGGCCACGCTGACGTAGAGGTCAGATCTGCGTGGTTTGTGTTGGGCGTTTGGTTCTTGGGTGATGACTTCCTGCAAAGTTTCAAAGCATTCACTTATTTTTAGCATAACCTACTGTTAATTCTGTTGAAAGAAAGGACATCCCTACGAATGCTGGTTCCTGCTTGCAATACAGAGACAAACAAAAATTACACACACATACAGGTACACACTCAAACAAACGCGCGCACACACACACACACACGCACATGCACACACGTACACACTTTTGTACGCATTCAAACAAACACACACACACACACACATACACACACACACACACAGTGACACACACATACACACACACACACACACACACACACACACACACACACACACACACACAAACAAAAACCCACTGAAACACATACACTGAAACACACGCACTGAAATACACGCACATGCACACGTACACACCTACGCATTCAAACACACACATAAAAACACACACACTCTTGTACGCGTTCAAACACACACACACACACACACACACACACACACACACACACACACACACACACACACACACACACACTCACACACACACACCTACACACACACCTACACACACACACACATATACACACTCACACGCACGCACGCACACACACACACAAACACGCACACACCAATTTAACAAACTCAAATAACTAATGCCACCCACACACACCTTGTTAGCCACAGAGGCCGTTGGTTTGCCCACGAGTGCAGTCAGCGCGTCCACCTTCTTCGACTGGGAAAGACAGTCTGTGTACACTTCGTCTGGGGCTGAAAGTTTCGTTCGAAAACATGTTACTATTTTGCACATAAAACAACATCGTATACAGATTGTCTGCCCGTAGTACCCGTCAGAAAAGACTGCAGCAGTAAGTTATTTCCCTTTAATTTGTTGCCACGTGATGACTCTCTCTGTGCATGTTCTGAAATGTGTATGCTGATCTTTTTAATGATCTTCTTTTAATCATTAAATTAGATTTTAATAATTATGATACTGATTTTATGGAAGTAATTATACTATACTAGCATGGTAATCTAGCTTGCTAATACAGAAAGCATTTATATAAAACTGTTCTGTACATTTTAACCTCTGCGCTAAAATAATTAGTAATTGGAAACTCATTCATGTTTGTTAAAACTATTTTTTGTCTGAGTGCTATTTGCACTACTTGCCCTATTTCACTAAATCAGCAATATTTGTAGTAATTCTCTTGTTGTTCAAACTAATACTAATACTTTGAGTAGCATCAATTAATTCTTCAACTGCTTTACTAACCAACTAACCGCTTTATCTATCACGTACTGCATTAATTCATTTATAACCACGATGGCTTCATATGAAGAAAATGATCAGTAGTAACAAACAAAGCAAGATACATTACCATCAGGCTGTGCTTCTCCGTTCAGCTTCCAGTTCCCTCCCTTGGGCTTCTGGGGGACGGTTGGGGGCGTCTTTTTCAACACTGAACCCTTCGTCGTGTCTTCCTTCTGTCTGATGGATTGCGGGACTTTCATAGCTTGCTTATCTGTCTTCTCTGCTGTACGGGACTCTTTGTCCTGTGGCTTGTCTGTCCCTGATGCTGTCTCTTTGAGAGGTTTCTCTGTGGGATCTTTCTCAGTATGCCATTCCTTTTCTTGGGGCTTTCCTTTCTTCTTCGCCCATTCATCTTGCGAGTACATGTGGACTTGTGCGTCGAGAAAAGCTTTCGCGGCCTTGACGCTAATACATCCATCGCCACTTAGGTCAAGTCTGTTCGGGACTCCTTTCAGAGACGGTGCTGGTGTCCCTTGAATGGCGCCATTAGAGCACGGCGATTTCATATCTTCCTTTTGAGCCTGGGACGGCGGGGCTTTCTCCTTGGGGCGTGGTTCTTTTCTGGGGATAGCCACGCCTTCTTTCTGCGCACGCTGTAATACTGCCTTTAACTCGGCTAGCAGCGCGTCTGTTCCGGGGCTTGCTAGCTTTTCTTTCAGAAAGAGGGGCAGGTCTGAGCCGTCTTGGGCTCGTGGCTTGGTGTCCGGCGTGATGTCACTGCTGTTGACGTCAAATACGTCATCTATACTTTCGTAGATATCATCGATGTAATCGTAGATTTCTGCAATGTACCGTATCGAGTTTCCGGTAAACTGTTATGTTGCTGTCTTAACTCTGTGCGTGTGCGTGTGTGTGTATGTGTGTGTGTGCGTGTGTGTGTACGTGTGTGTGTGTGTGTGTGTGTGTGTGTGTGTGTGTGTGTGTGTGTGTGTGTGTATGTTCCCTTCCTTTACTGGTGGCTACCCCATATTAAATCATCATGGTGTTTTCTGATTCTGTGGGTTTCTTCAACCCCATTAGTTTGTCACAAAGTGTGCCTCTTTTGTAAATAATGTAGTTTTCAATCATAGTTCTCCTCCTCCAACAATTTCAAATCCAGCAATCGTGTGGCAATTTCCTTGCTATCTTAAAATAAAACAGTATGTAACTAATGATACGAACTCGACTTTATTTTGTAAGATAACTGGTTTTTTTAGGGATCGGATTTTGCTTTTAGATTGTGCTTACAGTGATCAATACCCTGACAGCAATGTAACACCCTCACCCTCATCAAGCGAGTCTGCGTAACTGTCAGACGAGGAATCGTCCGTGGTGTCAAGTTCGCCGATGCTGTCGTAGATGTCGCTGTCATAACCAATGCTCTCTGTAATTGTGAACATGTGTATTATGACATGTTTAACACCACCTCACTTACAAAAGGAAAGCAAGGTCATGCAAACCGTAATAAAACAACCGACAGGTTCGTAAAAATTTCTAAACGTTTTACAACAATACATGATAATATAACGTTATGTATGACAGCAACAGTTTGCACAATATAATACATTGAACAGTTAAGGTTTGTCAAAAGAAGTGCACAATTAAAGTGTTAGATGAAATCGAATTCAAAACAGTCTGACCGTTATGATCAATATTTGTTTTGATATATGTTTTCAAATGTCCTCCAACACATGCGACTATGTACTAAGTGAGTGAGAAGCAAAGATGTTGTCATGGTTACAAAGACTCACCATAATCAGTGTCTGTTACAGTTTCAGACGTGTCTTCTTCACTTTCAAGCTCGTGATAAATGCTTCCATCCACTGCATACTTGCCTTGAAGAACACACACAAGTCAATATGACGGCGTAAAAGTAACAAAAGATGACTTATCGAACAGATCACGCACACAGAACTAAAATTACTGTATTTGGCGAACAATCAAAACATACAATCTCAATGCAAAACAAAGCTATATTTGATGTTAAATTGTTCAGAACAAAAGTACAAAAGTAACGACGATTTAAGCCTATTGCTAAACAAATCAACCTCCTGTTTAAGTAATATGCAATCCATCAGCCCAACTGTGAAACTAGTGTGTGTATAATAATCATTCATACTACGAGGTTTAAATGCACGTTCTTAAGCTAAGAATGTAATAGGTCATTTTCCTAAGCTTACCATCAGCCAGTTGTTCCACCTTTTGCTGGGACTGACGGCTCTTTGTGGGGTTACCGAGGTTGTCCAAGTCATCTGCACTTTCGTACATATCATTGATGTGCTCTTCGAATTCTGCGTTTAAAATCACAAGGATATTTATTTAGATATATGCATTTACATTAAAAAAACACCATTTTAACATATTTAAAATCATGTTTCAAAATTTCATCAGAATCTGACATACATGCTAAAAAAACTGTCCAATAAAGCTAATCGTCATTAGAAAAAAAAAAGCTTAAACAAATAAATCAAATACCAGTAAAAGCATTAACAACAATCAACAAAAGTGCATCAAACTTGTTGAAACCGCTGCTGTGCCAAAACTGTGTTTCGGATTAAATCGTTTTCCAATTGTTGAATTTGAATCTTACCGTCATCCGGCGGTGTGCTTGTGCTCTTTGGAGAATTCATTTTTGAGGATTTTTCAGGTACGTCCAGGTCGTCTGCACTCTGATAGAAGTCGTTGATGTGTTCTTCAAACTCTGTGTTGAAGAACAATCAGTTAGTTATTTCCCCCTTAAATAATTTGTGACCCTCCACCACGAAATGAGTCGCATGTCACCTCGCGCGGTTCTGCGCTAGGCTTGATATAAGTCCGGAGAGTGTATGGTAACAGTGAGAGGGTCACCTTAGTCACAGGCGTATAACTCAAACAGTTTCCGCTCTTTTCTAAAACGGGTTTCACCACTGGATAGAGCATAACAAACTCTTCAGAAAAATGTAAAAATATGAAAATCATGCAAAGGTGACATGTGACTCATTCCGTGGTGGAGGGTCACATTTGTTTGAGCATTTTAGCTCCTTCGTTTTATTAATGAGATTCAGAACTGTAATCAAAGGTGCATGCAGTATCTTCCAGATAACCGTTTGAAAAAGCCACGGAAGCATTAAACTCGGTCTTAAGTTAATATTATAACATATATTGCAGTAAAGGAAGGAGTAAATCAATGAACAAATGAATCATTGATTGAATAAGAAAATAGAAGCAGAAGTTGAAATATAAAATATGAATATCTCTTATTTCCAGAGAAAAGGGTTTAGGTTCGTTGATTGGCGTCCCGTGGAAGTTTCCAGAACGTACGTCCACATCTTCTGTAATGTCATATAAATCATTGGTGTGCTCTTCAGGGTCTGCGTGTAAGAATAACATGATACGCATGTTCTTAGTTATCTTTATCTCCTTCAAGCATTTTTTCTCTTTTTTTTAAATTCGTCAGCGCAAGTGTTATACAAGAAACCGTGTATACATGATCATTCTGATTTTAAACAATCAATAATAAACTGAAGTCCCGACTTACCATCATCCGGCGCTAACCCCGGGGCTCCGGATTTGCTTTTTGTGGTTTGTGTCTTCGATGAGTTTTCAGGACGATCCAAATCGTCTGCACTTTCATAGAGCTCGTTGATGTGTTCTTCAAATTCTGAAATTCCAATCCATACTTGTTAAATTCGGCTGTGAATCTGATTATTAATTATAATGTTTGTATGCTACAACTTTATCTTACACGCATAACCATATACAACAAGCCACAAACAAGCAGCCTTACACGAACACTATTTTCGTATTGTATAAAAGAAAACGGTAAATGAAATTGAATTAATCTATTAAAGTTCACAGTACTAACTTAACAATACGTTAGAGGCCGACTCCTTCCCATGTAAACGATTTGGTTTAATTACGATATCAGATCTGCCTGGGCTTTTACACGAGATAAGAACAACCCAACACTTGGTCACACACTGACAATGATTTCATAAACAACATTCCCGCTGTACACAGACAGCAGTTATAGGCTATTGATTTCGGTATATGTGCAGTTAGACCTTTTCTCGTGTAAAAACCCGGATGTATTTTATATGGTGAGCCAAATCGTTTACACCGGGGGGGGGGGGGGGGGGGGGGGGATTTTGTATTTAAATCTTAGTTCCTTGAAATACACTGGACAGTGTTCCTGGTAAAACACGCTGTTCATTTTTGCTATGAGCACTCCGCAGAAAATTCCGTTCTAGGACTCACCGTCAGTCTCAGCTGGCCTTGCTGTCTTCTCTGATCCAACGTCACCTCCAAGCCCTGAAAACAATTTCATAGTATTTACTTTACTGTATTATTATTTTGCTGGGAAACAGTTGAACACTAGCAGCAACAAGTGTCACGTCCATGCATGTTTGGGTGCAATAAGCCGCCTGCACTTATTATGGCAGAATGACCAAGGTCTTTTCTGTGCCACTGTGGTTTAGCAAGGGTGGGACATGGCTACCGTCTCTGAGTCTGCACATACAGTTCACCCGTGTCCGTTTCGGCCTGGATTCGAACCCGGCCGTGTTCGTCCACAGGATCTCAAGTCCAAATCTCTAACAACTGAGCTATCGGGCCCCCAATTACTTGCAATTTTACAGGGTTTCGAACGGGGGGGGGGGGGGGGGGGGCTACATCTTTACTGTTATTTAATTTAAAGTTGTATGAACTTTGGGAGGCACACAGATAAAGCAATGTCCAACAACGGCCGGTGCCCTTGGCTGTTCCGTTCTTGATAGTCAATAACGCTTATAATACGTAGATTAGTGACGAATAAAAAACCAACAGTATTGTGTTAAAACTCTTTAAAACGCCAAATGAATCTGATAAGCAAATGCTAAATGTGTGAGAACACACTAAGGTATATATCTGTGTGTATGCCTTGTTGTGTCTTCTCTGGCTGTTTCCATGTTTGCCTGTCCGACCTTTTGTGTTCCTACAAGACACTAGGTTTGCGTAGCAGGCAATGCGCGAAGAGAGAGGGTGTGAATAGGGAGAGGGGGGAGGGATACCAAATGAACAAGAAAGCATTAACATAATCTGTTTTGCATTTAAGTTCAGATAGGACAAGTGGCAGCCGAGACATACAAGTAAACGTACACTCGTCACACAGAATTACGTTACCTGCTTGTAGCACTCCTTTGGCAGTGTTGGTCAGATCTTGATGTTGGTCCTTCTTCAAAGCCGGGTCTTTTGGTTTCTGGTCATGCTCCCTGGCTTTTTCGTCCTGGTCCCTCGCTTTCCTGTCCTGTTTCCTTGCTTTCCTTGTTTCTTCCCTCGCTTTCTTGTCTTGTTCTCTGACTTTCCTGGCTTCTTTCTTCACACGTCTTGCCTGTCTTCTTGCTTCTTTTTCTTCTTCTGTCTCCGTCTTCTCGTCCTCCTTTCTAGCAAGTCGTTCCTTTCTTCTCGCTTCTTTCTCTTGAACTTTTTGTTGTTTCCTGGCCTCTCTCCTTGCTTCTTTCTCCTCCTGTGCCTCTATCGTTTCCTTCTTGTTAGCAAGTCTCTCCTTCCTTCTTGCTTCTCTCTCTTCAGCTTTGTGTCGCTTTCTAGCCTCCCTTTCTCGGTTTTTTTCGTACGTCTTTATTGTTTCTGTGTCTGTGGTGGTATGTCCTTGTTTGTCCATGAAAACTTGCATGATCTTTTGCATGATCTTTTCCAACAATTTCTTGAGTTTTCTTTGCTTCCGCGCTTCTCTTTCTTCTGGGGTTTCCGTAGGTTTCTTTTCTTTTTCTTCAGGCTTGTCTGTAGTCATGTGTGGCTTACCTTCTCTGTCCTCCTTCATTGCGTTTGCTTCTTGTGTTGCCATGGGAATGCCGTTGTCGGTTCGCTTTTCATCCTCTATAGTTTTAGCCTTCCTTTCTTCTTTTTCCAGAGCTTCTTGTTTCTGCTTGGCATCTTTTTCTGCAGCCCTTTGTCTGTTCTTTGCTTCCTCTTCTCTGGCCTTTTTCTCCTTTTCTTCGTCTTCTCTGGCTTTGGCCTTTCTTTTTTCTTCCTCCTTCCTGTTCTCTTCTTCTTCTCTAGCTTTCTCCTTTTCCCGTTTTTCTTCTTCCTCTCTTTCTTTCTCTTTCTTCTTTGCTTCATTCTTCTCTTTGTCTTCTTCTTCCTTTCTAGCCTTTTCTGCCCTACGTGCTTCTTCTTCTCTAGCTTTCTCTTCCCTTTTAGCTTCTTCCTCTTTAGCTTTCTCCTTTTTATTTTCCTCTTCCTCTCTTTCTTTCTCTTTCTTCTTTGCGTCTTCTTCTCTTTCTTTCTCCCTTTTCTGTTCCTCTTCCTCTCTAACCTTCTCCGCCATCTTGTCTTCCTTTTCTTTGGCCTTCTCTCTCTTCTTGTCCTCCTTGTCTTGCGCTTCTTGTTTCTTCCTCGCCTCTTTTTCTTCCGCCTGTTGTCTTTTCCTTTCTTCTTGCTCTCTGGCTTTCTTCTTCTTTTCTTCTCTGTTCCGTTCTTCGTTCTCTCGAGCTGTTTGCTTTTCCATTTCCAACATCTTCAGCTTTGCTTCTTTCTCTTTGATCGTGGCTTCCTTGGCGTCTTTGTTGAGATGTGTCATTTCTGTGCTCTGTCCTTGTCTGGTTGCGTCTTTGCTGGAGCCTTGAAGTTGATCGTGGCGTACAGTCAGCACCTGGAGAGAGGTTACGGCGTCCACATTGTCAGCGTTGGTGTGTTCTTCAAATTCTGCATGTAAAAATTAAATAACATTAAGTTCTGAATATGCGTGTAAAGACCGTTCTTGCTTAAAGTTAAATAGCTTTACGGCCTTCGTGTTATATTAAGTGAAATAAAAGGTGACTATAATAAATAAAAAAATGTGAGACATAAATTGCATTACATGCATGCATTTATACTTTGACATATTACCTGGACAAGATTGGTTCAACAACAATCCCTGTTGTTTTCTCAAGGCGGTAACTAACAATCATATTTAAGAAACAATGTAAACGTTAGTTTTCCTATCGATTAACTGGGCTAATGAAATATTGATACCACTTCTATCCGGTGCCCTGTACAAACATGCAAATTTGACCCAGAAAAGAAAACAAGATAAGCATAACCAAATGATTCAAATCACTTATAATATATCTAAGACGTGAAAGTTGATTGCTTATTTCAATGCTTTTTTTTCTCTCAGATCTAAGGATATTGGTTCCTCGTAACTATTGTACATAACTTCATTATCTGGAGCGCTTTCGTCCCTTCATTTCTCAGATAAAAAAAAACAAAAAACATGTACAATACTGCACTGGAAGTATTTGGGTTGCACATGTTTGGTATGTACGTGTTTAAGGAGATGGGAGAGAGAGAGAGAGAGAGAGAGAGAGAGAGAGAGAGAGAGAGAGAGAGAGAGAGAGAGAGAGAGAGAGAGAGAGAGAGAGGGGGGGGTGATAAAGAGAGAGACACAGAGACAGAGAGAGACAGAAACAGAGAGAGAGCACTTAGTGATGAGGGGAAAACAAACATGTACAGAAAACGGTGAAAGACAGAAATACGCCAATGTCCTAATTTGTATGTTGGGCTTGTTATTCTAGGCGTCCGGAGACGCCTAGTAATTGGGATCAAGTAAGCGCTTGCCTATGGACAGGATAACTCTGCGGTTGCCTATGGGACACTGCCACATTTACGTCTTGAGTTACTGCCCTTACTTTTTTTTTGGACAAAATTGTTCAACAAAAACATCGTAGGTCGAACTGTGCAGGGTCAACCGCAACAAACTCTAACCATTCATACTTTGAAGTATTTGAGTGACTTATATACCGACATTTTTACTTCTTAGTTTTAGCACAGGTGTAGGAAAAAATCATGAACCAAAATGTTATTTATTTTTTAATTTAACATTTGTTTTACAAATGTGACCATGGTCTTTCAAACATACAGTAACATTAAACATTGTTATGTTAAAAAAAAGAAAAAAAGAAAAAAAGCTTTTGTGCACAAATCAGAAAATACATTGTACATTTTACCTACAGGCCAAACAGTGTCCGTGGCGGCAAAGGACCTATATTTTTAGATCAGTCACTGTGGCAATTTGTCAAGAACAGGCGCTTGCATTTGGATGTGTCCACTGATAGTAGGTTTGGTTGTGATCAATCAGAATGATGAGGAATAAAAATGTATGACAGTTTGTTATGATGACATGTAATTCACATATGCTGAAATGTAATATTATACATGATATAATATTATTATGGCTGTTGCCATGACCATGAACCCCAAGAAAGGTTTAATGTTATGTAAAATCAAAATACCAAAATCAAGCACCTATTTATCTGGTCTACGGCGTGTGTGTTCTGCTCTCTCTTGGCACACAGCCACAGCTCAAAGCAGAGGTTAACTTGAGTGCGCGTGTACCTAGCGGGTGATTTCTAGTTAGGGCCTTTTTCAGCAGACCGCGCGCCGAGTTATTTCGAGTTACTCCCCTTGGGTACGGGCAAACTCGCTGTCGAAGCCACGCTGCAAACTGAGGAGTAGATTGTGTGTGTGTGTGTGTGTGTGTGTGTGTGTGTGTGTGTGTGTGTGTGTGTGTGTGTGTGTGTGTGTGTGTGTGTGTGTGAAGTAAAGGGGATGGTTTGCGTCCTGATATTAATCAAGAATAAATTTTTGGGGGAACAAAAATGTGATGTATAGCTCCCAACAGTAACAACAACAGCAACAACATTATGAAACAAAAGCAAGACGAAAACGCAGTGAAACACATCAAAACCAACAGCTAACTTCGAGTTTAAGTCACTGCAATAACTTGCAATAACTTGTCATAATTCCAGTGTTTTTTTCTGTGCGTTTTTTGTAAATAATGCAATAACAGCACACACATTTGCTTGCAGAATTAAACAAATTTCACCGATACATTCTAGTCACATTGCATCCAAAAAGAATGATCTGCGACTCCAAACTTTGAAAATAAACTGCACTTATATCAGAGACATCTCTGCTTACATTAAAATATTCTATCAACCCGTACTTAAGTTTAAGGCCTAAGTACTTAAGCATTTAGGGTCGAAACTACTTCCGCTATATTCGAAAGGGTGTGCTTGCCAGCTTCTTTAACAAAAATATTCATTTTGTCAAAATAACATGGACGCCTGTTCATTTTGAATGAACATTTTTCTTGTTATGTATGTAGATTCAATTTCGTTTTTCTTCTCCGCTTCCTTGTTGGTATATTGAATGATTTCTTAAGCTCTCTTCCATTATGCAAATTAACATCAATGCACAGGTGGTGTTGACTAGAGTTGTTCGCCCTTCCTAAAGCCTCAAATTAACTGGGCGAAGTCGACTACACGTGGTATACTTCGGGAAGCTGGCCGCAAGGAGCCTTAGCACTGAGTTTTCGGTAAAAAACAACACTTCCCGAAGTCTTCGCGAAGTCGATTTGGGCCTAATTAAGGAACGTCTTTGTAATTAGTACTTGGAATCAAACAAGGTCTCGGGCAATGTACTGTTATCCTGAAATGAAACTTGAACTCTCGAAGTTTCACGTATCGGTATTTGTTAGAATAGTCAGGAAGAAGGAAAAATCAAAATGCTATATCAGTGGCAGTTAATCAGGAAACCCATTGCTTACGATCCCTACACTTTAAGGAAGGATGTGTGTGTGTGTGTGTGAGTGTGTGTGTGTGTGTGTGTGTGTGTGTGTGTGTGTGTGTGTGTGTGTGTGTGTGTGTGTGTGTGGGGGTCGTATTAGACTAATTGTGTATTTTTAATCCTAGTTACCATCTGATTTAATTGCAGATGACAGCGAGTAAAAACTATTTAAAAAGAAACATTATGCGCCTTACGACTTTCCTGAGATGACGCACAACGTAACTGCTCTCTACATTTGGCTAACGCTAAGGTGGTTTTGGTTTTGGTAATCATTGACTTATTTTCCTTCCTTACCAGAAGAGTGAACTTGATCTTTGGATTTGTTCTGCTGTGACCCTTTTTCCTCGTCCACATAACGATCTAAAAGGAAAACCAGTTTGTAAACAGTCCCTGCAGCATATTATTGAAACTCATTACAGACATCAACTATTAACATTCGTAGCTTCTGGAAATGTGAGTACTGAAGCAGATATGACAAGTTTTCGACATGCATACTGAATATCTCTAAAGCTTGTTATCGATTTGACTAAGTGCCAAAAGGTGCTCACAGAACAGAAGACGACTTTGTTTTACAATAAAAATGTTTCTAAAAACGTGTGTCTGCTGAAAATTGGTGTGTGTGTGGATGAATGTGCGAAGAGATAGTGGACATAATTTCGTGTGTCTGACTTGAACGGTTTTGAAGTTATCTTTGTTTAAAGTCAAAAATAACGCCAAAACCGGCCATCTGAAAAAGGACATCGTGATACCTCGTGTTTTGAATATGCCACAGAAAAATAACAAGAAGCACAAATGAATTGCATTTAGTTTGATTGAATGCCTGAAACATCGCTTTACAGACGAGACCAAACGTCAAATCTAAATCTCGAGAGAATTTTTTTTTTTCGATAACCGAATTTTAAGGTGTCGCACGCAAGATGATTCGTCATCACGGCATACATTTTTCAATCGCAGATATTTACTAAATTTCTTTTTCAAAAACTCTGGAATTGATGTCGACACGTCAAGCGATAACGGTGTATCAAACTGCTGTCTTTCAAGTAATCCAGCAAAGACTGCAGAACTTTTGAACAGCATTTTTGAAAACGATTTGAAAATTTCGTCATATCTTGCGTGCGACAAAATGTTCGGTAATTAACGGTTATTTTCTTTTAAAAACAAAATTTACATGTACAAAGATCTACTTCATTTACGGAACCACGTGACACATTCTGTGTTCAAAATTTGTGAAGAAATCACGAACCACGATTGCGCTATCAAGTGTTGAAATTATGTCGTCAACATTTTTTCAGATCTTGCGTGCGACACCTTCTTGCGTTCAACATAAAATGTCACTACCTTATCGAGTTTAATGGGTAAAACTAACTATTTGTTGTCTTAGTTTAATCTTCTTAATTAAAAGCGTAATAAAACCGAACTTCTAAGATGAATTTTAATTGAGATTAGCGAAAGAGCGGGCACGCAAGTCGACCTTAAAGTAAAAGAATGATAACACGAGCGTTTGTCGTGTTGTCTTGCGTGCAACACATTGTCCAAAAAGGAAAATGTATATTTTTCTCAGACGTTTTTTAAGTTGAAACCTTGAAACTTCACACACATTTGGGGTTTAATCGCCCCCATGCATGGTAAAAGTCTTGTTGACCCTTGTCAGATTTCAAGGTCACGGCTGGGTCACATGTGGTTCAGAAAACGGATGAAACATATTTTTTCAGAGATTTTTGAAGCTAGAACCTTCAAACTTCAAACAACGCTTTTGCTTAATGATTGTTCAACATGGAGAATTCAAGGTTGATCCTTGAGAAATGTGAAGGTCATAGCAGGGTCTCGTGTGGGTAAAAAAAAAAACATAACCTTTTTCTCAGAGTTTTTCAAAGCAAGAACCTTGAAAGTTCACATTTTTGGGCTTAATAGCCCCCATACACGGTTAAAGTCTTGTTGACCTTTGTCGAATCTCAAGGTCACATGGGCAAATCAAAAACACGAAAATGCATCATTATCTCAGTTTTTTTTAAAGGGAGAGCCTTCAAACATCACACAACTCTCAACTCCGACTTAAAGAAGTTAAGGTAGATCCTTGTCACATGTCAAGGTCACAGAAAGGTCTCGTACGGGTAAAACAAACAAAACAAACAGATAATATTCATTTTTTCAGCTTTGTTGTTAGCTAGAATAGAGGCACATGCCACCATTCCATTCAACATGACTCATAGAAATGTATGATGTATGACGTAATTGCATTGTGTGTAATGACGCGGCTGCCTCTGTAGTTATTCCAGCCTTTGAAGAAATGGCGTTTTTCCTTGCTTGGACACATTTTTCCTTTTCTTGGATGTTTCAGGAGTTTGGGTGAGTTTGGTGTATATGGTTGAACACAATTTAAAATTTGCATAAAAGTGTATTAAAATAAACAGTGGTAGCCAGTCTCATCTGTTGTGTCGACAATTTAATCTCTTTTGTGTGACCTCAACTTGACCCCTCTGAATGCTCTCAATCATGGAAATTGACCACACTTTG
Source organism: Littorina saxatilis (assembly GCF_037325665.1). Lineage (NCBI taxonomy): Eukaryota > Metazoa > Mollusca > Gastropoda > Littorinimorpha > Littorinidae > Littorina > Littorina saxatilis. The sequence continues at coordinate 60,388,888 of NC_090252.1, forward strand.
ATTATAACCAAACAACATCAAAACTTTGGAATGTGTGAAGTTTCAAAGGTGTTGCTTAAAAGGCGTTCGTGAAAATGACAATTGTATGTGTCTGACTTCAATGCGACCCCGCTGCGACCTTGACGTTTGATTTTATCAACCAGACTTTCATCATGTGTGAATGACTTCAAACACTATAAAACTAGTTGAAGAAATTGACAATTTTTCAAAGTTTAAGCCAGATGGCACTGCTGTGACCTTGAAATTTGACAAACATTAACCAGGCGGTCACCTTTTTTAGAAAATATCCTTAAAGGATCTTTAACCTTACTGTGACCTTGGAATTTGATGAGGTTTAATTTAACTTGCGTAGTGTGCCAAGTTTCAAGGCCCTAGCTTCAAAAACATATGAGAAAACCTCATTGAAAAATGTATATGTTTGACCTCAACGCGACCCTGCTGTGACCTTGACTTTTTCAACCAGACTTTAATCGTGTGTGAACATTATACACTAGAACTGTGTGTATTTTCAAAGCTCGTGCTATAAACGCGCTGAATAAATTGAAAATATTCCACATTTGGACCAGATGTGACCCCGCTGTGACCTTGAACTTTGACAAAGATTAACAAGCAGGTCACTTTTAATGAGGTTTTATAAAAATGCTGAAAGTATGTGAAGTATGTAAAGTCTAACTGATCTAGTATTAAAACATGTAAGACGTGACAACGACAATTTTCCAGTTTGCAAAGGAAATTTAACCTCGCTGTGACCTTGAAATTCAATGTTGTTTAGTGTGATGTGCACCATACCTGGAGGTCATTATACTTTGGTTGTGTGCCAAGTTTCAAAGCCCTAGCTTTAAAAACGTGCGAGATAACCTTAATGCTATGACTCAGTGCCGTTTTGAATGATATAACGAACAAAATTATCGTTATTTGTAAAATCATTTGGGTAAATTTATCTTTTCTTTTCGTAATTGGGTTCCAGCATCTGTTGTCTTAACAAAAATCACAATATCAGTCGTGTTTGTCAACTTTTATTTTTTAGCCCCTTTGTCCGCTTTTCGTGCGCACCTTTTGGCACTTAGTCATTTATAGATATGATTGCTTTTTACATTTAGTCAAGTTTTTACTAAATGTTTTAACATAGAGGGGGACTCGAGACGAGGGTCGTGGTGTGTGTGTCCAAGTAGCTGTCAACAATGGGCAAAGCTTTATGAATTACACAAATATTTTGTGTATTACATGTATTATGTGTAATTGATGTTGCAATTTTCCATTATCATCATCGTCATCGTCATCATCATCATCATCATTTACACCATATAATCATTGTAGGCATTAGTGTCAACGTTGATATCGTGTGAATTTCTACCGTCGATCACTTTACATGTGTAACCTCAATTAACATGTTGCATGTTTCGCTTGTTTGATTTGTATGTTGTCGTGTGTGTTATTTTTTGTTTCATTGTTTAACAACAACAACAACAACAACAACAACAACAACAACAACAACACAAAGTGTTTTAAATATGTATGCTTACTTTGTCATTGTGTCGTTTGTGTTTATTTGCTTGTTTGCTTATTTGTTCGATTATTTGTTTGCTGGTTTATTCGTTTAATTTGTTTATATGTCAGGTTGTTTTATTTGTTTATCATTTATTAGACATTTGTATTAGAAGTAAGGACCGGTTTTAAGAAAAGGCATAGCCTTAAACCTCTATCCTTGAAAAATTAAGTTCCAACATCACCATCATCATCATCACCATATGTCTGTCTGTCTTTCTCTCTGTCTTTTTCTTTGTCCTTCTCTCTCTCTCTCTCTCTCTCTCTCTCTCTCTCTCTCTCTTGTACACACATCTTAATCATCATTTAATATAATAGCTATTGTTTTTGTTTAGTTTTAACAAATTCAGAGTTAATTTATCATTCATTTGGCTGTTTATAAATATGTATGGAGTGTATAATGTCATGTAAGGGACAGGTTGGAAGATAAGGCATCTCCTAAAACCGTCATCTCTTTATAACAAAGTTTTGAATCTAAATCTGAATCTCTCTCTCTCTCTCTCTCTCTCTCTCTCTCTCTCTCTCTCTCTTTCTCTCCCTCTCTCTCCCTCAGTCTCTCTCTCTCTCTTTCTTTTTCTCTCTCTCTCTGTCTCTCTCTCTCTGTCTCTCTCTCTCTCTAGCTCTCTGTCTGTCTGTCTCTCTCTCTCTCTCTCTCTCTCGTTATCTCTCTCTCTCGTTATCTCTCTCTCTTTCTATCTCTCTCTCTCTCCCTCTCTCTCTCTCCCTCTCTCTCTCTCTCTCTCTCTCTCTCTCTCTCTCTCCCTCTCTCTCTCTCTCCTTCGCTCTAAGTAATGACTTAACATTATTGGCTCTTGTGCTGCCGTGCTTGTGTGTTTTTCTGGATGCTATCGAATGAACATGAAATTAATCAGACGAGCATGCTTGTTAATTAGTCTTTCGGATGAGACGAAAAACCGAGGTCCCTTTGTGTACACTAATTGGGGTGTGCACGTTAAAGATCCCACGATTGACAAAAGGGTTTTTCCTGGCAACATTGTATAGGCATAGATAAACAAAAAAAAATGTCCGCCAAAATACCCGTGTGACTTGGAATATTAGGCCGTGAAAAGTAGGATATGCGCCGAAATGGTTGCGATCTGCTGGTCGATGTGAATGCGTGATGTATTGTGTAAAGAAATCCATCTCACACGGCATAAATAGATCCCTGCGCCTTGAGTCCGAGTCTGGAGATGAGCGCGATATAAGACTTCATATGATAATAATTAAGTCAAAAAACAGCAACGTCCGTTTCGTGTCATAAGATTTTAATTTTATCGCGTAGATTCTTGAATAACTAAAACATTCAGAAAAGGAAACGGTCTCCAAGTATCAAAACATGTCAACGACAAATGAATATTGGTTTTGTTCTGTACTTGAGGGGCGGACATAGTATAGATGTTAAAAAGCATTTTATTGTTGTGTTATAAAGTGAATCATAAACACAATACAATCAACTTTTTTTCAATACAGATAATGTACTGTCTAAAGATTAAAAGTGTATAAACCAAATTGAATAGCCCCCATGATTTATGTTACTTACCTCTACGTTTAGCGACGATAATGACGACGACGATAATGATGACCACAAGTACAGCAGCAACAACGCCCACCACCACACCTACCAAGGGAAAAGTTGGGCCAGCTACGTCTTCTGTGCGGGAGGAATTCAAGGGAAACATTTAAACATTTAACTTCGATACTCCGAGTAACAAAAGAACATGACAGAAATATATTTCTTGAACGATAGTGACCATAACAAAACCACTGGCACAAACTATTCACACCTGTTTCAAACATTCGAACAACTTATCAAACAGAAATATGTGAACATCGGATGAGTGACACTTTAGAAAAAACTGCAATTAAAATTGTGCACACCTTGAATTTCAGACATTTCACTGACAATGACGCACGTAATACTGTTGGGGGTCATGGTCAAGACAACTTAACTAACGTCACAGCTCCTATCTTATATAGCCGTTTGGCATTTTCTTCTCAAATTCTTGCCGACAAAGCAGAAACAGATCAATCGATAATTCCATGCCACTAGAGACGTTAAATTAATAACCATACAATAACATTTACCAGACGAAAACGTGTGTGATCTTGTGGCGGACAACTCTGGGAATTCAGTATTGAAAGCCGTGCACGCCACTTCTCGCACGTCAATCATTCCTTTGTCAATAGTGCACGTGCTGCTTTCAGAGGTCAAGGTGAAGGCCACACAAGCAACACTCCAGGTAAAGTTGACCGAAGGATAGGCCACATCATACGTGCAGGTCAAGGTCACGTTTTGAAGGTCATCATTGCCGTCGCCAGGAGCAGACACTGTCACATTGTTGGGACCGTCTGAAAATGGCCAGAAAATATTCACGCTGACAATTTAGTACAACACTATAAGCTGAACTTATGTGCAGTCAGATAGTACATTACACATTGGCATGCTCACAACATCGTGCATGAGAAGAGCAGAGTCAAGCTGAGAACTCCTGGTTAGCACCACGCAACCCGTCATACCGACCCCCACTGTTATCACATTTACAATCTCCAGCGCGCTAGTCACACAACCCCAGTTTAATTCTGTGTTTCTTTGTTGGTGTTTGTTGCTGCTGTTCTTGTTTTTTTTTTTTTGCGTTTCGGTTTTTGTTTTGTTTTAAACAGTTCCTATTTTTAATGTACTCACACGCCACAAGCATAGTGTAGTCGGAAGAACGAACTTCTTCTGGACGCCCCTCGCCCCAAACTGAAGAACATGTATATTCAGACCCGTTCATGTTTCTAGAAACATTGCGGATGTGCAGACCAGCAGTGTCATTAACATCACGCCAGGAGATGGTGGCGGGCGGGTTGCCGTGCTGTGCTGTAGGATGGCTGCACTCACAGGTCAGGTCGCTGCCTTCTGACACGTAGTCCGGACACGTTGTGGTCAGGGTTGGTCCGGGCTTCTCTGTGTAAGTATTTAAAAACAAAGCTGTTCAGCCATGTGGAACACAGGTAAAGATCGCGATGAGAGAAAAACTTACAAATCTGAAGAAGTATCATCTACACTGGTCAAAATGAGGCTTCCGGCAAGTTTGGCCGGCTGACGTGCAACATAATAATCGATGTTAAGAGAACTGATTCCTACATAAATGCCTGGGCTCCCTCTAAGCTTTTTGTCAATGTATGTGAACATAGATATTTTCAAACAAAACTGTATGGGTATAACGACAGCCGGTACACTGCTTGGATCCTTCTGTAGGTAAAACGGACTCCATTATAAAACAAGTCGCGTGAAGCGTTATCTAAACATGTTGTCAATCTGACGGCCTGAAACCAACAGATCAACACTGAATGCCAAGCATGCGACGGTTGTAGCCAATTTGCACAAAACATTGCTTTATAAGAGTAAGCATGACATATCTTTATTTCAGGATTTAGAAACAAGTTTTGGAAATGTAACGCAATCATTATAAAATCTAACACTGACATTTTCATTTGTATTGTAATATGTTTTCACATTTTATTAAACAAACTCATTTGTATTTGTTAAGGTTTCAAGCTAAAATGCAATCCCATTGTCTGGATTGCTTGACAGCGTTTCAATCGAATTGGTTGAAAAATTAGGTCGTCGTAGTGCCGCTACAACTTTCATTAAAACGGATATGACGTCATATAATACATTTATACAAGAACAATGAGACAAAACTGAGTTGGGATAACATCTGGGGAGAAACACGTGAAAAGTACATGAAGATATGCCCAGTATTTTTCCGGGAACCGCTCTACACGCATATGTGTTCATACATACGTACCTCTCCGCCCCAGTCTCGATGCCTAGTCTAATAATAAATCTTTAGTCAAAAGCTGACTTGATGTAAAAAACGCATCTGAGTATAGGTAGAACGTGCATGTTATCACAAGCATGAAAGGTAATGTGCAACGTACCAATGGTAACAACACCATCGACCTGATGAGATTTGTTGCTGGGTTGTATCAACACGCCAAAGTAGTGAGTGATCTCCGAGCTGTTTACTGGCAGCGTCATGTCACAGTGACCTCGCTGGTACTCCAGTCCGTCCGTGTCTGTGAATGTCGACAGGCTGAGATTTGAAAAAAGCTGGTCACCTGTCTGAACACATGACAAGGTTTACTTGATTAGTTAAACAACAACAAAAAGCGAAAATGCAGGTGAACAATCCCACCCCTAACACATTGATCCTGGATCACTCACACGATATACATAAGAAAATCAGCACAAACAGTGCTCTAGTGCATCGATACAGCTTCCATAATGGTTGGCTGTTTTATGTCACTTCAACCGATATGGCTATGCAAAACTGTTCTGTAAGTAACACAATGAATTGGCAGTGC
>NC_090252.1:60399785-60418252 GCF_037325665.1 Littorina saxatilis
CGATTTCGCGGGGAAGCATGCTTGATATTTTTGTGTATGTGTATGGCCGTTTGAACCCCGCCATTCAGGAAGCCATACGCCGATTTCAGGGGGAAGCATGCTTGATATTGTTTGTGTTTCTAGAACCCACCGAATTATGGATTACAGGATTTTTTCCCGTGCGCAATTGGTCTTCTGCTTGCCTGTACACACCAAAGGCGATAAGGTACCAGCAGGTCTGCACATAAGTTGACCTGGGAGATCGGAACACTCTCCACCTTTAACCCACCAGGAGCGGCCGGGATTCGAACCCGCGACCTTCCGCATAGAAGGCCAGCGTCTTATCCACTAGGCTACAGCGCCCGATGAATTTGGACAATTTCCTTTGCGTTTGAAGCCTCGCGGTTCTGATAAAACGTTCACACATGTTTAGTTTTATTGCTATACCTTGTTCTGTACTCAACAGGGAAGTACTCAACAGGGAAGTACAAATGAAGCGATACGACTCCTATACATTCCGGGCTTTATTTTGTGAAAAGAGTACTTATCTTTTATCGCCGCTGAATACACCTGAGGGTAAACCAGCATGTGTGACGTGAAGGCGCCTGGTGGTGAAAAGATAAACAAGTGTTCTTTTCTGATGGTTTGTGAATCTTTTAACTTTTTTTTCTCTCTGTTCATAACACGTCCTTTCTGGTCTGAAGTGACAGTACAGACAGCAACAGGCTGTGTGATATTCCAAGGCTATTGTTCCGTCACCTACAGTTGAAGAGTCTATTCTCTCAATCTGGAAGGATACTGGCTGGCAATATAGAGATGTATGTCCACAGAGGCCAGGGGCGGACCCAGGGGGGGGGGGGGGAGGGGGTTCTGTTGCTCGGGAATCCCCACCTGGCCTGACCATGCACCTCCTCTAAGGGTAAAACAATATCGTTTTGTGTCTCTCTCTTTCTCTCTCTCTTTTTCTCTCTCTCTCTCTCGCTCTCTCTCTCTCTCTCTATCTCTCTCTCTCTCTCTCTCTCTCTCTATCGCTCTCGCTCTCTCTCTCTCTCTCTCTCCTCTCTCTCTCTCTCTCTCTCTCTCTCTCTCTCGGTCTTTCTTTCTGTCTGTCTCTCCGTTTGTCTCTCTCACTCTCTCTCTCTCTCTCTCTCTCTCTCTCTCTCTCTCTCTCTCTCTCTCTCTCTCTCTCTCTCTCTCCAACAATAGAGATAATGTCACACTTTTAACTGGCTGACCTCTTTGTAAAATGGAGGATGCGAGTGCATATGCCTTCAGGGATTTTAGATGGATCATATTTCATGCACATCTATCTAAATGAGAAGTTCTCCGTTTCTTTGTGTCCGTGTGAGTACAATGAAAATAGAAATCGAGAAATTGAATATGAAGACGATGAAGGTATTTTGAATCGTCCTATTTCAAAAGAAGAAGTGTTGATTCCAATGAGAAAGTTAAAACCTCAAAAGTCTGCTGGGCCTGATGGAATAATAGGAGAACTTTTGAAAAATGTTTTTTCTCCGGGGATTGACTTTTTGGTACACTTGTTTAATTTTTTTGTTTTCCAAGGGTGTATTTCGAGAAAGTTGGACAGAGTCCATTGTTATACCTTTGTTTAAGAAAGGCGATGTGAATGATCCACATAATTATCGTGGAATTTCGCTGTGTAATGTTAGTAGCAAGGTCTATAGTACTGTGATTAATAACAGGTTGCAAGAATGGATTGAATGTAATAACAGTACGGGTGAATATCAAGCTGGTTTTAAAAAGAATTATTTCACTATTGATCATATGTTTACACTGTTGGCCTTTGTACAGAAACAATTTTCTTTGAATCGTAAGCTGTATGTTGCCTCTATATAGTTTGAGAAGGCGTTTGATTCCATCAATAGAGCTTTGCTCTGGCCAATTCTGTTAAAAAATGGTATAAAAGGGAAACTCTTTAGGTGTGTGAAGAGTATGTATGATAATGTAAAAATAAAAGTGAGATGTGGAGCAAGGTTTACGGATTATATTAATTGTACATTTGGTGTTAAACAGGACGATGTATGTAGCCCAGTTTTATTTTCTCTCTTTATTAATGAGTTAGCACTTGAGATAATTGAGAATGGAAGACATGGTGCCACATTTACTGATGATAATTTGGAATTGTTTATTCTTTTGCTTGCTTATGATTTATTGTTGTTATCAGAGACTGTTCTGGGTCTACAGACTCAGTTAAATAATTTACGCAGGGCAGTGTCCTCTCTTCATTTAAAGGTAAACATGAGTAAAAGTAACATTATTGTGTTTAGGAAAGGTGGATATTTGAGTGCAAGGGAAAGATGGACATATGGGGTTGATATTTTACCTGTTCTAAACGTGTATAAGTATTAAGGAATATTGTTTTCAACTCGACTCAGTTTCACTGCTGCCTGTAGCGATCTCTCAAGCCGGACCAAAAATGCTCTGATGTGTATTATACAAAGATTATCTGTGCTTAATAATAATAGTTTGAATGTTTTTTTGAAGTTGTTTGATTCCCAAGGACAACCAATAGTACAGTATGGTGCTGAGATATGGGGACTGGATAAAGCTGCTCTGCAGTGTGAAAAAGAAAATTTATTTGCATTGAAGAAGTTCTTAGGAGTTCGTATGCGAACACCTAATGACCTGGTATATGGCGAAACAAACAGATATCCGATATATTTGAATTCTATTTTAAGATGCGTTAGCTACTGGATGAAATTGTTAAAGATGGAGGCGCACAGACTTCCTCGTAAATCATATGATATGTTGTATAAAATGGATGAGAGTGGTAAAAAGAACTGGGCCTCAAGTGTCCGTTGTAAATTGTATGAGTACGGTTTTGGTTTTGTGTGGTTGAATCAGGGCGTTGTTAATGAAAAAGAGTTTTTGCGTGTTTTTAGGGAAAGGTTGGTCGATTGCAGATGGCAAGAGTGGGATTATCATATTCAAAATAGTGATAGATTTGCTGTTTATCGGACATTGTGTACTGTACATGACATAAACCCTACCTTTTGTTGAATGTGGATAGACATCTAAAGTTTATTGTAATTCGATCAAGTTTGCGTTTTAATGAAACAGATCCTGTGATTGGTCAGAATGCCCCAACTCATTAAAAATTACCGGTGACTAATTGTTGATAGCCACTCGCTATAAAATCCATTAACAACCTGCTGGCGAGGCGCATTGATACCGCCTGACTAGTCTCGGTTAGCTTTGAGGGTCATTTTACAAGTAGGAAATATGAAGGTTAACGAGATACCGAGACCATAAGGTATGCGAAGTGATGACGTCGAATACGTGACGTAAGTTGATGCATGAATTCCAGTCAATTCCAAAGATCGCTTTTGTGATGAAAGAATTTGTTTTAGAGTTTGGTGTCCAGAAACCCGTCAAAAAGGAAGGGAAAATGTGTGTGAAAGAAAACAAAACAGGAGCAGAGTGATACGATAGGAATACAGAGACATATTTCTTGGGACTTGACCCTTGCAGGTAGGTGGACTGAAAGTAGTGTGTGAAGTGAACAGAACAGAACCAATTCAGAACAGTTTACAACCGCATGAAAGCAGGAAAGAGATCGTCGTCAGATTGAATTACAATAACATTAACATGCTTCCATTTGAAACTTCTCGGTCTCCATCGTGGATTGACGCCCTCTCAAAGTCTAATTGAAGCCCTCCGTCGCTTCGCTCCGTCGGGCTTCAATTAGCTTTTGTCGGGCGTCAATCCCCGATGAAGACCTCGAAGTTTCAAATGGAAGCATGTTAATGTGTAATTATGACTAGGTTTCGATTCGGTATTTCAGAAATAAATGTGCATGCTAACCGATATAAACAGCATGATGCCGATCAGTTGATGTGTCCCCTTTGTAAAGTAAAGCAAGAAGTCAGATGAAGTCCATTTTGTTTTGTGTTGTCCATACTTAAACAGATTAAGAAAAAAATGTATCCCATTTAAATATTATAAAAACCCAAGCACTTTTAGACTTAGCTTGCTCCTGGCTTCACCTCAAGAAACTGTTGTTAGAAATGTATCCTTGTATTTGTAAAAAGCCTTTAAATTAAGAGATATTGTAACCTCTTAGTTAAATAACGTGTAATGTATGTTTTAATCTGTAGTGTTGTGCGATTATTATGTTGTACCTTTTTTGCACCTGATGAGTTACATTATTTGCAACGTTAACCATTTGTTCACACTCCTTCATAAGGGGCTATGGCCTATTGAATACATTATCTGCGTCTGCGTCTGCGTCTCACTGTCTCTCTCTCTCTCTCTCTCTCTCTCTCTCTCTCTCTCTCTCTCTCTCTCTCGCTCTCTCTCTCTATCTCTCTCTCTCTCGCTCTCTCTCTCTCTCTCTCTCTCTCGGTCTTTCTTTCCGTCTGTCTCTCCGTTTGTCTCTCTCTCACTCTCTCTCTCTCTCTCTCTCTCTCTCTCTCTCTCTCTCTCTCTCTCTCTCTCTCTCTCTCTCTCTCCAACAATAGAGATAATGTCACACTTTTAACTGGCTGACCTCTTTGTAAAATGGAGGATGCGAGTGCATATGCCTTCAGGGATTTTAGATGGATCATATTTCATGCACATCTATCTAAATGAGAAGTTCTCCGTTTCTTTGTGTCCGTGTGAGTACAATGAAAATAGAAATCGAGTTTGGCGTTACTAATCGACATGCAGATGATGTCACAATGGTCAAGTATTTTAACGCATTCCTATTGTCCACGATTTTCTCTCGTTACAAACTTCAATTTGAGATGTGTGTGTGTGTGTGTGTGTGTGTGTGTGTGTGTGTGTGTGTGTGTGTGTGTGTGTGTGTGTGTGTTTGTGTGTGTGTGTGTGTGTGTGTGTGTGTGTGTGTGTGTTTGTTTTTTGGTTGATGGGTACGTGTTTTTTTGGTTTAGTTTGTTTGCTAGCTTGCTCACATTTTTACTCCTATAAACAAAACAACCGTGTGATAGATATTAGAGCTATGGACAGACAGACACACAAACACAACAAATCATTTGATACATTTACACAAAAAGCTACAAATAAAACTCACCCGGCAAGAAGCACGCAATCATTACACAGAAGGGAATTAACACGTTCATGGCAGTTTGATCTCTGGTCAAAGGTATACTTTTCCTGCGTGTTCTAGCTTCCAGTGAGGGTCACTCTTGTATTCCGCGAAACAATCCACATGTCAACTCATCTCTCCAACATGTCTTACATCGCAAGAAGCACAGTTCACAGCCAAGTAACCTGTAAAACTGACCTCTTTCAGACACATTCTTCAATTAAATCAAATCAATCGTATGTCAGAAACTATCATAAATTTAAGGAACGGATAATTTTTATTTTAAGTATTTACCACAGGAAATATGTCAACACAAAGTTGCGAATCTACCTTATTCGGTCAGAAATGCTCAGAATTCATAGTACGGGTGACTTAACTGAAATATATTACACACAAACAACGAGAAGTAACACTTCACAACACAATACACGTGAATTGAAGCACTAGAAGAGTATCCACGATGACAATTTTACAACGAAACACACACCGCTCCTCCCTGTCACAACTAAAAACCTAAACTGAGCTGGGGAATTTTGTCTACTGCTTCTGCCAAGATAGGTTTATACCTTCCGGGTAGATTTTTTTCTCTGACACACTAAAGTAGAGAGGGTGTGTGCTCTAGTTGTGAGATGTTGTCAGGTGATAATAAATTCGTGCATTTGTTCGCTGGCCCCCTTTTGTGCAGACGGGTAGGAAAGACTTCCTCATTGCCACGTTGTAAATAAAGACTTGCACAGCATGGCAAGCTCCCCCTTGTCGTGGTATGGTCACGCGAGTAGAGGATTAGCGTAAGGTAATTAACTCGAGCCTCTTCAGATCCACCCTGTTGTCGTGTCAGTCAGGCAAAACATTGCTGGGTAAAGACACAGACGCAAACAGACACGGGCACTGACATGGATGCACTGAGAGAGAGAGAGAGAGAGAGCGAGAGAGAGAGAGAGAGAGAGAGAGAGAGAGACTGAGAGAGAGAGAGGGAGAGAGAGAGAGAGAGACTGAGAGAGAGAGAGAGAGACTGAGAGAGAGAGAGAGAGATCGAAAGACTGAGATAGAGAGAGACTGAGAGAGAGACTAAGAGAGAGCGAGAGATAGACTGAGAGAGAGAGAGAGGGATGGAGAGAGGGAGAGAGGGAGAGAGGGAGAGAGAGAGGTAGAAGGGAGAAAAGAGAGAGATAGAGAGAAAAAGAGAGAGAGAGACAGACAGACAGACATAGACAGAGACAGAGGCAGAGAATGAGAGAGAAATAGAGAGAGAGGGAGGGAGTTAGAGCGGGTGAGAGAGAGAGGGAGTGAGAGAGGAAGTCTTACATAGACTTTGAATCACGATCTTGTCAAGTTTAGATTATATTGTGATAACATTTGTACATCCTTCTTATGAAAAACTTTAGGGAATACCCCTTGTGCTCTTCACAATTCCAAGGTGAAGATCTCAGCTACGCTAGCACGCCCCGACAGTCATGTCATTGTGCTGTGACACACACTAGTTTACAAGCATCATATAACAACTTCGTATGACAGACTGACGATTTTACCTTTATAAAGTTGCATCGCAGGTTTGAACGTAAAGGATGTTATATAAAATGATCACATTTTCGTCTTACAAATAATACCCACAAAATATGATGTTCCTTTGCCGAAATATCTCTATAATTCCACACCAAGACCACTGACAGCGCTCGGTACCTGACGATTATTGTGATATCATTTGTTTTTAGTGTCCATTTTCCTTTCTTGTAGACATGTTCAAATATTGATCTGTATCTATACTTCTGAACCAAATTATACTGTTCAAAAAAAGAAACGCATAGATTGTAATATTTGGTTAATTTAGTTATATGGCTACAAGGATACCCACCAAACTGCAGAAAATGTTTATCTGGTCGTCGACCTTTCGTCCATTGCCACAAGTGAGCTCTGCACGTGACGCATGCGTTATCAGTGGCTACAATGTTTAAATTGCTCATTTGGCATGACCACTCGTCATGCTTCAGTGTAATCTCGTGAAACTCGGGGAATATTGAGCTCTCACCATGTCTTCCAAAACCCATAAAAGCGGATTGTTCGCCACAAAGAAATCAGACGACAATTCAGCGACGAAAGATGGCCCGATTGAGCAGAGAAGACCGCCAAATTGCATTGGGTCGTTTACAAGCAGGCCAAAGTCAAAGTGCAATTGCCAGGCACTTCCACGTGTCCCAGAGCACCATCAGTAGACTGTGGGTCAGGTTTCAAGCCACTGGCTCCGTTGCTGACTTGCCACGAGCGGGAAGACCAAGGGCAACAACTGCTGCTCACGACCGCTTCATACGGCTCCGCCACCTCCGGAATCGTTTCCTGTCGGCCTCATCTTCTGTCCAGGCTCTCTCCGGGCCACACCGATTATCGGACCAGACCGTGCGGAACCGCCTGCATGAAGCTGGTTTGAGAGCTCGCAGACCTCACAGAGGAGCTGTCCTCACCCGCCGCCATCGCCAGAACCGAGTGCAGTGGGGCAACCAGCACCTTTGCTGGACCGTCCGGAATCACTGGAGACACGTGTGGTTCAGCGACGAGTCCTACTTCCTGCTCCAGCGACATGATGGTCGGAGGAGGGTCTACCGGAGAGTAAACGAACGTTACGCGCCCAACTGTGTGGATGAGGCACCCGTTCATGGTGGTGGAGGCGTCATGGTGTGGGGGGCGATCAATACCGCTGGAAGGAGCACCCTGGTGCACGTCCAAGGGCGCATAACTGCCCAGCGATACGTGGAGGAAATTCTGCGCCCACACGCCCTTCCTCTTCTGGCTGACCAGGATGCCATATTCCAGCAGGACAACGCTCGCCCGCACACAGCACAACTCACCACCCAGTTCCTCACCGACCACCATGTCCAGGTGCTTCCCTGGCCATCCATGTCGCCAGACATGAACCCGATAGAACACCCCTGGGATGAATTGGACAGACGTGTGCGCAGGCGAGAAGAAGCGCCGGCAAATCACCTATTGCAGGCACTTCAGGAGGAGTGGGACACCATTCCACAGCAAGATATCCGGCATCTGATCCAGTCCATGCCCAGAAGGTGCCGGGCAGTTGTTGCTGCTCAAGGCAGTCACACCCCCTACTGACTTGACAGCCTCGGCACCCAATCGTATTGATTGACTGATTGATTTGAAGATGCAAATGAACTGTGTGTGCATTCAACTGTGTCCATACCAAATTTCAAACAAATAATCTAAATATTGGATTTTCTGTTAATTTTTTCGAAAAATAAACAAATTTGGCAAGTAGCAACTATGCGTTTCTTTTTTTGAACAGTATACAAGCACAATCATAAATGCGGTGCAGATAAATTGTATTGGGCGGAGTAAAATGCTTGCGCGCGTTTATGTGTGTGTGTGTGTGTTTTTGTGCGTGCGCGTGTGTGTGTGTGTATGTATATGAGTCTGTGCGCGCGCGCGCGAGTGTATGTTAATATGTATGTGCGTGTGTGCGTGCGTGCGTGCGTGCGTGCGTGCGCGCGTGTGTGTGTATATGTGTGTGTGTGTGTGTGTGTGTGTGTGTGTGCGTGCCACGGTGTGCGTGTGTGTGTGTGTGTGTGTTTTTGTCCGCGCGCGCATGCCTTTTTCTATTTGCTTGAACAAACATTATGAGAGTGTGTATGTGGGTGTGTTTCTTTCTACAATTTCTGTTTGTGATTTGTTATAAAAACTAACTCTGGTTTAGATCAACTGTCTGGTTGATACCTGAGGAGGACTTTCTAGTCGATAGACTTGCTGGTCAAGTTACACTATGCTTTTATAAAAGACAAGTGAGGAGTGATAAAGCGACCCCTGTCTTCGGTGTCTCCATTGTATGCTCCTCTGTCTGTGCTAATCCCACCTTCCACCCTACCTTCCCACAACTGGCGCTGCGAGTAAGCAGGATTAGAGGAGCATAGACACCACTTAACTATAAATTATAATACCCGAAAGCAGTGTACTGCAGCGAAGTCGTCAATATGGCTGAGCAAGACGTCGCCTAGCGAGCTGCCCGTGACGCTGCACGACAAGCTTCCCTTCTTCACCGGGGACACCGAGGGTTGTGAGCTCGAGGATTTTGCCAGGGAAGCTCTGCGCATAATCCACCACTACGCCTTGGATAATTTAGGCGGCGAGTCTGCAGAATGGGTGATTCAGTCCCTGGAAGGCGCCACCCGGAGGGAGATGACAGGCAACGGCGGACCTGGTGCTCACTGCCCTGCGGGAAAGCTTTTGGGATCACAGAACCAAGTCTGCGATGTAGTCTTCCTTCCACAACCGACGGCAGGGCACCAACGAGGGGATCCTCAGCTTCGCCCAGACTCTTCTTGCCCTGTACTGATCGACATTGGGAGCGAGGTGTCGACCATCATCGAGGAGTGGCGGACAGCGAATCTTCACAGCACGTCCATTTGCAGTTGTGATTTCCTCACCCTCAGAGCTGCCAAGGGACTGGAGATTCCCGACGAAGGTCAACCACCTCGGCAATACGTCCCAGAACATCCCCTTCCTTGTAGTAAAGAGTTCCACTAACGCGGGTACCCGATGCAAGAAGAGGGAAGTGCCTGCTCTGATAGGGATGAACGTTCTGCAAAGATTGTCACCTGCGGTGGCTGCTTCGTCCTTGCCGCTTAGGCTTCAGGTAGCCAGGCTACAACAACGGCACACGGGAGGTCCGGCTAGGGTTGCAGGATCAACACCAATCCAAGCAGGCTCTGTCGCTACAGTGCGGATCACCGGACCACAGCAGTCAAGTCTGCTAATTGCATCCCCACTGTCCACAGCTCCCCCCCCCCCCCCCCCCCCCCTGGTGGTTTGCTGCTGGTCGCCACTTTTGTCAGTCAGGGTGCAACCAGGTTTTTGAGAGTGGCCAACCTCTATGCAATGGACTGCACCCTTAGACCAAGGACAGTCGTAGCAGTGTTAGAGAGATTTGAGACAGTGGAGAGTGATGAGAGACTGAAGTTTGACGTGTCGTCGCAAAGCATCACTGTAAGCACGCAGGAGACCACGACCTCTTCACCACCCCCAGTCCCAACTCCCAACTTTGACAGCACCAATAGAGGCTACAGGAACTTCTCAACAGGTTTGCGCAAGGGTTTGTGCAGAGCGAGACTGACCTGGGATACGCAGACAGGGTAACCCATCGCATCCCCACCACTGACGGCGCCCCTGTCGCCCAGCCTTACCGCAGCATCCCTCCTTGCCACCTACAAGAGGTGAACGACCACGTTAAGGGCTTGTTGGCTCAGCACGTGATCCAAGAGAGACCCAGCCCTTATGCAGCTCCTGTAGTGCTGGTGGGGAAGGACAGCAGTCTTCGGCTCTGTGTCGACTACAGACGACTCAACGCGAAGACTGTCCCAGATGCCACTGGTTAGTGGGTACCACCAGATCGAAATGGACCCCACAGATCAACACAAGACGGCCTGTTGCACCCCGTTCGGCCTCTTCGAGTATACTAGGATGCCCGTGGGACTTATCTCCGCTCCAGCCACATTCCAGTGACTGATGCAGGCAACCATATTGTCTGACTTCCAGTTCCAGTTTCTGCTTGTGTAACTGGACGACCTCCTAGTGTACTTGAAGACGTTTGACGAGCATCTAGAGCACCTTGAGCTCCTCCTCCAACGTATAACTGAGACGGGCCTCAAGCTCAAACCCGAGAAGTGCCAGTTCTTGCGACGAGAGGTGGTCTACCTCGGTCACACTATTTCAGCGGAAGGTATCAGCTGCGAAGCCGGAACGATTATGGCTGTTCAGAACTGGCCGCTGCCTAAGGCCACCACAGATCTGCGCAGCTTCCTAATTGGTTCTTTTTTTGTCTTTATCTGTCTGTTTGAGTCTGTCTGTATGTTTGCCTCTCTCTCTCTCTCTCTCTCTCTCTCTCTCTCTCTCTCTCTCTCTCTCTCTCTCTCTCTCTCTCTCTTTCTTTCTCTTTCTCTCATACAAATAGTACACGTTATATGGTGATCATATTTATTGAGCTCTCGAAATAGTTTGGCTTTTGGGGAATGTACAGTTTTATGTATTTCTAATTTTATTGCGGAACAAAAAAAAAAGAACAGACCTGTTCAAAATTAAACAGCAAGACGGATTGGAAGCACAATAATACAAAACATATAAAACCAAGCAAATTGTCTCTCTCTCGCACGCTCTCCATCTCTATATCTCGTCCCCCCCCGTATATATCTTCCCCGTCTATCTCCCTCTCCCCCTCTCTCGTCATTTATCTCTCTAGTATCTCATGCCAAGCACCAATAGGCGTGTATATTGCTATTTCATATGTTACGTGGATTTCCATTGGTCAATTGGGCAAAACTGAGCTCAGTGCAAAAGTCATATCGACGACATTTCCGTCGATATCAGTTTTGATATCGACGACCTCTTTATTGCATCCCCACTTCAAAAACAAAAACACCTACATTTAAAAACAAAAAAATATATATGAAAATGTAATTATCCCAAAATTTAGTTGAGCAAGTGACAACAGACTTTTTGAAAGAAAAGACATTTTGAAATACTGAAAAGTACAAGAAAAGAGTGAACAAAAAGAAATAATAATCAGAGGGAGGGATATAGAACAGCCAAAACTGAGACAACTACTTTTGTATTTTCTTTACAGTAAATACAAAATGTCCAGAGAATTAGCAATATATATAACATTGACTGACTGTGTGATGATATCTTCTGCTATTGGTGTGTTTCGACAGTGATATCAAAATCTCGACCTCCGGTCTCGATTTTGATATCACTGTCTCAGCAGACCATAGCAGAAGATATCATCACACAGTCCGTCAATATTGGGTAATATCACAAAATATAAGCAACAATGAATGTCTTATAATAAATATTGTATGGCTTACCGAGTATTATTAAATGCAATAGATAATCTCTTGTTGAGTAAAGTAACTTTGCATAACTCATCTCCAAATAGTCTCTCACTCTTTGATTAATCTCAGGAAAAGTATAGTCATGTGAGTTAAAGTATATGAAATATAGTTATGTATAATTACTTATATTACACAAGCCTTCTCCGAAATTGGCGTATCAAAGACATGAGTGAACGTGGGAGTTTCAGCCCATGAAGGAAGAAGCAGAAGAAGATACACACAAGACAAATAAGACGAAGTCTATAAACTATATGAAATGATAATACGTCATTAATCATCATACAAATTCATGACACTGTATGTCACGTGCCGTCATTCCATTCTTTCCATAAGCTTTACCATCCCGAAGAAGCCAGTAACGTGCCGAAATATTGATTATATATATAAACGTACCTAACGTGGTTACTTGTGTGTTTGGTTAATTTTTTTTTAAATGATAATAAAAAGCATAATCTTAAGATAAAAAGAAAAACGAACATCTGATGCAAGGAAATGCAGGTATTGTAACCGAGTATTAATTATGTGAATCAAAGCGTTCTCAGCCAGAGGCTACACAGAGCAATGTATATCGTACACACATAAACATTGAATTGCAAACAACAAACATCCCAGAAGATGAAAACGTTCGTACTTCTGCAGCGCGTCAAACTATTTTGCACTCACATGTCTTATTCAAAAGTAAAATAAAGAAAGCACCGACGAACTGTACACGCAATGTAAATACAAGGCAAAAACATGTAAAACTAATTTGTTTTTTTCTGATGACAAGGCCCCAAACAAATTGGGTCGGTTACGTTTTATGATTGAAGGATTGTTTTGAGATTGTGTTTTTACAAAGGTGTATGTGGCTTAATGTTAATGTCCGGAAAGCTGTGTCCCGTGCATGCCAGAGAACAGTGACTTTATTTAATTGTCATTCTACATTGTTTCTTCTTGACGTTCGCTGGCGCTTCACATTAAGTCCAGCTTGGGAGATGAAGGTCGTCGAAGGGTCGATGAACATTCTAGATTCGGGATGGAACAAAAGGGTCGATTGAGGAATCGAAAACATTGAATTTTTGGGCAATATTACTGATTGAGATGATTGTAGATGGGGTCAGCCTCCTGATTTCTACGACGAGTAGATCCCAGTTCGTTGTACGTGTCATCAGGTTCTGCAGTCTTCGTCACTTCCTGGGTTTTACTCCCGGCAGCCCTGCCATTCGTGTTGTCGTCACCAGTTTTTGCTGACTTCGTCATAGCTTTTGGTTTTGGTTTTAGAGGGGCCACGCTGACGTAGAGGTCAGATCTGCGTGGTTTGTGTTGGGCGTTTGGTTCTTGGGTGATGACTTCCTGCAACGTTTCAAAGTATTCACTTATTTTTAGCATAACCTACTGTTAATTCTGTTGAAAGAAAGGACATCCATACGAATGCAGGTTCCTGCTTGCAATACAGAGACAAACGAAAATTACACACACATACAGGTACACACTCAAACAAACGCGCGCACACACACACACACACACGCACATGCACACACGTACACACTCTTGTACGCATTCAAACAAACACACACACACACACACACACACACACACACACACGCACACACACACACACACACACACACAAACAAAACCCCACTGAAACACACACACTGAAATACACGCACATGCACACGTACACACCTACGCATTCAAACACACACAGAAACACACACACTCTTGTACGCGTTCAAACACACACACATACACACACACACACTCACACACACACACACACACACACACACACACACACACACACACACACACTCACACACACCTACACACACACCTACACACACACACATATATATAAACACTCACACGCACGCACACACGCACACACACACACAAACACGCACACACACACACACACACACACGCACGCACGCACACACACACACAAACACGCACACACCAATTTAACAAACTCAAATAACTAATGCCACCCACACACACCTTGTTAGCCATAGAGGCCGTTGGTTTGCCCACGAGTGCAGTCAGCGCGTCCACCTTCTTCGAATGGGAAAGACAGTCTGTGTACACTTCGTCTGGGGCTGAACGTTTCGTTCGAAAACATGTTACTATTTTGCACATAAAACAACATCGTATACAGATTGTCTGCCCGTAGTACCCGTCAGAAAAGACTGCAGCAGTAAGTTATTTCCCTTTAATTTGTTGCCACGTGATGACTCTCTCTGTGCATGTTCTGAAATGTGTATGCTGATTTTTTTAATGATCTTCTTTTAATCATTAAATTAGATTTTAATAATTATGATACTGATTTTATGGAAGTAATTATACTATACTAGCATGGTAATTTAGCTTGCTAATACAGAAAGCATTTAAATAAAACTGTTCAGTACATTATAACCTCTGCGCTAAAATAATTAGTAATTGGAATCTCAATTATGTTTGTTAAAACTATTTTTTGTCTGAGTGCTATTTGCACTACTTGCCATATTTCACTAAATTACCAATATTTGTAGTAATTCTCTTGTTGTTCTAACTACTACTAATACTTTGAGTAGCATCAATTAATTCTTCAACTGCTTTACTAACCAACTAACTGCTTTATCTATCAAGTACTGCATTAATTCATTTATGACCACGATGGCTTCATATTAAGCAAATGATCAGTAGTAACAAACAAAGCAAGACACATTACCATCAGGCTGTGATTGTCCGTTCAGCTTCAAGTTCCCTCCCTTGGGCTTCTGGGGGACGGTAGGGGGTGTCTTTTTCAACACTGAACCCTTCGTCGTGTCTTCCTTCTGTCTGATGGATTGCGGGACTTCCATAGCTTGCTTATCTGTCTTCTCTGCTGTACGGGACTCTTTGTCCTGTGGCTTGTCTGTCCCTGATGCTGTCTCTTTGAGAGGTTTGTCTGTGGGATCTTTCCCAGTATGCCATTCCTTTTCTTGGGGCTTTCCTTTCTTCTTCGCCCATTCATCTTGCGAGTACATGTGGACTTGTGCGTCGAGAAAAGCTTTCGCGGCCTTGACGCTAACACATCCATCGCCACTTAGGTCAAGTCTGTTCGGGACTCCTTTCAGAGACGGTGCTGGTGTCCCTTGAATGGCGCCATTAGAGCACGGCGATTTCATATCTTCCTTTTGAGCCTGAGACGGCGGGGCTTTTTCCTTGGGGCGTGGTTCTTTTCTGGGGATAGCCACGCCTTCTTTCTGCGCACGCTGTAATACTGCCTTTAACTCGGCTAGCAGCGCGTCTGTTCCGGGGCTTGCTAGCTTTTCTTTCAGAAAGAGGGGCAGGTCTGGGCCGTCTTGGGCTCGTGGCTTGGTGTCCGGCGTGATGTCACTGCTGTTGACGTCAAATACGTCATCTATACTTTCGTAGATGTCATCGATGTAATCGTAGATTTCTGCAATGTACCGTATCGAGTTTCCGGTAAACTGTTATGTTGCTGTCTTAACTCTGTGTGTGTGCGTGTGTGTGTGTGTGTGTGTGTGTGTGTGTGTGTGTGTGTGTGTGTGTGTGTGTGTGTGTGTGTTCCCTTCCTTTACTGGTGGCTATCCCATATTAAATCATCATGGTGTTTTCTGATTTTGTGTGTTTCTTCAACCCCATTAGTTTGTCACAAAGTGTGCCTCTTTTGTAAATAATGTAATTTTCAATCATAGTTCTCCTCCTCCAACAATTTCAAATCCAGCAATCGTGTGACAATTCCCTTGCTATCTTAACATAAAACAGTATGTAACTAATGATACGAACTCGACTTTATTTTGTAAGATAACTGGTTTTTTTAGGGATCGGATTTTGCTTTTAGATTGTGCTTACAGTGATCAATACCCTGACAGCAATGTAACACCCTCACCCTCATCAAGCGAGTCTGCGTAACTGTCAGACGAGGAATCGTCCGTGGTGTCAAGTTCGCCGATGCTGTCGTAGATGTCGCTGTCATAACCAATGCTCTCTGTAATTGTGAACATGTGTATTATGACATGTTTAAAACCACCTCACTTACAAAAAGAAAGCAAGGCCATGCAAACCGTAATAAATCAACCGACGGGTTCGTAAAAAAATGTCTAAACGTTTTACAACAATACAGGATAATATAATGTTATGTATGACAGCAACAGTTTGCACAATATAACACATTGCACAGATAAGGTTTGTCAAAAGAAGTGCACAATTAAAGTGTTAGATGAAATCGAATTCTAAACAGTCTGATCGTTATGATCAATATCTGTTTTTATATATTTTTTTCAAATGTCTACCAACACATGCGACTCTGTACTAAGTGGGTGAGAAGCAAAGATGTTGTCATGGTTACAAAGACTCACCATAATCAGTGTCTGTTACAGTTTCAGACGTGTCTTCTTCACTTTCAAGTTCGTGATAAATGCTTCCATCCACTGCATACTTGCCTTGAAGAACACACACAAGTCAATATGACAGCGTAAAGGTAACAAAAGATGACTTATCGAACAGATCACGCACACAGAACCAAAATTACTGTATTTGGTGAACAATCAAAACATACAATCTCAATGCAAAACAAAGCTATATTTGATGTTAAATTGTTCAGAACAAAAGTTCAAAAGTAACGACGATGTAAGCCTATTGCTAAACAAATCAACCTCCTGTTTAAGTAATATGCAATCCACCAGCCCAGCTGTGAAACTAGTGTGTGTATAATCATCATTCACGCAAAGAGATTTAAATGCACGTTCTTCAGCGAAGAATGTAATAGGTCCTTCTTCTAAGCTTACCATCAGCCAGTGGTTCCACCTTTCGCTGGGACTGACGACTCTTTGTGGGGTTACCGAGATTGTCCAAGTCATCTGCACTTTCGTACATATCATTGATGTGCTCTTCGAATTCTGCGTTGAGAATTACAAGGATATTTATTAAGTTAAATGTATTTACATTAAAAAAAAAACATTTTAACATATTTAAATTTATGTTTCAAAATGTCATCACAATCTGACATGCATGCTAAAACAAAGCCTGTCCCAAAAAGCTGATCGTCATTAGAAAAGAAAGCTGAAGCAAATAAATTCAATAAAAGCATTAACAACAATCAACAAAAGTGCATCAAACTTGTTGAAACCACTGCTGTGCCAAAATTGTGTTTGGAATTAAATCGTTTTACAATTGTTGAATTTGAATCTTACCGTCATCCGGCGGTGTGCTTGTGCTCTTTGGAGAATTCTTGTTTGAGGATTTTTCAGGTACGTCCAGGTCATCTGCACTCTGATAGAAGTCGTTGATGTGTTCTTCAAACTCTGTGTTGAAGAACAATCAGCTAGTTATTCCCCCTTAAATAATTTGTTTAAGCATTTTAGCTCCTTTGTTTTATTAATGAGATTCAGAACTGTGATCAAAGGGGCATGCAGTATCTTCCAGATAACCGTTTGGAAAAGCCACGGAAGCATTAAACTCGGTCTTAAGTTAATATTATAACATATATTGCAGTAACCACGCACTACAGCTCTTGGAAGGAGTAAATCAATGAACAAATGAATCATTGATTGAATAAGAAAATAGAAGCAGAAGTTGAAATATAAAATATGAATATCTCTTATGTCCAGAGAAAAGGGTTTAGGTTCGTTGATTGGCGTCCCGTGGAAGTTTCCAGAACGTACGTCCACATCTTCTGTAATGTCATAGAAATCATTGGTGTGCTCTTCAAAGTCTGCGTGTAAGAATAACACGATACGCATGTTCTTAGTTCTCTTGACCTCATTCAAGCATTTTATCTCTTTTTTTTAAAATTCGTCAGCGCAAGTGTTATAAAAGAAACCGTGTATACATGATCATTCTGATTTTAAACAATCAATAATAAACTGAAGTCCCGACTTACCATCATCTGGCGCTAACCCCGGGGCTCCGGATTTGCTTTTTGTGGTTTGTGTCTTCGATGAGTTTTCAGGACGATCCAAATCGTCTGCACTTTCATAGAGCTCGTTGACGTGTTCTTCAAATTCTGCAATTCCAATCCATACTTGTTAAATTCGGCTGTGAATCTGATTATTAATTATAATGTTTGTATGCTACAAACTTTATCTTACACGCATAACCATATACAAAAAGTCACAAAAACTCAGCCTTTCACGAACACTTATCTTTTATTGTAAAAAAGAAAAAAGGTAAAGGAAATTTAAATAATCTATTAAAGTGTAGAGTACTAACTTAACTGTAACAGTACTTTAGAGGCCAACGCCTTCCCGTGTAAACGATTTGGTTTAATTACCATATCAGATCTGCCTGGGCTTTTTTACACGAGATAAGAACAACCCAACACTTGGTCACACACTGACAATTATTTCATAAACAACATTCCCGCTGTACACAGACAGCAGTTATAGGCTATTGATTTCGGTATATGAACAGTTTGACCTTTTCTCATGTAAAAACCCGGATGTATTTTATATGGTGAGCCAAATCATTTACACGGGGGGGGGGGGGGGGGGGGGGGGGGGGGGGGGGGGGGGGGGGGGGGGGGGGGGGGGGGGGGGGGGGGGGGGGGGGGGGGGGGGGGGGGGGGGGGGGGGGGGGGGGGG